>NC_052326.1:25077683-25442683 GCF_016432855.1 Salvelinus namaycush
ACACACAGATACAGGAGAAGAAGGTACCATAGCTACAGAGAAGGCACTTAGTATGATTGCTTTTCCCTCTGTGTGTGTGTGTGTGTGTGTGTGTGTGTGTGTGTGTGTGTGTGTGTGTGTGTGTGTGTGTGTGTGTGTGTGTGTGTAAGCGTCTGTGCTTCTGACCCTGTTGAACATGAATCATGGGCACCTCTGTTAAATCCAGCCAATGATGTATAGACTGGTTGGTTGTTTAGCAACAAAACCAACGCATGCGCAACTATGTGGCAAAACAGAAGGTGTTGGCTTAGATAGTTTACATGTTGTCAACAATGTTTCCTCTCCAATGTGTATTGAAAACTCAAATATATTTGCACAATGAGCAGTTGCTGTCTCGCAAATACATCTTTACAGTTGTTGATTAGCTAGATCAGGGGTGTCAAACTCAAATACCCAGTGGGCCAAAATGTAAAACCTGAACAAAGTCGCGGGCCAACATTGAACAAATGAACCTTTTAATATGGACCCAAACAAGTTTTGCTTTAACATTGAATATGGAACAAGCATCGCTTATTACCATACAATATATAATTTAATAGTGGAGACATGCAAAATCGAATTTCAAATGAAAAAACACATCAATGGCATTCATTTATTAAATAAATAAAATTTAAATAAAAATCGTATGCCTCTTTTCTATTTGCAGCCTTCTGATTTAACCTTTAACGAGTCACCAACCCGGATCCGGGATCACCCCCCACTCCCCCCCCACTGAGTAGCATAGCTAGCATAGCGTCACAAGTAAATTGTAGCATCTAAATATCATTAAATCACAAGTCCAAGACACCAGATGAAAGATACAGATCTTGTGAATAAAGCCACCATTTCAGATTTTTAAAATGTTTTACAGGGAAGACACAATATGTAAATCTATTAGCTAACCACGTTAGCATAAGACACAATTTTTTTACTCCAACAGTTTTTTCCTGCGTCAGTAGCTATCACTAATTCGACTAAATAAAAATATATATAGCCAACAACCAAGAAACAACTTCATAAGATGACAGTCTGATAACATATTTATGGTATAGCATAGTTTTTTTTTGAAAAATGTGCATTTTTCAGGTATAAATCACAGTTCTACATTGCAGCTGCAATCTGAAATAGTGCTGACGCAGCCAGAACAATTACAGAGACCAACGTCATATAACTAATTACTTATCTTAAAACATTTCAGAAAAATACACAGCGTACAGATATTGAAAGCCCAACATCTGGTGAATCCAAACAATATTTCAGATTTATTAAATGTTTTATAGCGAAAACAAAATGTAGCGCTAAATTAGCATAGCCACGCCAGCCAGAACCAGCTGGGCGCCCGCGACCAGTTCACATGCACGACAGATATATGAAATAACATCGTAAATTGGGTCTTACTATTGCTGATCTTTCATCAGAATGTTGATCAATGTGTCCTTAGTCCTGATGAGTCGTTCAATCCATTCATAATGGCAACTTTCCCTCTTCATTTAGCATATGTACTGGTCGACTGGCCAAAGTAAAAAAAAGTCACAGAACGGAACACGGCAAAACTCCCGAAAAAATTCAAATAATCTGATTAAACTATATTGAAAAAACATACATTAAGATGATATGGTCACATGTATCAAACAAACTTCGAGACGGAGATAGTTTTCATCCGTAACGGCAGCAAAACAGTAGACAATCGCACCTCCAAATAGCGCGAGTCAGAGAACCGGAAGTTGTCGGTCACGCCAAAGAAATAGGTCTTATTTCACGTCAGTACAAGGTAAACAAAACATTTCTCCTCTGACGTCCTCTTGACACCCAGAGGAAGACGAATGAAGTGTGTTTCGGGTCATAGGTGGCGTGACCATATATAGGCAGAGCGTTGAAGCGAGCATACACATCTTGCATTCTTCTTCTTGGTCAGGGAAAGTGCTGTCAAATGACTTCTGTTTAACTCAGAGACAAAATTGAAACGGTTTTAGAAACTATAGATTGTTTTCTATCCAATGGTATTAATTATATGCATATGTAAGAGCAATAATTGAATAAGAGGCAGTTTAATCTGTAGAGGAAATTATGCTAATGCGAAAACAGCACCCCCTATAGTGGCAAGAATTAAATACCAAAATAAACTTTTTCCACTGGCTAATAATTTTACAAATAAAATGATAATAAATCAATCAACCATTCAAGCCCATGCCTTGTAGCAAAAAAAAGTGCACAAAGAAAACGTTAATTATTGCGCACTGATCTAATCTGATGTGCCCAAGCCAGATACCTGGCATCTCTTCTTGGATGCTAGTTCATCAATGTCTGGGCTCAGGCTCTGAGCTGAAGAAATCCTCAGTATCGAGCGAAGGTGTTCATCAGTCAGACGTCTCCTGTGAGTTGTTTTGGTCATCTTCATCGAGGAGAAAAGTTGCTCGCATAGATAAGTGCTGCCGAACATGGAGAGCATCTGAGCAGCTTGGGTGCGGAGCTGAGGCATTGTGTCAGGGATGAACCGTGGAAACTGTGCGGCGCCCACAATATCATACTTTGACTTCAGCGTGTCGTTGCACTGGAGTTCAATCAGCTCCATTTGGATGTTGGTTGGTGCATTTTCCACATCAACTGCGAAGGGATTACTAAGCAGTTCAAACCTACATTTCTGGACATCGAAGTCGGCAAATCGCCGGCTAAACTCAGCGGCGAGAACACTGAGTTTTTCAGCAAACTGTGTGCATGGGAACACGGCGGTAGAGATCTGCGCTTTTATGGTTTGGCAGCAGGGAAAATGGCAAGGGTTTCCTTGCAGCATCTGATTCTCCCACAGGCACAGTTTAGTTTTAAAGGCCCTCACTGCAGCGTACATGTCTGTGATGATGCGCCCCCGCCCCTGAAGCTGCAGGTTCAGCGCATCGAGATGGCTCGAGATGTCACAGAGAAAGGCCAGCTCACACAGAAACTTTTGCTCCCGGAGCTCTGCTGTATCCTTCCCTTTGGTTTCCAGGAATTGACATATTTCCTCACGCAGCTCGAAACATCTGTTCAGTACTTTTCCTCTGCTTAGCCATCTCACCTCTGTGTGATACGGCACGTCTGCGTATTCCGAACCACACTCCTCTAGAAAAAATGTAAACTGGCGGTGATTCAGACCTTTGGCTCTTATAAAGTTAACTACCTGTGTTACTGTGGTCATAACATGTTCCATCTTTAGGGCTTTGGCACACAGTGATTCCTGATGTATGATGCAGTGGTAAACAGTTAGCTCACCTGCACAGTTCTCTTCCCGCATCTTCTCCCGAACCATGCCCACCAGTCCACTCTTTTTACCGCACATCGCTGGCGCACCATCTGTCGTTAATCCAACGAGTTTATCCCACGGCAGCTTTATTTCAGTTACACATTTGGAAACCTCCTCAAAGATTTCCTTTCCTGTGGTTGTGCCATGCATTGATTTGAATCCCAATAGCTCCTCCGTAACACACAGATTTGAGTCCACTCCACGGATGAAGACTGACAGCTGAGCAGTATCAGATGCGTCGCAGCTCTCATCCACAGCGAGGGAGAACGCAACGAAATCTTTTCCCTTTTCCATCAGCTGGTCATACAGATTGGTGGCAAGATCACATGTGCGATCAGCTACTGTGTTCCTGCTCAGGCTCACGTTTGAAAATACTTGCTTTTTCTCTGGGCATACGAGGTCACAAACTTTCATCATGCACTTTTTCACGAACTCTCCCTCATTAAAGGGTCGGGCTGATTTTGCGATCTCTGCTGCCACTATATAACTAGCCTTTACAGCAGCCTCACTTTGTGATGTGGCTTTTTTGAACATATTCTGTTGTGAAACCAAACTTCTTTTCATCTCCTCTACTTTCTGGCTCCTTTGAGTCATGTCCAGGTCCTTGTATTTGTCATGGTGTTTCGTTTCATAGTGTCGTCTAATGTTGTACTCCTTACTTACAGCCACGTTGACTCCACAAACAAGACAAACAGGTTTGTCTTTTACATATGTAAACAGATATTCTGCCTCCCACTTGTCCAGAATGCTCCTGTTTTCTGCCTTTCTTTTCGCCATTTTTGGGAAGGGATAGCGCGCTGACAGTTGTAGCGTCTATGTTGCTATGACTACTGTCACAGAGGAGAGGGCGTTTCTGGGTCCTGTCCTGATTGGCGCGCGAAAACAACAGCAGAGCATTATGGGATTCGTAGTATTAGCGGTGAATGCGCTGTATAATACCGGCGGGCCAGCTCTAGTAGTAATTTGGTATTGTCTCGCGGGCCAAATATAATTACCCCAGAGTTTGACACCCATGAGCTAGATAGTCTTTTTGTCCCATATTATTAGCATAGACATGAAATCAGACAAAACACCTCAAAACAAGACATGGTATCACTTGGCAGCTTCTTGTCATCGTTGCTAGCTATCAGGCAATCCAGAATCACAACAACAAAAAGCCTTCTGCCCCATTGAAGTGCGTAGATGGTTTTCGGGACGTTTTCAGTGCATTGGGAAAGTATTCAGACACCTTGACTTTTTCAAAATGTTGTTACATTACAACCTTATTCTAAAATTGATTAAATAAACACAAATCCTAATCAATATACACACAATACCCCATAAAGACAAAGTGAAAACAGGTTTTTAGAATTCTTTGCAAAAAAACAAAAACAGAAATACCTTATTTACATGGGTATTCAGACCCTTTGCTGTGAGACTTGAAATTGAGCTCAGCTGCATCCTGTTTCCATTGATCATCCTTGATGTTTCTACAACTTGATTGGAAAGGCACACACTTGTCTATATACAGTTGAAGTCAGAAGTTTACATACACTTAGGTTGGAGTCATTAAAACTTGTTTTTCAACCACTCCACAAATTTCTTGTTAACAAACTATAGGTTTGGCAAGTCGGTTAGGACATCTACTTTGTTTGTGTATGACAAGTAATTTTTCCAACATTTGTTTACAGACAGATTATTTCACTTATAATTCACTGTATCAATATTCCAGTGGGTCAGAAGTGTACATACACTAAGTTGACTGAACAGCTTAGAAAATTCCAGAAAATGATGTCATGGCTTTAGAAGCTTCTGATAGGCTTATTGACATCATTTGAGTCAATTGAGGTGTACCTGTGGATGTACTTCAAAGCCTACCTTCAAACTCAGTGCCTCTTTGCTTGACATCATGGGAAAATCAAAAGAAATAAGCCAAAACGTCAGAAAAAAACCTCCACAAGTCTGGTTCATCCTTGGGAGCAATGTCCAAACACCTGAAGGTACCACATTCATCTGTACAAACAATAGCACGCAAGTATAAACACCATGGGACCACGCAGCCGTCACACCCCTCAGGAAGGAGACGCGTTCTGTCTCCTAGAGATGAACGTACTTTGGTGCGAAAAGTGCAAATCAATCCCAAAACAACAGCAAAGGACCTTGTGAAGATGCTGGAAGAAACAGGTACAAAAGTATCTATATCCACAGTAAAACGAGTCCTATAATCACAGAACCTGAAAGGCCGCTCAGCAAAGAAGAAGCCACTGCTCCAAAACCACAATAAAAAAGCCAGACTACGGTTTACAACTGCACATGGGGACAAAGATCGTACTTTTTGGAGAAATGTCCTCTGGTCTGATGAAACAAAAATAGAACTGTTTGGCCATAATGACCATGGTTATGTTTGGAGGAAAAAGGGGGAGGCTTGCAAGCCGAAGAACACCATCCCAACCGTGAAGGACGGGGGTGGCAGCATCATGTTGTGGGGGTGCTTTGCTGCAGGAGGGACTGGTGCACTTCACAAAATAGATGGCATCATGAGGATGGAAAATTACGTGGATATATTGAAGAAACATCTCAAGACATCAGTCAGGAAGTTAAAGCTTGGTCGCAAATGGGTCTTCCAAATGGACAATGACCCCAAGCATACTTCCAAAGTTGTGGCATAATGGCTTAAGGACAACAAAGTCAAGGTATTGGAGTGGCCATCACAAAGCCCTGACCTCAATCCCATAGAAAATTTGTGGGCAGAACTGAAAAGGCGTGTGTGAGCAAGGAGGCCTACAAACCTGACTCAGTTACACCAGCTCTGTCAGGAGGAATGGGCCAAAATTCACCCAACTTATTGTGGGAAGCTTGTGGAAGGCTACCCAAAACGTTTGACCCAAGTTAAACAATTTAAAGGCAATGCTACCAAATACTAATTGAGTGTATGCAAACTTCTGACCCACTGGGAATGTGATGAAAGAAATAAAAGCTGAAAGAAATAATTCTCTCTGCTATTATTCTGACATTTCACATTCTTAAAATAAAGTCGTGACCCTAACTGACCTAAGCCTGGGACTTTTTACTAGGATTAAATGTCAGGAAATGTGAAAAACAGAGTTTAAATGTATTTGGCTAAGGTGTATGTAGACTTCCGACTTCACCTGTATATAAATCATTCACCTCACTGCGAAATGCGACATACGTCCAAGTAAGCAGGATTTTGGGACATGACTTCAAAATCGGCCACTAGGGGCAACGGTGAGGGCTATTGCTTTCAACTTAACCTTAGAAATTTGACGTTTAAGGGCAAACGTTCGATTCTGCAGTGAGACTGTGAGAGCTTGTTGGTTAACCCACATCTCTAGAGCTGGAGACTGGGCTGGGGGACACATACCCAGCCCTGAAATCCTCTGAAAACACACACACACCTCATTCATTTATTAATCTATTCATTAACTCAAATGACCAATGGCTGTGTGTCCCCTGTGTACTTTCAGAGAGAGAGAGAGAGAGAGAGAGAGAGAGAGAGAGAGAGAGAGAGAGAGAGAGAGAGAGAGCGAGAGAGAGAGAGAGAGAGAGAGAGAGAGAGGGAGAGAGCGAGAGAGCAATTAAAGACTTACCCCCAAAGAGCAGTTAAAACGCAAAAGGGAGACGTCAGCTGAAAGAGCAGGCTGACACACATTACACACACACACACACACTGAGAGCGTGGCTGTGAAGGTCGATTCTTAGGAAGTTACTGCCAGTCAGTCCCTACGGAAACCAGTGATGGAATGCTCTGAGCACACAGTGCGACACATCCACCTATCAGAAATACTGTGTCTGTGTGTACAGGGACCAGACGACCAGGGACACACCAGGGACCTAGTCCAGAAACCCAGTCCTGATAGGAATACCTGACCCCTCCCTTTCCACACACGCACGTACACACACAAACACACACACGCACACGCGCGCACGCACACACTGACACACACACACGTTTACACATACGTACAAATGCCATAGTAAAAGTTTGAATGGTTCTGCAGTTTAGATGTATCAGCATTGCTTCAACCACTAAGGGTCTTGATCAGTCGAGACCATGCTCTAAAACTAAAAGTAAGGCAGTATTCAGAAAGGTTACAGGTATTTCTCTTCTCTTTCATGTTGTTCTAAATAGGCCATGGTCTGTTGTTGGCTGCTCTGACTCTCAGGTTAACAAAGTGTGTGTTTTGTTGCTAACTGTGTGTGAAATGGTGCTTGGGACAGACAGTACGGAACATAGTGTGTGAGTGGGAAGATGAATTTGAAGGAGAGCAAGAGCCAAAGGGGAATCTAACTCCCCCACACACATCACAAATACAATCTCTAAAACAAAACAGGGACAAATAACACAAAAGAGTACGAACACCAAAACAGTTTGTGCATTACACACACAAACTGTATACACATGGATTGGGTCAGTGAAGTAGGACCAGCATCGCGCACACACCCGTAAAGTAACACACACACAACCCACTGGGAAAAGACGTCTATTCAACATTGATTCTGATGAATACCAAATACCAAAATTCCAACCAGTGTGTGCCCAGTGGGATACGACACTTACAAAGCAATCTCATTAGTGGAAATCACTCAGCTGTAACAACGGCAATGTCTCATGCCAGTAAACACCCAAAACATCACATACAAGTTAATTATACATTAATCACACACACACACACACACATTGTTTTACTATCCTTGTGGGGACCAAATAATTGATTCCCATTATAAATCCTATTTTCCCAAACTTTAAACCTAACCATGAGCTTAACTCCAAACCCCTAACCATGACTCCTAAATCGAACATCTTACCCTAATTGTAACCCTAACCTTAAACCTAACCCCTAAGCCTATAATACCCTTTTTCCTTGTGGGGACCAGCGAAATGTCCCCAAATTATTCTTGTTTTACTATCCTTGTGAGGACTTCTGGTCCCCACAAAGATAGAAATACCAAACACACACACACACACACACACACACACACACACACACACACACACACACACACACACACACACACACACACACACACACACACACACACACACACACACACACACACACACACACACACACACACACACACAATGACAGAGAGCATATCAGAAGATAGAAACTCATTAGAACAGTAAAAGAACAGCCAACAACAGAAACAATAGCAGTGCCAGAAACAAAGGAGAGTTGAATGATTCCCACAGCAATCAGAGACATCTGGGCTTAACAACACTGTGTTAGTTATCAAAGTCCTCTACTCTCTCTTTCTCTCTCATCGAAATAGGCAATTAAGACACTCAAACACCCATACATACAAGCCATATACAGTATAAACCAGCCCAATATAAACAATGATGTAAATAATATAAAGAATGATGGAAGAAAGAGAGAAAGAGAATGGAGATAGATGGATAGATGTATTATTGACTGTGTGTGACTGTGTGTGACTGTGTGTGTGTTTGTGCACAGGTGTCTGTGTATCTGTGTGAGAGATGACGCAGGTGTATTTTTCTTTTTGAGAATTCTAAGGGCGCTTTCTGAAGACTTTCTGACAGGCATTATCAAAGACACCCTCAGCAGGGGTCCGCACATTGTCTGAGACGCAACTCACTTGTTGCAGGCTTTGATGTTTGCCACTTATCTTCCCCCTACAGAGTGTCGCACATAATGCAAATAGAGAGAGAGGGGGGGGAGAAAGAGGTGAGGAGGGATAGAGAGATGTGGAGAGAGAAGAGACAGACATAGTGTATGTGTGTGTGTGTGTGTGTGTGTGTGTGTGTGTGTGTGTGTGTGTGTGTGTGTGTGTGTGTGTGTGTGTGTGTGTGTGTGTGTGTGTGTGTGTGTGTGTGTGTGTGTGTGTGTGTGTGTGTGTGTGTGTGTGTGCGTGTGTGTGCGAGAGAGAGAGAACATAAAATTCGACATACCAGGATCTGGCAAAAAATGCTTGAATCAGTTATAGAACCTATTGCCCTTTATGGTTGTGAGGTCTGGGGTCCGCTCACCAACCAAGAATTCAAAAAATAGGACAAACACCAAATTGAGACTCTGAATGCAGAATTCTTCAAAAATATCCTCCGCGTACAACGTAAAACACCAAATAATGCATGCAGAGCAGAATTAGGCCGATACCCGCTAATTATCAAAATCCAGAAAAGAGCTGTTAAATTCTACAACCACCAAAAAGGAAGCGATTCCCAAACCTTCCATAACAAAGCCATCACCTACAGAGAGATGAACCTGGAGAAGAGTCCCCAAAGCAAGCTGGTCCTGGGGCTCTGTTCACAAACACAGAGCCAAAAGAGCCCCAGGACATCAACACAATTAGACCCCCCCCCAAAAAAAAAATATATATATTTGTCACATGCACCGAATTCACCTTACAGTGAAATGCTAACTTACAAGCCCTTAACCAACAATGCAGTTTTAAGAAAAATACCTTAAAAAAGTAAGAAATAAAAGTAACAAGTAATTAAAGAGCAGCAGTAAAATAACAATAGAGAGGCTATATACAGGGGGTACTGGTACAGAGTCAATGTGCGGGGGCACCGGTTAGTCGAGATAATTGAGGTAATATGTACATGTAGGTAGAGTTATTAAAGTGACTATGCATAGATAATAACAGAGAGTAGCAGCAGCATAAAAGGGGGGGCAATGCAAATAGTCTGGGTAGCCATTTGATTAGATGTTCAGGAGTCTTATGGCTTGGGGGTAGAAGCTGTTTAGAAGCCTCTTGGACCTAAGCGCTCCAGTACCACTTGCCGTGCAGTAGCAGAGAGAACAGTCTATGACTAGGGTGGCTGGAGTCTTTGCCAATTTTTAGGACCTTCCTCTGACACCACCTGGTATAGAGGTCCTGGATGGCAGGAAGCTTGGCCCCGGTGATGTACTGGGCAATATACACTACCCTCTATAGTGCCTTGCGGTCGGAGGCCGAGCAGTTGCCATACCAGGCAGTGATGGAACCCCTCAGGATGCTCTCGATGATGCAGCTGTAGAACCTTTTGAGGATCATGCCAAATCTTTTCAGTCTCCTGAGGGGGAATAGGTTTTCTCGTGCCCTCTTCACGACTGTCTTGGTGTGCTTGGACCATGTTAGTTTGTTGGTGATGTCGACGCCAAGGAACTTGAAGCTCTCAACCTGCTCCACTACAGCCCCGTCGATGAGAATGGGGGCGTGCTCGGTCCTCCTTTTCCTGTAGTCCACAATCATCTCCTTTGTCTTGATCACGTTTAAGGAGAGGTTGTTGTCCTTGCACCACACGGTCAGGTCTCTGACCTCCTCCCTATAGGCTGTCTCGTCGCTGTCGGCGATCAGGCCACTGTTGTGTCATTGGCAAACTTAATAATGGTGTTGGAGTCGTGCCTGGCTGTGCAGTCATGAGTGAACAGGGAGTACAGGAGGGGACTGAGCACGCACCCCTGATGGGCCCCCATGTTGAGGATCAGCGTGGCAGATATGTTGTTACCTACCCTTACCACCTGGGTGCGGCCCGTCAGGAAGTCCAGGATCCAGTTGCAGAGGGAGGTGTTTAGTCCCAGGGTCCTTAGCTTAGTGATGAGCTTTGAGGGCACTATGGTGTTGAACGTTTAGCTGTAGTCAATGAACAGCATTCTCACATAGGTGTTCCTTTTGTCCAGGTGGGAAAGGGCAGTGTGGAGTGCAATAGAGTTTCCATCATCTGTGGATCTGTTGGGGCGGTATGCAAATTTGAGTGGGTCTAGGGTTTCTGGGATAATGGTGTTGATGTGAGCCATAACCAGCCTTTTAAAGCATTTCATGGCTACGGACATGAGTGCTACGGGTCGGTAGTCATTTAGGCAGGTTACCTTAGTGTTCTTGGGCACAGGGACTATGGTGGTCTTCTTGAAACATGTTGGTATTACAGACTCAGACAGGGAGAGGTTGAAACCAAATCATGAGAAAACAAAAAGATAATTACTTGACACATTGGAAAAAATTAACAAAAAAACTGAGCGAACTAGAATGCTATTTGGCCCTAAACAGAGAGTACACAGTGGCAAAATACCTGTGACTGACCCAAACTTAAAAAAAGCTTTGACTATGTACAGACTCAGTGAGCATAGCCATGCTATTGGGGCTCCCGAGTGGTGCAGTGGTCTAAGACACTGCATCTCAGTGCGAGAGGCATCACTGCAGTACCTTGTTAGAATCTAGGCTGCATCACACCTGGCCGTGATTGGTAGGCCCATAGTGCGGCGCACATTTGGCCCAGCGTTGTCTGGGTTTGGTCGCGGTAGGCTGATAACAAGCAGTTTAAACTCGCTATTTGTATTTGAGGCTTGGTCCAACGGAATGGGTCATATGGACACCGAAACGCTTAGAGACATTGTTTTACTGTAATAGAGGAGAATTTAAACTTTCTAATGAGACCCTTTTATGTCTCAACTCCCAAAATGTAGAATAGAGCAGACCCTACTAAAACGAGAGCATCAATGAACATGATTGTGGAAAATGAATGCTCAGTTTCCGTTGCGCGTGGCATTGAGGTACCACTAGCAGCATTTTGCTTTATACATGTGCTTTATGCTTTATAGTCTGTGCTTTATAAATGTGCATTGAGCATAAAAATACCAATTTATATCAGGAATTCGCAACTTGTTCTCATTCTGAGAAATAAGCATCTCCTTAACCAGGTAGACCACTTGATTTCAATATCTTAACAAATTGAACAGGCTATGTTGTTTAAACAGTTGGAGACTGTTAAAATAAATCCAAGTTGGCTAGACTTTAAATATAAAGATTAGCTGACTACTCACTAAAACGTGGGCCTGTGTTAATGTTCTATACTGCCTGCTACAACAAGTTGGTCATTATCAGTGGATGTGCATGGTTCTGCTTAAATTTGTAACAAAAATTGCATTTTCATTGACAGACTTGAAAGCCAGATCAGTACATTTAGCAAAAAAAGCATAATTTTACATGCAATATATTGACCTTTAATTGTGCAACAAAGCTTGTTTAGAGAAAACGTTAAAGAAATTGAGATATACAGTATATCCTGAATCGCCCATAAGTTTGAAAAAAATCCAGACATAATTTTTAGGCCATATCACCCAGCCTCTGTGTGTTGTGTGACTCATCCTACACAGTAATGCTCTCAGGTCTAGAAGTTAATGTCACACAGAGAGAGGGCTTTACAAGGTCTGTGTGTGTGTGTGTGTGTGTGTGTGTGTGTGTGTGTGTGTGTGTGTGTGTGTGTGTGTGTGTGTGTGTGTGTGTGTGTGTGTGTGTGTGTGTGTGTGTGTGTGTGTGTGTGTGTGTGTGCGCGAGTGTGTGTGTGTATGATTATACCTTCTTTAAAATCCTTTATAGAGCTCGCCAGCTTGTAGCCCTAAAAAAAAAATTTGCAAGCATTTTCTACCTCTGGTTCGTTTGCCATTCCTATGGAGGAAAAGGTGTGTAAATATATACAAAACACAGAAAAACCTTGTTTTGGACTGAAATGGGCCTTATGTGTCACGTTCCTGACCTATTTCTGTTAGTTTGTTGTATGTGTTAGTTGGTCAGGACGTGAGTTTGGGTGGGCATTCTATGTTTTCTGTTTCTATGTTGGTTTAAGGGTTGCCTGGTATGGCTCTTAATTAGAGGCAGGTGTTTTGCGTTCCTCTAATTGAGAGTCATATTTAGGTAGGTTGTTTCACAGTGTTCGTTGTGGGTGGTTGTCTCCTGTGTCAGTGTTTGTCGCACCATACGGGACTGTTCGGTATGTTTGTACATCGTCATTTTTGTGTAGTCTATTTTTCCCTGTTCGTGCGTTCTTCGTGTTTTATTGTAAGTTCGTATGTCTAGGTTTGTCTACACATTCGTTTTGTTATTTTGTTAGTTAATTCAGGTCTAGTTCGTTTTCTGTCTTAGTTGTTTGGTCGTGTCTTTATTAAATCATGTCATTTCACAAAGCTGCGCCTTGGTTCAATCACTACTCCTCCTCTTCGGTTGAAGAGGAGGACGACAACCGTTACAGAACCACCCACCAAATTACCAGAACCAAGCAGCGTAATACACAGGACTACTGGACTTGGGAGGACGAGCTGGATGGAAAAGGACCTTGGGCTCAACCAGGGGAATATCGCCGCCCCAAAGCTGAGCTGGAGACAGCGAAAGCCCGAAAGCCCGCACGGAAGCCCGAAAAGCCCGTGAGTACTACCCAAACATTTCTTGGGGGGGGGGCTAAGAGGTAGTGGGCCAAGGGCAGGTAGGAGACCTGCGCCCACTTCCCAGGCTAACCGTGGAGAGCGGGAGTACGGGCAGACACCGTGTTACGCAGTTGAGCGCACGGTGTCTCCTGTACGTGTGCATAGCCCAGTGCGGGTTATTCCACCTCCCCGCACTGGTAGGGCTAGATTGGGCATTGAGCCAAATGTCATGAAGCCGGCCCTTCATATCTGGCCACCAGTACGTCTCCTCGGGCCGGCTTACATGGCACCAGCCTTACGCATGGTGTCCCCGGTTCGCCTACATAGCCCGGTGCGGGTTATTCCACCTCCCCGCACTGGTCGGGCGACGGGGAGCATTCAGCCAGGTAAGGTTGGGCAGGCTCAGTGCTCAAGGGAGCCAATACGCCTGCACGGTCCGGTATTTCCGGCGCTACCTCCCCGCCCCAGCCCAGTACCACCAGTGCCTACACCACGCACCAGGCTTCCAGTGCGTTTCCAGAGCCCTGTTCCTCCTCCACGCACTCTCTCTATGGTGCGTGTCTCCAGTCCGGTGCCTCCAGTTCCGGCACCACGCACTAAGCCACCTGTGCGTCTCCAGAGCCCTGTACACACTGTTCCTTCTCCCCGTACTCGTCCTGATGTGCGTGCACTCAGCCCGGTGCCACCAGTGCCGGTACCACGCACCAGACAAATAGTACGTTTTGAGAGTCCAGTGTGCCCTGTCCCTGCTTCCCGCACTAGGCTTGAAGTGCGTGTCTCCAGTCCGGTGCCTCCAGTTCCGGCACCACGCACCAGGCCTACAGTGCGTCTCAGCCGGCCAGAGTCTGCCGTCTGCCCAACGGCGCCTGAACTGTCCGTCTGCCAAGCGCCGCATGAACTGCCCGTCTGCCATGAGCCTACAGAGCCTTCCGCCAGACAGGAGCAGCCAAAGCCTTCCGCCAGACAGGATCAGTCTGAGCCATCCGTCTCCGCAGCGCCATCTGAGCCATCCGTCTCCGCAGCGCCATCTGAGCCATCCGTCTCCTCAGCGCCATCTGAGCCATCCGTCTCCCCAGCGCCATCTGAGCCATCCGTCTCCCCAGCGCCGTCTGAGCCATCCGTCTGTCCCGAGCCATTAGAGCCGCCCGTCTGTCCCGAGCCGTCAGAGCCGTTAGTCAGTCAGGAGCCGCTAGAGCCATTCGTCAGTCAGGATCTGCCAGAGCCGCCAACCAGACAGGATCTGCCAGAGCCGCCAACCAGACAGGATCTGCCAGGGCCGCCAACCAGACAGGATCTGCCAGAGCCGCCAACCAGACAGGATCTGCCAGAGCCGCCAACCAGACAGGATCTGCCAGAGCCGTCAGTGAGCCATGAGCGTCCAGAGCCGTCAGCCAGCCATGAGCGTCCAGAGCCGTCAGCCAGCCATGAGCGTCCAGAGCCGTCAGCCAGCCATGAGCGTCCTGAGCCGTCAGTCAGCCATGAGCGTCCAGAGCCGTCAGCCAGCCATGAGCGTCCAGAGCCGTCAGCCAGCCATGAGCGTCCAGAGCCGTCAGCCAGCCATGAGCGTCCAGAGCCGTCAGCCAGCCATGAGCGTCCAGAGCCGTCAGCCAGTCATGAGCTGTCCCTCAGCCCAGAGCGGCTATTTGTCCAGAACTGCCCCTCAGTCCAGAGCTGTCTCTCTGTCTGGAGCTGCCTTTCAGTCCGGAGTTGCCCCTCTATCCTGAGCTACCTCTCTATCCTGAGCTACCTCTCTATCCTGAGCTATCCCTATGTCCTGAGCTATCCCTCTGTCCTGAGCTATCCCTCTATCCCGGTGCTGCCCCTTGTCTCGATGTTACCCAAAAGATTAAGTGGGTGTAATATGAGGGTGGTCATTTGTAGGGGGAGATGTAAGCTGGGATTGACTATGGTGGGGTGGGGACCTCGCCCTGAGCCTGAGCCACCACCGTGGTCAGATGCCCACCCAGACCCTCCCCTAGACTTTGTGCTGGTGCGCCCGGAGTTCGCACCTTAAGGGGGGGGTTATGTCACGTTCCTGACCTATTTCTGTTAGTTTGTTGTATGTGTTAGTTGGTCAGGACGTGAGTTTGGGTGGGCATTCTATGTTTTCTGTTTCTATGTTGGTTTAAGGGTTGCCTGGTATGGCTCTTAATTAGAGGCAGGTGTTTTGCGTTCCTCTAATTGAGAGTCATATTTAGGTAGGTTGTTTCACAGTGTTCGTTGTGGGTGGTTGTCTCCTGTGTCAGTGTTTGTCGCACCATACGGGACTGTTCGGTATGTTTGTACATCGTCATTTTTGTGTAGTCTATTTTTCCCTGTTCGTGCGTTCTTCGTGTTTTATTGTAAGTTTGTATGTCTAGGTTTGTCTACACATTCGTTTTGTTATTTTGTTAGTTAATTCAGGTCTAGTTCGTTTTCTGTCTTAGTTGTTTGGTCGTGTCTTTATTAAATCATGTCATTTCACAAAGCTGCGCCTTGGTTCAATCACTACTCCTCCTCTTCGGTTGAAGAGGAGGACGACAACCGTTACATTATGTGCTTGTTTATATTACATAAATGCTTAAAAATTCACAAAAAGTGACATTAACTAATCAAGATTATGTCATAGAACAAAACAAATAAGATCTCCTAAGCCTGTATTTGCCACAGCCCTTATTTTCAGCATTTATACAAACCCCCTTAATTTAATTTCCATTCATTCCCCCAAAGTCTTTGGCAAATGAGCCATGGTGTAGTTATCCTCCGTTAGCGCCTACAAAACGATGCCATTACTATTGCTCTCTATATGACCTATTAGTGGGTGCATGCATGTATGCTGGTGATTCCTGGACATAGATCTACTCTCAGAACTGCCCTTTGTAATGGATTAGAAAGGACAAAGACAGAGATACTTACAGAAAGGGTAAAGTAGAGCGAGAAAGTGAGAGAGGATAAAAAGAAGGATAGAGGGTGGGAGAAAGTGAAAAGGAGACATTAATATATATATTTTTATTTTATTTCACCTTTATTTAACCAGGTAGGCCAGTTGAGAACAAGTTCTCATTTACAACTGCGACCTGGCCAAGATAAAGCAAAGCAGTGTGACACAAACAACACAGAGTTACTGAGATACTGGGGTGCAAAGGAGAAAAAAATATATAACAATATGGGGATGCGGTGGTTGGGGGGGCTATTTACAGATGGGCTGTGTACAGGTGCAATGATTGGTAAGCTGCTCTGAGAGCTGATGCTTAACGTTAGTGAGGGAGATATAAGACTCCAGCTTCAGTGATTTTTGCAATTTGTTCCAGTCATTGGCAGCAGAGAACTGGAAGGAAAGGCGGCCAAAGGAGCAGTTGGCTTTGGTGATGACCAGTGAAATATACCTGCTGGAGCGTGTGCTACGGGTGGATGGCGCTATGGTGACCAGTGAGCTGAGATAAGGCGGGGCTTTACCTAGCAAAGACTTATAGATGACCTGGAGCCAGTGGGTTTGGCAACAAATTTGAAGCGAGGCTAGCAAATGAGAACATACAGGTCACAGTGGTAGGTAGTATATGGGGCTTTGGTGAAAAAAATGGATGGGACTGTGATAGACTACATCCAATTTGCTGAGTAGAGTGTTGGAGGCTATTTTGTAAATGACATCGCCGAAGTCAAGGATCGGTAGGATAGTCAGTTTTACGAGGGTATGTTTGGCAGCATGAGTGACGGAGGCTTTGTTGCGAAATAGGAAGCCGATTCTAGATTTAATTTTGGATTGGAGATGCTTAATGTGAGTCTGGAAGGAGAGTTTTTTGTCTAACTAGACACTTAGGGATTTGTAGTTGTCCACATATTGTAAGTCAGAACTGTCCAGAGTAGTGATGCTGGACGGGTGGGCGGGTGCGGAGAATCACCAGCAGATCAGAGAATCACCAGCAGCAAGAGCGACATCATTGATGTATACAGAGAAAAGAGTCGGCCCGAGAATTGAACCCTGTGGCACCCCCATAGAGACTGCCAGAGGTCCAGTCAACAGGCCCTCCGATTTGACACACTGAACTCTATCTGAGAAGTAGTTGGTGAACCAGGCGAGGCAGTCAGTTGAGAAACCAAGGCTGTTGAGACTGCCAATAAGAATGCAGTGATTTGCAGAGTCGAAAGCCTTGGCCAGGTTGATGAAGACGGCTGCACAGTATTGTCGTTTAGGACCTTGAGTGTGGCTGAGGTGCACCCATGACCAGCTTGGAAATAGATTGCAAAGCAGAGAAGGTACGGTGGGATTCGAAATGGTCGGTGATCTGTTTGTTAACTTGGCTTTCGAAGACTTCCTTTGAAGAGGGGGATGACCGCGGCAGCTTTCCAATCTTTAGGGATCTCAGACGATACAAAAGAGAGGTTGAACAACCCCTAGTAATAGGGGTTGCAACAATTGCGGCGGATAATTTTAGAAAGAGAGGGTCCAGATGGTCTAGCCCAGCTGATTTGTAGGGGTCCAGATTTTGCAGCTCTTTCAGAACATCAGCTATCTGAATTTGGGTGAAAATGGGGGAGGCTTGGGCAAGTTGTGTGGGGTGCAGAGCTGTTGACCGGAGTAGGGGTAGCCAGGTGGAAAGCATGGCCAGCCGTAGAAAGATTCTTATTGAAATTCTCGATTATCGTAGATTTATCGGTGGTGACAGTGTTTCCTAGCCTCAGTGCAGTGGGCAGCTGGGAGGAGGTGCTCTTATTCTCCATGGACTACAGTGTCCCAGAACTTTTTGGAGTTTGTGCTACAGGATGCAAAATTCTGTTTGAAAAAGCTAGCCTTTGCTTTCCTAACTGCCTGTGTATATTGGTTCCTAACTTCCCTGAAAAGTTTCATATCGCGGGGGCTATTCGATGGTAATGCAGTACGCCACAGGATGTTTTTGTGCTAGTCAAGGGCAGTCAAGTCTGGAGTGAACCAAGGGCTATATCTGTTCTTAGTTCTACATTTTTTGAATGGGGCATGCTTATTTAAGATGGTGAGGAAAGCACTTTTAAAGAATAACCAGGCATCCTCTACTGATGGAATGAAGTCAATATCCTTCCAGGATATCTGGGCCAGGTCGATTAGAAAGGCCTGCACGCTGAAGTGTTTTAGGGAGCGTTTGACAGTGATGAGAGGTGGTCATTTGACCGCGGACCTATTACAGATGCAAGCAATGAGGCAGTGATCGCTGAGATGCTGGTTGAAGATAGCAGAGGTGTATTTAGAGGGCAGGATGGTCAGGATGATATGTGGGTGCCCGTGTTTACAGATTTAGGGTTGTACCTGGTAGGTTCCTTGATAATTTGTGTGAGATTGAGGGCATCTAGTTTAGATTGTAGGACGGCCAGGGTGTTAAGCATGTCCCAGTTTAGGTCACCTAACAGTACAGACTCTGAAGATAAATGGGGGGCAATTCATTCACATATGGTGTCCAGGGCACAGCTGGGGGCTGAGGGGGGTCTATAACAAGCAGCAACAGTGAGAGACTTATTTCTGGAAAGGTGGATTTTTAGAAGCTCGAACTGTTTGGGCACAGACCTGGATAGCATGACAGAACTCTGCAGGCTATCTCCACCCCCTTTGGCAGTTCTATTTTGGCGGATAATGTTGTAGTTGGGAATGGACATTTCAGAATTTTTGGTGGGCTTCCTACGCCAAGATTCAGACACGGCTAGGACATCAGGGTTGGCGGAGTGTGCTAAAGTAGTGAATAAAACAAACTTAGGGAGGAGGCTTCTGATGTTAACATACATGAAACCAAGGCTTTTACGGTTACAGAAGTCAACAAATGATAGCGCCTAGGGAATAGGAGTGGAACTGGGGAATAGAGGGCCTGGGTTAACCTCTACATCACCAGAGGAACAGAGGAGGAGTAGGATAAGGGTACAGCCAAAGACTATAAGAACTGGTTGTCTAGTGCGTTGTGGACAGAGAATAAAAGGAGCAGATTTCTGGGTGTGGTAGAATAGATTCAGGGCATAATGTACAGACAATGGTATGGTAGGATGTGAGTACAGTGGAGGTAAACTTAGGCGTTGAGTGACGATGAGAGAGATTTCATCTCTGGAGGCACCAGTTAAGCCAGGTAAGGTCTCCGCATGTGTGTGGGGTGGGACAAAAGAGCTATCTATGGCATTTTTAGCGGGACTGAGGGCTCTCCAGTGAAATAAAACCATAAGAACTAGCCAAGACATAGACAAGGCATATTGACAGAGAGAGAGATAAAGCAATCACATGTGTTGATCAGGAGAGCTAAGACAACAACGGGTAAATGGCAATGGATGGGCAGAGCGGTCAGCTAGACACATATAGGACGTGAGTTCGAGGCTGGGGCCGACAGGTAAACAAAATGATGTACCATGTTATTGAAACAGTCCAGGGGGCATCAGCTGTAAGCAGAGTGATCATAGGGTCAAAAGAGCAGCAATAGGGGAGTCAGGGTGCCGTTCGGTAGTCACTACTACGCTATGCGAGCAGGGGACACAGCGTTCAGAAAAGCGAGCAGGCGGGGGCTAGTAGATTGTTCTTCGGCGAGATCGTAACAGAATAGCCTGTTGAGACCACATCGGGCGATCACGTCGGCAGTCCAGTCGTGACGGATCGGCGGGGCTCCGTGTCGACAATAAAGGGTCCAGGCCAATTGGCAAAGGAGGTATTGTAGCCCTAGAATTAGCTGGTATATGGGCCTAGCTCGAGGCCAGCTCAAGGCTAGCTGGTGCTTGCTTCGGGACAGAGGCGTTACCTAACAGAAGCCACTCGTTTGCAGCTAGCTAGCTGCGATGATCCATTGTAATGATCCAGAGCAGCAGGAATCCTGTGAAGTGGTAGAGAGAAGCAGTCCGATATGCTCTGGGTTGATATCGCGCTGTGCAGACTGGCAGGTGTTGTCCGAGCTAAAGCTGGCTGGTGACCGAGAAAAAGGTGAAGACCACTAGCCGTGGGTAACAAAGACTAGTAGCTAGTTAGCTGGCTAGCTCCTGATGGAAGTTACAGTTATAAGGAATAAAAATAGCAGATCCGTACCACATTGGGTGCGGCTGGTTGCAGGAAAGTATATTTAGTTTGTAGATAGAAAGTGAGATTAAGATATGAAAAAGACTGGCTATTTACATGGGATAAGACACGGGATAAGACAAAGACAAACACACACGTCCTACTGCTACGCCATCTTGGTTTCTGAAGGATGAAATTAGGGCAAAAAGAATAAGACACAGAGAGAGGGAAAGAGAAAGAGTCGAAGGAAGAATGGGTAAGAGAGGGACAGGGGGTGTGGGAGAGAGAGGAGGAAAGAGAAGGGAAGGAGAGAAGGAGAGAGGAGAGGGACTGTGTTGATTATAAAGCCGTCACTCACAGGAGCAGCAGCAGCCAGCCAGCCTCCTCAGAGACCCAGTCTGCTCAGCATAGTGTGTGTGTGTGTTTGTGCATGTGTGTCAGTGAGTGAGTGAGTGTGTGTGAATACTTGTGTATGTGCGTGGGCAAATGTGTGTGTGTGTGATGAATGTTTTCTATAGCACAGGATGACAGAGATGGATGTGACGGGCGCATCTCTTGGCCAACCAGGGCGCATCTCTCAGACAGGGGCGGGTCCCCGCTGGCCAAGCTGAAGGTCATGTGGAGCAGGACGCCTTCTCCAGGACGCCTGCGTGTGTGAGTGCCTTTTTTTGTGTGTGTAGGAGAGTCGTTTTTGAAAGTTCAATGGTACATTTACGTGCTCCTAACCGATTGTGTTTTTATGTTAGTTTTTTTGCGTTATTTATAACTTTTATTTATTTATTTATTTTTCAAAATGTTGCTGCTACCGTCTCTTATGACCGAAAAAAACTTCTGGACATCAGAACAGCGATTACTCACCACGGACTGGCAGAAGCTTTTTTTTTCCTTTAACGAGTCCGACGAGCCCGACGTGAACGACATACTGCTTTCCCAGGAACAGGCCCAAATCCCCATAATTTGCGTTAAGAGACAACAGAGAAAAAGAGGACAGAGGTCGGGCTGCCTTCTGAGAATTCATAGGCGATCGAATAAACCCCCCCTGCCTTCCATTCTACTAGCTAACGTGCAATCATTGGAAAATAAAATCGCCGACCTACGAGGAAGATTAAACTACCAACAGGACATTAACCTGTTTGGGGTGCAGCCCGACACCGGTACACTTATGACAACATCCAGCTCAAGTGCAGGGCGCGAAATTCAAAATATATATTTTTTAAATATTTAACTTTCACACATTAACAAGTCCAATACAGCATATGAAAGGTACACATCTTGTGAATCAAGCCAACATGTCCGATTTTTAAAATGTTTTACAGGGAAGACAAAATATGTAAATCTATTAGCTAACCACGTTAGCAAAAGACACCACTTTTCTTACTCCATCAGTTTTTTACTCCATCAGTAGCTATCACAAATTCGACCAAATAAAGATATAAATAGCCACTAACCAAGAAACAACTTCATCAGATGACAGTCTGATAACATATTTATTGTATAGCATATGTTTTGTTCGAAAAATTTGCATATTTCAGGTATAAATCATAGTTTACATTTCAGCTACAATCAGAAATTGCACCGAAAGCAGCCATAATATTTACAGACACCAACGTCAAATACCTAATTACTCATCATAAAACATTTCTGAAAAATACATAGTGTACAGCAATTGAAAGACAGGCATCTTGTGATTCCAGACAATATTTCCGATTTATTAAATGTTTTACAGCGAAAACAAAATGTAGCGTTATATTAGCATAGCCACAATAGCCAGAAACACTTGGGCGCCGACGACCAGTTCACATGCACGACAGATATTAGAAATAGCATCATAAAATGTTTCTTACTTTTGGTGATCTTCCGTCAGAATGTTGGACAAGGTGTCCTTTGTCCAGAACAGTCGTTGTTTGGATCTGGAACGGCAAATTTCCCTCTTCATTTAGCATGGGCACTTGCCAAGTGCTACGGATCTCTCCAACGTCAACAAAGTCAGAGAACGGAACACGGCAAAACTCCCGAAAAAATTTAAATAATCTGATTAAACTATATTGAAAAAACATACTTTACGATGATATGGTCACATGTATCAAATAAAATCTAAGACGGAGATGTTAGTCGTCCATAACGAGAGCAAAACAGAAGGCAAATCCATGTCCTCTTTCGCGCGCTCCAGAAACAGGAAGTGGACGGTCACGTCAAACAAAGAGCTTTAATTCCACCTCAGACCAAGATAAACACGAAATTTTTTCTCTCACCGCCTCTTGACAACCAGGGGAAGGTGTATGAAGTGTATGTAGACTCTTACGTATCATGCCCATGTATAGGCAGGAAGTTGAACAGAGCATCGATTTCTGACATTCCACTTCCTGGTCAGGAAGTGTGCTGCAGAATGACTTCTGTTTCACTCAGAGAAATAATTCAAACGGTTTTAGAAACTAGAGAGTGTTTTCTATCCAATAGTAATAATAATATGCATATTGTACGAGCAAGAATTGAGTACGAGGCCGTTTGAAATGGGCACGATTTAACTGGCTACTCAATACTGCCCCTTGCAGCCATAACAGGTTAACAACTGAAATATCTTATGCTTCATGGAGCCGTGGCTGAACGACGATATTATCAACATACAGCTGGCTGGTCATATGCTGTATCGGCAGGATAGAACAGCGGCGTCTGGTAAGACAAGGGGTGGCTGGTGCACGATATCTAAGGAAGTCTTGAGGTTTTGCTCACCTGACGTAGAGTATCTCATGATAAGCTGTAGACCACACTATCTACCTAGAGAGTTTTCATCTGTATTTTTCGTTGCTGTCGACATACCACAACAGACCGATGCTGGCACTAAGACCGCACTCAATGAGCTGTATTCCGCCATAAGCAAACAGGAAAAAGCTCATCTAGAGCTCCTAGTGGCCGGGGACTTTAATGCAGGGAAACTTAAATCTGTTTTACCAAATGTCTATCAGCATGTTAAATATGCAACCAATGGGGGAAAAGAACTCTAGACCACCTTTACTCCACACACAGAGACGCGTACAAAGCTCTCCCTTGCCCTCCATTTGGCAAATCTGACCATAAATCTATCCTCCTGATTCCTGCTTACAAGCGAAAATTAAAGCAGGGAGCACCAGTGACTCAGTCAATAAAAAAGTGGTCAGATGAAGCAGATGCTAAGCTACAGGACTGTTTTGCTAGCACAGACTGGAATATGTTCCGGGATTCTTCCTATGGCATTGAGGAGTACACCAGTCATTGGCTTCATCAATAAGTGCATCGATGACGTCGTCCCCACAGGGACCGTACGTACATACCCCAACCAGAAGCCATGGATTACAGGCAACATCCGCACTGAGTCAAAGGCTAGAGCTGCCGCTTTCAAGGAGCGTGACTCTAACCCGGAAGCTTATAAGAAATACCGCTATGCCATCCGACGAACCATCAAACAGGCAAAGGGTCAATTCAGGACTAAGATCGAATCGTACACCGACTCCGGCGCTCGTCGGATGTGGCAGGGCTTGCAAACCAGTACAGACTACAAAGCGAAGCACAGCCGAGAGCTGCCCAGTGACACGAGCCTACAAGACGAGCTAAACTATTTCTATGCTCGCTTCGAGGCAAATAACACTGAAACATGCATGAGAGCAACAGCTGTTCCCGGATGACTGTGTGATCATGCTCTCCGCAGCCGATGTGAGTAAGACCTTTAAACAGGTCAACATTCACAAGGCCGCAGGTCCAGATGGATTACCAGGATGTGTACTGCGAGAATGCGCTGACCAACTGGCAAGTGTCTTCACTGACATTTTCAACCTCTCCCTGTCCAAGTCTGTAATACCAACATGTTTTAAGCAGACCACCATAGTGCCTGTGCCCAAAGACACTAAGGTAACCTGCCTAAATGACTACCGACTCGTAGCACTCACGTCTGTAGCCATGAAGTGCTTTGAAAGGCTGGCCATGGCTCACATCAACACCATTATCCCAGAAACCCACTCCAATTGCATACTGCCCCAACAGATCCATAGATGATGCAATCTCTATTGCACTCCACACTGCCCTTTCCCACTTGGACAAAAGGAACACCTTTTTGAGAATGCTATTCATTGACTACATTTCAGCGTTCAGCACCATAGTGTCCTCAAAGCTCATCACTAAGCTAAGGACCCTGGGACCAAACACCTCCCTCTGCAACTGGATCCTGGACTTCCTGACAGGCCGCCCCCAGGTGGTAAGGGTAGGTAACAACACATCTGCCACGCTGATCCTCAACATGGGGGCCCCTCAGGGGTGCATGCTCAGTCCCCTCCTGTACTCCCTGTTCACTCATGACTGCACGGCCAGGCACGACTCCAACACCATCATTAAGTTTGCCGATAACACAACAGTGGTAGGCCTGATCACTGACAACGATGAGACAGCCTATAGGGAGGAGGTCAGAGACCTGGCCGTGTGGTGCAAGGACAACAACCTCTCCCTCAACATGATCAAGACAAAGGAGATGATTGTGGAATACAGGAAAAGGAGGACTGAGCACTCCCCAATTCTCATCGATGGGGCTGTAGTGGAGCAGGTTGAGAGCTTCAAGTTCCTTGGAGTCAACATCATCAACAAACTAACATGGTCCAAGCACACCAAGATAGTTGTGAAGAAGGCACAACAAAACCTATTCCCCTTCAGGAGACTGAAAAGATTTGGCATGCATCCTCAATTCCTCAAAAGGTTCTACAGCTGCACCATCGAGAGCATCCTGACGGGTTGCATCACTGCCTGGTATGGCAACTGCTCGGCCTCCGACCGCAAAGTACTATAGACGGTAGTGCATACGGCCCAGTACATCACCGGGGCCAAGCTTCCTGCCATCCAGGACCTCTATACCAGGCGGTGTCAGAGGAAGGCCCTAAAAATTGTCAAAGACTCCAGCCACCCTAGTCATAGACTCTTCTCTCTGCTACCGCACGGCAAGCGGTACCAGACCGCCAAGTCTAGGTCCAAGAGGATTCTAAACAGCTTCTACCCCCAAGCCATAAGACTCCTGAACATTGCCCCCCCCCCCCCCCCCCCCCCACACACACACACACACACTTCTTACGCAGCTGCTACTCTCTGTTATTATCTATGCATAGTCACTTTAATAACTGTACCTCGACTAACCGGTGCCCCCGCAAATTGACTCTGTACCGGTACCCCCTGTATATAGTCTCGAAATTGTTATTTTACTGCTGCTCTTTAACTACTTGTTATTTTTATTTGTTATTCTTATTCATATTTTTTAAACTGCAGTGTTGGTTAGGGGCTTGTAAGTAAGCATTTCCCTGTAAGGTACCTGTTGTATTCAGCGCATGTGACAAATAAAATTTGATTTGATTTTGATTTGATGTGAGGAAGTCTGTGTGTAAGGATGGTGGCAGAGTAAGAGAGTGTGTATCAGCGACCCCCAGAAAACATTCATCAGGCACAGATCAACAACCTCTCCCTCAACCTCAGTAAGACAAAGGAACTGATTGTGGACTACAGGAAATGGAGGGCCGAGCTCGCCCCCATTCACATTGATGGGGCTGTAGTGGAGTGGGTCGAGAGCTTCAAGTTCCTTGGTTTCCATATCACATGACAGCCCGATTGGAGTTTGCCAAAAAGGCATCTAAAGGGCTCTCAGACCATGAGAAACAAGATTCTCTGGTCTGATGAAAGATTGAACTCTTTGGCCTGAATGCCAAGCATCACGTCTGGAGGAAACCAGGCAACATCCCTACGGTGGAGCATGGTAGTGGCAGCATCATGCTGTGGGGATGTTTTTCATCAGCAGGGACTGGGAGACTAGTCAGGATCAAGGGAAATATGAACAGAGCGAAGTACAGAGAGATCCTTGATTAAAACCTGCTCCAGCGAGTTCAGGACATCAGACTGGGGCGAAGGATCACCTTCCAACAGGACAACGACCATAAGCACACAGCCAAGACCAAGGCAGGAGCGGCTTCGGGACAAGTCTCTGAATGTCCATGATTGGCCCAGGCAGAGGACGGACTTGAACCCGATCGAACATCTCTGGAGAGACCTAAAAATAACTGTGCAGTGACGCTCCCCATCCAATCTGACAGAGCTTGAGAGGATCTGCAGAGAAAATGGGAGAAACTCCCCAAATACAGGTGTGCCAAGCTTGTAGCGTCATACCCAAGAAGACTCGGGATGGAATCGCTGCCAAAGGTGCTTCAACAAAGTACTGAGCAAAGAATACTTATGTAAATGTATATTACAGTTTTGCAAAAATGTCTAAAAACCTGTTTTTGCTTTGTCATTATGGGATATTGTGAGGAGATGAAGAAAAAAAATGATTTAATCATTTTTAGAATAAGGCTGTAGCGTAACAAAATGTGAAGGGGTCTGAATTCTTTCCGAATGCACTGTACACACTTCATACATGCATATTTATTTATTATTTTACCTTTATTTAACTAGGCAAGTCAGTTAAGAACAAATTCTTATTTTCAATGACGGCCTTGGAACAGTGGGTTAACTGCCTTGTTCAGGGGCAGAACAACAGATGTTTTCCTTGTCAGCTCAGGGATTCGATCTTGCAACCTTTCAGTTGCTAGTCCAACACTCTAACCACTAGGCTACCTGCCGCATACTGACGCCATGTACACACAAACACACTTTCCCACTCACCACATACGCTGCTGCTACTGTCTATTATCTGTCCTGTTGCCTAGTCACTTTACCCCTAACTATATGTACATATCTACCTCAATTACCTCATACCCCCTGCACATCGACTCGGGAATGATACTCCCTGTACATAGTCATGCTATTTTTATTTGTAATTCACTTTGTATTTATTCCTCGTCTCACTATTTCTATTTGTATTAAATTTGTTGTATTGGAAAAGGGCCCGTAAGTAAGCATTTCACTGTTAGTCTACACCTGTTGTCTACGAAGCATGTGACAAATAAAGATTTTATTTGATCAGAGTGTATGTGTGTGTGTGTGTTTATTCGTGTGTGCGTGCGTGTGATTGTTAGGGTATCTGTGTATAGGGTAAACACAAGGAGAGCTTGCGAAGAATTCTGATGAGAGGCTTTGCAACAGTTGGCATGGAAACAGAATTAGCCAGCTGCATGAGCCAGCGAAAAAAAAAAGCCTGTTTGATTTCAAAGTACAGACAATGCATACCTGTCCCTACTGCAGATGGATTTGTATAGACAGCAGTGGCTTTCCGTCAATATCCAATAAAAATGTCAATCTGTAAGTGGATAGAATGCAGCTTGAAAGAATTGTCACTGGTTTATACCTCCAACACAACATGGCAGAAATGACACTGCAGAAAAAGTGCAATTCGCTTTGATGAGTATCGGCCTGGCTTTGTGGTAGATGTTGTGGTGTGTGTGTGTTAGATGCCTGGTAGATGTTGTGGTGTGTGTGTGTGTCTCTGACTCACTGGCATACGAACTTGTTGTGAAATGAATAAAACACACACATTTTGTCTCTCTCTTTCTCTCTCCTCTGACTGACTTTTTTCTCTCTGTACTACTAAGCGTATTACAGAACTCCCTCATTCAGCCCTCTCTCATTACCATATTCTAATTATGCTTGTTAAGGGGAGGGTTAGGAAGTTTAATGAATACATTTGAAAATAGGGTCTCAGAGGTGATTGTCAGGTTCGTCTTTCAAATCAAATCAAATTGTATTGGTCACATACACATATTTATCAGATGTTATTGTGGGTGTAGTGAAATGCTTGTGTTCCTAGCTCCAACAGTGCAGTAGTATCTAACGTTTCACAACAATACACACAAATCTACAAGTAAAAGAATGGAATTAAGAATTATATAAATAGTAGGCCGAGCAATGTCTGAGTGGCATTGACTAAAATACAGTAGAATACAGTATATACATATGAAATGAGTAAAGCAGTATGTAAACATTATTAAAGGGACTAGTGTTCCATTATTAAAGTGGCCAGTGATTCCATGTCTATGTATATAGGGCAGCAGCCTCTAAGGTGCAGAGTTGAGTAACCGGGTGGTAGGCGGCTAGTGATGGCTATTTAACAGTCTGATGGTCTTGAGATAGAAGCTGTTTTTCAGTCTCTCGGTCCCTGCTTTGATGCACCTGTACTGACCTTTCCTTCTGGATGATAGCAGGGTGAACAGGCAGTGGCTCGGGTGGTTGATGTCCTTGATGATCTTTTTGGCCTTCCTGTGACATCGGGTTCTGTAGGTGTCCTGGAGGGCAGGCAGTATGCTCTCGTTGATAAGTTGGGCAGACTGCACCACCCTCTGGAGAGTTCTGTGATTGTGGGCTGTGCAGTTGCCGTACCAGGCAGTGATACAGCCCGACAGGATGATCTCAATTGTGCATCTGTAAAAGTTTGTGAGGCTCAAAGAGGCCAAGCCGAATTTCTTCAGCTTGCCAAAAGGCACCTAAACGGCTCTCAGACCATGAGAAACAAGATTCTCTGGTCTGATGAAACCAAGATGGTTGCACCTTCTTCACCACACTGTTTGTGTGGGTGGACCATTTCAGATTGACAGTGATGTGTACGCCAAGGAACTTGAATCTTTTCACCTTCTCCACTGCGGTCCCGTCGATGTGGATAGGGGTGTGCTCCCTCTGCTGTCTCAGCTCTTTCATTTTGTTGTCGTTGAGGGAGAGGTTATTTTCCTGGCACCACTCCGCCAGGGCCCTCACCTCCTCCCTGTAGGCTGTCTCGTCATTGTTGGTAATCAGGCCTACTACTGTTGTGTCGTCTGCAAACTTGATGATTGTGTTGGAGGCGTGAGTGGCCACGCAGTCATGGGTGAACAGGGAGTACAGGAGGGGGCTGAGCATGCACCCTTGTGGTGCCCCTGTGATGAGGATCAGTGTAGTGGAGTTGTTTCCTACCTTCACCACCTGGAGGCGGCCTGTCAAGAAGTCCAGGACCCAGTTGCACAGGGCGGGGATCAGACCCAGGGCCCCGAGCTTAATGATGAGCTTTGAGGGTACTATGTTGTTGAAGGCAGAGCTATAGTCAATGAACAGCATTCTTACATAGGTGGGATAGGGTAGTGGGCAGTGCGATGGCGATTGCATTGTCTGTGAATCTATTGGGGCGGTTTGCAAATTTAAGTGGGTCTAGAGCAGGGGTGGGCAACTCCAGTCCTCGAGGGCCTGATTGGTGTCACACTTTTTCTCCATCTCTAGCAAACACAGCTGATTAATCAAATTGCATTCTAAAATGAAGATCATGATTAGCTGATTATTGGAGTCAGGTGTGTTAGCTGGGGCTGGGGTAAAACTGTGACACCAATCAGGCCCTTGAGGACTGGAGTTGCCCACCCTTGGTCTAGGGTGTCAGGTAAGGTGGAGGTGATTTGATCCTTAACTAGCCTCTCAAAGCACTTCATGATGACAGATGTGAGTGCTATGGATGATAGTAATTTAGTTAAGTTACCTTTGCTTTCTTGGGTACAGGAGCAATGGTGGACATCTTGAAGCAAATGGGAACAGCAGACTGGGATAGGGAGAGGTTGAATATGTCCGTAAACACTCCAGTCAGCTGGTCTGTGCATACTCTGAGGACGCGGCTAGGGAAGCCGCCTAGGCCGGGAGCCTTGCGAGGGTTAACATGCTTAAATGTCTTATTACGTCAGCCACGGAGAACAAGAGCCCACAGTCCTTGGTAGCGGGCCGTGTCTGTGGCACTGTGTTATCCTCAAAGCGGGCAAAAAAGGTGTTTAGCTTGTCCGGAATCAAGACGTCGGTGTCCGCGACGTGGCTGGTTTTCCCTTTGTAATCTGTGATTGTCTGCCACATACGTCTCATGTCTTAGCCGTTGAATTGCGACTCCACTTTGTCTAGGTACTGACGTTTTGCCTGTTTGATTGCCTTACGGACGGTATAACTACACTGTTTTTATTCAACCATATTTCTAGTCACCTTGCCGTGGTTAAATACGGTGGTTCGCGCTTTCAGTTTTGCGCGAATCCAGAGTTTTTGGTTTGGGTAGGTTTTAATAGTCACAGTGGGAACAACATCCCCTATACACTTCTTGATGAACTCAGTCACCGGGTCCATATATACGTCAATGTTATTCTCAGAGGCAATCCGGAACACATCGCAGTCCGCGTGACCATAACAATCTTGAAGCATGGATTCCGATTGGTTAGACCAGGGTCGAATAGACCTTAGCACGGTACTTCCTGTTTGATTTTCTGCCTATAGGGAGGGAGGAGCAAAATGGAGTCGTGATCTGATTTGCCGAAGGGAGGGCGGGGGAGGGCCTTGTAGCCAACCCAGAAGGGGGAGTAACAACGATTGAGAGTTTTTGAAGTGTGAGTACTACAGGCAATGCGTTGATAGAACTTCAGTAGCGTTTTCCTCAAATTTGCTTTGTTTTATACGGAATAGAATGAGTATGTGTGTGTGTATCTGTATGTATTGTGTGTGTGTGTGTGTGTGTGTGTGTGTGTGTGTGTGTGTGTGTGTGTGTGTGTGTGTGTGTGTGTGTGTGTGTGTGTGTGTGTGTGTGTGTGTGTGTGTGTATCTGTATGTATTGTGTGTGTGTGTGTGTGTGTGTGTGTGTGTGTGTGTGTGTGTGTGTGTGTGTGTGTGTGTGTGTGTGTATCTGTATGTATTGTGTGTGTGTGTGTGTGTGTGTGTGTGTGTGTGTGTGTGTGTGTGTGTGTGTGTGTGTGTGTGTGTGTGTGTGTATCTGTATGTATTGTGTGTGTGTGTGTGTGTGTGTGTGTGTGTGTGTGTGTGTGTGTGTGTGTGTGTGTGTGTGTGTGTGTGTGTGTGTGTGTGTGTGTGTGTGTGTGTGTGTGTGTGTGTTTTACACATTTCATCAACATCTATTAATTATATTAACAGGCTGTTTTGTATCTCTAGTTTACACCAAAGCAAACAAAGTGTCTCTACAGTTGATAGGCATGTTAAACTATTCAAATTATCCCCTGACATCTACAGTATTCTGAATTCTGTTTGTCTCTGGCAATAAAGATTTTATGATATTTGTTGGTTGTTTTGGAAGTAGACTTAGAAAAACGCATGTTAACAGTATACATATTTTAACTTCCTTCAAGCCTCAGAGGGAGTGGGAATAATGGCAATACCATTTTAGTTTCAAACATTTCAAATTGTGAATTGTCTGCAAACTCAGTTTCACCCCATCTCCCATCAGCTTTAGAGATGGTTAATCCATAGTGTGAGATACTGTGAGAGAGATTATTCTCTGTGCTCTGCAGAGGCGTATTCAACTAGCTGAGATGGAGAGAGCTGAAACACACAGGTCAGACAGTCACATTCCATTAGGGTTGTAAAGCTACCGGTAGTTTCCGAAAGTTACCGGAATTGTAATTTAGGTAATTTATACTTTAGTAACTGGATTTTTTATATCTGTGGTCCATATTGTCCATCAGTTTCTAGTAGATAGACCATATGGTTCAAGAGAAAATTGCCTAATTAATTAAAAAAGCATCTAATCAATAATGGCATTATTTTCAATTAACTCTGCAACTCTTTCAACTATTGACATTTTTCACAACTGCCAGCAGTTTGACACCAAAACATGTACAACAAATATTTACTGACATAGTTCCAATAAATAAGTGTGTAAAAAAATAAAACACCAATGGTATTCACTAAGTTGCTGGTTTATATTTAGGATAATGTTTTACAGCTTTGTCATTCTATCTATTTTATATTTTAAAATCATCTTATTTAATTATTTCATATACTTTACATGTGATAAAGACACACAGAGGGCCAGAGATCATTACAGACACCTGTACAAATCTGAAATACTCAAAAGGGCCGCTAGATGTCTTGTGATAGATTACATAAAATCCTTGAAAGATACCAGTTTACTGGTAAACTGGTCAAGTTTATTTTATGCACTTTGATATTATACTTGGATAATGAAAATCGCTTTACAAATGTAATACATTATTATTATTAAACGTTGAAAGTTTCCAGTAATATACCCTCCCTTTGCAACCCTGCATCCCATTATCTAACGCTACCTGCTCGTCTCCCAAAAGTATCACTCAGCAGAACAACACACACACACACGCACATGCACATACACACACTAAGCTGTAGGACAGGAAGAGGAGTGGAGGAGTGAGTGAGTCATTACAACCGAAGAATTTTAGACTAATGACAGTGACACTCCGACACACACACACACACACACACACACACACACACACACACACACACACACACACACACACACACACACACACACACACACACACACACACACACACACACACACGCACACACACACACACACACACGCACCACCTCCCCAGCCGCCCCCTCTTTTAATCTCCAGAGAAGCTGTGAGATTTGATTACGATGACTTTTACAAACACACGCTCCACATGAGACCAGACATGTCCATTCATCTCACAGAGAGAGAGAGTAGAAGGAGAGAGAGCGAGGGGGAGGAAGAGAAAGAGACGGAGAGAGAGAGAAAGAGGAGAGACAGAGACAGAGACAGAGAGAAGGAGAAAGTGATGGAAAGAGATACTCTAATCAGTGGAGTTTGTCCAGAGAGCACTACAGATTTATATACACACACGAATATAAGCACAGGCACGCACACACAATCCTCACTTAAATATTCCATGTCTTTGATTCGTAAGGTTTAACATTGTTCTGTGTCAAATTACACACTGCAAGATAAATAGTCTGCCTCTGAGAGGGAGGAAAAAATAGAACTAACAAATGTGGGGTTCCTAGTCTGACAGGGGAGAAGAGAGAGAGGAGAGAGGAGGTTAGGAGAACGGAGGCAGATGGGGGGATAGAGGAGAGAGAGGAGGGGGAGAAGATGCTATGATGGAGGTAGAGGGTTTGGGAAGGAGCACACTGGAAATTGAACCATTTGAAACCAGGCCAACAATTCAAAATGTGCTCTATCTTACAGAACGTTAGTGTGTCTGGAAAGGGTTCCACCTGAGCACAGTGCCTATTTCACACCCTTCACACTCCTCAAGGACCAAAGCCACCAATCCCCCTGTGACGTAACGTCTGACAGCTTGGATGGGCTCTACATATATCACTACACAGGAGCAGAAGAACATTAACCCACACTAAAAAGTAATGAAGTATCTGATGCCCTTATATAGCAGAGGTGTTTTGGTGAACCTCCCTCGTACTATTACCTGTATGAGTAGCCTAACCTTGCCTAAGTAAAACCAGAGAACCCGTGATAGCAAGCAGAGATAATGTCTAGTTTGTTGTGTGGAAAACTTGGGTTTGATACCCAGTTGGCCACACCTACAGTGGGGCAAAAAAGTATTTAGTCAGCCACCAATTGTGCAAGTTCTCCCACTTAAAAATATGAGAGAGGCCTGTAATTTTCATCATAGGTACACTTCAACTATAACAGACAAAATTAGATATTTTTTCTCCAGAAAATCACATTGTAGGATTTAAAATGAATTTATTTGCAAATGATGGTGGAAAATAAGTATTTGGTCAATAACAAAAGTTTATCTCAATACTTTGTTATATACCCTTTGTTGGCAATGACAGAGGTCAAACATTTTCTGTAAGTCTTCACAAGGTTTTCACACACTGTTGCTGGTATTTTGGCCCATTCCTCCATGCAGATCTCCTCTAGAGCAGTGATGTTTTGGGGCTGTTGCTGGGCAACACGGACTTTCAACTCCCTCCAAAGATTTTCTATGGGGTTGAGATCTGGAGACTGGCTAGGCCACTCCAGGACCTTGAAATGCTTCTTACAAAGCCACTCCTTCGTTGCCCGGGCGGTGTGTTTGGGATCATTGTCATGCTGAAAGACCCAGCCACGTTTCATCTTCAATGCCCTTGCTGATGGAAGGAGGTTTTCACTCAAAATCTCACGATACATGGCCCCATTCATTCTTTCCTTTACACGGATCAGTCATCCTGGTCCCTTTGCAGAAAAACAGCCCCAAAGCATGATGTTTCCACCCCCATGCTTCACAGTAGGTATGGTGTTCTTTGGATGCAACTCAGCATTCTTTGTCCTCCAAACACGACGAGTTGAGTTTTTACCAAAAAGTTATATTTTGGTTTCATCTGACCATATGACATTCTCCCAATCTTCTTCTGGATCATTCAAATGCTCTCTAGCAAACTTCAGACGGGCCTACTGGCTTAAGCAGGGGGACACGTCTGGCACTGCAGGATTTGAGTCCCTGGCGGCGTAGTGTGTCACTGATGGTAGGCTTTGTTACTTTGGTCCCAGCTCTCTGCAGGTCATTCACTAGGTCCCCCCGTGTGGTTCTAGGATTTTTGCTCACCGTTCTTGTGATCATTTTGACCCCACGGGGTGAGATCTTGCGTGGAGCCCCAGATCGAGGGAGATTACAAGACCACTGAGGTCTTGTATGTCTTCCATTTCCTAATAATTGCTCCCACAGTTGATTTCTTCAAACCAAGCTGCTTACCTATTGCAGATTCAGTCTTCCCAGCCTGGTGCAGGTCTACAATTTTGTTTCTGGTGTCCTTTGACAGCTCTTTCAAGTTTGGAGTGTGACTGTTTGAGGTTGTGGACAGGTGTCTTTTATGCTGATAACAAGTTCAAACAGGTGCCATTAATACAGGTAACGAGTGGAGGACAGAGGAGCCTCTTAAAGAAGAAGTTACAGGTCTGTGAGAGCCAGAAATCTTGCTTGTTTGTAGGTGACCAAATACTTATTTTCCACCATATTTTGCAAATAAATTCATTAAAAATCCTACAATGTGATTTTCTGGATTTTTTTTCTCATTTTGTCTGTCATAGTTGAAGTGTACCTATGATGAAAATTACAGGCCTCTCTCATCTTTTTAAGTGGGAGAACTTGCACAATTGGTGGCTGACTAAATACTTTTTTGCCCCACTGTATGGACAGTTTCTCTAGTTGTGTAAGGTAAAGGTGGCTGAGGGCAGTGGTGTTGTAGTGTAGTAGTGTAGTGGTGTAGTAGTGTAGTAGTGTAGTAGGGCAGTGGTGTTGTCGTGCCTGGAGAAGTGGGTACGCTCTAATTTTGCAAAAACTACCCCTCGGCAAAGAAAACGCACCCTGTGTGAAAAAGTGTGTGAGAAACAGTGACATAAACTCTGAATGACCTAAAATGATCAATCCCATATTGGTCTTTCACAGTCAGGCCAACCCAAGCTGTACTGTGCAGTAGGCTAATAGTAGGCCTACTATTGAAACAGATCAACTGAGTCAGACATTCACATGTTTCAGATTAACCCCAATTTTCTCAGGTTTTCATTCTCAAAATCATACTTTTATTTCCAGAAAAACAACTAAATGGTATGTTCTAAATCCATAACAAATAACCTCATGTTGATCTCTGGGGTCATACCTAAGATTTTGAAAAAATGCCTATGTGCTGCCTCTGCACAAAGGTGGGGATACTAGTGACCCTTGATAATTATCGACCAATCTCTAAGCTGTCTTGTCTTGCAAAAATGTTAGAGTCATTGGTAAATGTACAGCTGCGCTCTTTCTTGTCTGACAACTGCATACTGAACAAATTTTAGTCTGGGTTTTAGACCGGGCTGAAATCTTATCACAGCCACCACACTGGTTGTAAATGATAATGTTAGAGCCTTGGATAAGAAGTTGAACTCGGTTGCTCTGTTTGTTGACCTGTCGAAGGCTTTCGATACAGTTGATCATTCTCTTCTGCTGAAGAGACTGACCTCACTGGGGTTGACCTCAGATACATGTTTGTGGTTTCAGAATTGTCTCAGTGATAGATCTCAAGCTATTATTGCAGATGGGGTAAAATCAGATTTTGTCACTGTTCACAAAGGAGTCCCACAAGGTTCGATTTTAAGTCCTCACTATATACATAACTCAATGAATAAATGCAACTTTCATTTCTATGCTGATGACACACTACTATATGCCACAGCCCCATCACTTACTCAAGCAATTACATTCCTGCAGTCTGACTTTCAATTGCTTCAAAATGCACTTGTAGATCTTAGGCTGGTGCTTAATTCAAGTAAAACTAAGTATTTGGTATTTTCAAGATCCAAAAGTATACAGTTGGAAAATGTGAACATTGCTACCCATGATGGCACTCTTTTGGAATGTGTTCCCAGCAATAAATACCTTGGAATTTGCTTAGATGATAATCTATCTTTTAAAACTCAAATAACTGACCTAGTAAAGAAGCTGAAATTGAGAATTTTATTTTTTTATAGAAATAAATCTTGTCTGTCATCACAGCACAGAAAGGGAATTGTACAGGCCACTTTTATGTCAGTGCTTGATTATGGTGATGTTTTATATATGCTTGGATCAGCATCAGTACTGAAGGAATTGGATGCAGTGTATCATGCAGCGATGTGCTTTGTTACTGGTGCAAACTTTTGCACACATCATTGCCTTTTGTATACTTCGGTTGGCTGGGACTCCCTGACTTTTAGAAGGGCTAGACACTGGTTAATATTTGTTTATAAAGCTGTCTTACAGAAACTTCCTAATTATCTTAACTCAACAATCCAGTGGTCAAACAGTATTTATCAGACTTGGTCACAGGACATGCTAGTGCTAGAGATACCCTGGATTCACTCTGTTAGGCAAAACGGCATTTGAATATCATGCTCCACACTCATGGAATGAACTGCAGAGAGAACTCCAGTTAGATGTTTTGGTGTCTTTAAGACAGTTTAAATGCACATTACATTAACTTTTTATTATAAACTGTGATTGCTTTTTGTAATGTGTGTTTTTCTTATAGAAGTTTATTTATTTAAATCTTTTTCATCTCCATCTTGTACTTGTTATGTTTTAATTGTCTTTGGTTTTAAAATCGTAGTAATTGCTGTGTTGTTTGTATTGTTGTATCACAGGGCACAACTGTAAAAGAGACTCTGTCTCAGCTTGTTTCCCCTGTTTCAATAAAGGTTCATAGTAATAACAAAGGGTTAACCGCATCAGGAGACCACTTTTGAGGTCTGGGAAAATCTAGGATTTTTTTTTTGAGAGTAGATAACTTTTAATTCAGTGTGCAAGCACCTATCACTATTGTTTGATTAGTGGTGTTTCTGTAGCACGTGAGAGGAGTTTGCAAAAGAAATACCCTCTGGAATGATGAAAATAATCATGATATCATTCTGTCAGGTAGGCATAGGCTACTTTGTAGTTAACATTTAATATAGAAGGTTTTCTGGAAAGCCTTTCCATCTACCAGAAGATGGTTAGGCCTATAATTAGAATTGCAATTTTTTTCCTGTTCCTTAATTGTTTGAAACCTGGATGTTTTACTTCATATTATGAGGCATGTCTGACTTTGCTTCAAAGTAGCCTATAGCCAAAATCCCACCATAGAAACGTGGAGGCAATTCTTTTTTATAAAACTCATTATGCATTTTCCTGTTCTATTGGTTTTCTTTCAACTTTCTTTCATTGTCTAGCAGCCAAAGGCATTATCCTAATCATATTAGCAACCATGATAGTTTTGGGATCTTTCAATCCCCCCTCTTTCTAACATATATTTCCATCTCTATCCGTGAAACTGCTTGCATGTGCAATGCACATTTTAAAACGGTGTTATTTTGTCCTGCAAATTGCATTTTGGAACAATTACACGTAGGCCTACTGCCGTGTGTACATTTCTGCGCCTAAAATGTGAAGAAAGAATAGTTTATCAACATTTTAAGGTAAACATTCCGATCTGTTCCATTGGCCCTATTAATTGATATGGTGTATACCTCCATTACACTACTATGATATGTATCAGAGGGATTAAGAAGTGAGTATAAGCAATGCCCACTGAAAAATAAGTGGGAATACGGTGTATACAGTGCCTTCAGAAAGTATTCAGACCCCTTACCCCATGACACACAATACCCCATAATGACAAAGCAAAAAAGGTTTTTAGATATTTTGCAAATGTCTTTAAAAAAAAAACTGTAAATATCACATTTACATAAGTATTCAGCAAATATTACAGCCTCAAGTCTTCTTGGGTATGACGCTACAAGCTTGGCACACCTGTATTTGGGGAGTTTCTCCCATTCTCCCACAGCATGATGCTGCCACCACCATGCTTCACCATAGGGATGGTGCCAGGTTTCCTCCAGACTTGACGCTTGGCATTCAGGCCGAAGAGTTCAATCAGACAAGATAATCTTGTTTCTCATGGTGTCTTTAGGAGCCTTTTGGCAAACTCCAAGTGGGCTGTCATGTGTCATGTGGTACTCTTCCCCAAAGACACCATGAGAAACAAGATTATCTTGTCTGATTGAACTCCTGTATCGATCCTGTATCGGAACTCTAAGGCAATTCCTTCGACCTCATGACTTGGTTTTTGCTCTGACATGCACTGTCAACTGTGGGACCTTACATAGACAGATGTGTGCCTTTCCAAATCATGTCCAATCAATTGAATTTTCCACAGGTGGACTCCAAGTTGTAGAAACATCTCAAGGATGATCAATGGAAACAGGATGCACCTGAGCTCAATTTAGAGTCTCATAGCAAAGAGTCTGAATATTTATGTAAATAAGGTATTTCTGTTAATACACTGCTCAAAAAAATAAAGAGAACACTGAAATAACACATCCTAGATCTGAATGAATGAAATATTCTTATTAAATACTTGTTTCTTTACATAGTTGAATGTGCTGACAACAAAATCACACAAAAATTATCAATGGAAATCAAATTTATCAACCCATGGAGGTCTGGATTTGGAGTCACACTCAAAATGAAAGTGGAAAACCACACTACAGGCTGATCCAACTTTGATGTAATGTCCTTAAAACAAGTCAAAATGAGGCTCAGTAGTGTGTGTGGCCTCCAAGTCCCTGTATGACCTCCCTACAACGCCTGGGCATGCTCCTGATGAGGTGGCGGATGGTCTCCTGAGGGATCTCCTCCCAGACCTGGACTAAAGCATCCGCCAACTCCTGGACAGTCTGTGGTGCAACATGGCGTTGGTGGATGGAGCGAGACATGATGTCCCAGATGTGCTCAATTGGATTCAGGTCTGGGGAACGGGCGGGCCAGTCCATAGCATCAATGCCTTCCTCTTGCAGGAACTGCTGACACACTCCAGCCACATGAGGTCTAGCATTGTCTTGCATTAGGAGGAACCCAGGGCCAACCGCACCAGCATATGGTCTCACAAGGGGTCTGAGGATCTCATCTCGGTACCTAATGGCAGTCAGGCTACCTCTGGCGAGCACATGGAGGGCTGTGCGGCCCCCCAAAGAAATGCCACCCCACACCATGACTGACCCACCGCCAAACCGGTCATGCTGGAGGATGTTGCAGGCAGCAGAACGTTCTCCAAGGCGTCTCCAGACTCTGTCACGTCTGTCACATGTGCTCAGTGTGAACCTGCTTTCATCTGTGAAGAGCACAGGGCGCCAGTGGCGAATTTGCCAATCTTGGTGTTCTCTGGCAAATGCCAAACGTCCTGCATGGTGTTGGGCTGTAAGCACAACCCCCACCTGTGGACGTCAGGCCCTCATACCACCCTCATGGAGTCTGTTTCTGACCGTTTGAGCAGACACATGCACATTTGTGGCCTGCTGGAGGTCATTTTGCAGGGCTCTGGCAGTGCTCCTCCTGCTCCTCCTTGCACAAAGGCGGAGGTAGCGGTCCTGCTGCTGGGTTGTTTCCCTCCTACGGCCTCCTCCACGTCTCCTGATGTACTGGCCTGTCTCCTGGTAGCGCCTCCATGCTCTGGACACTACGCTGACAGACACAGCTGTCCTTCTTGCCACAGCTCGCATTGATGTGCCATCCTGGATGAGCTGCACTACCTGAGCCACTTGTGTGGGTTGTAGACTCCGTCTCATGCTACCACTAGAGTGAAAGCACCGCCAGCATTCAAAAGTGACCAAAACATCAGCCAGGAAGCATAGGAACTGAGAAGTGGTCTGTGGTCACCACCTGCAGAACCACTCCTTTATTGGGGGTGTCTTGCTAATTGCCTATAATTTCCACCTGTTGTCTATTCCATTTGCACAACAGCATGTGAAATTTATTGTCAATCAGTGTTGCTTCCTAAGTGGACAGTTTGATTTCACAGACGTGTGATTGACTTGGAGTTACATTATGTTGTTTAAGTGTTCCCTTTATTTTTTTGAGCAGTGTATTTTGAATACATTTGCACACAAAAAAAATGTTTTCGCCTTTTCATTACGGGGTATTCTGTGTAGATTGCTGAGGAATTATTCTTATTTAATCAATTTTAGTATAAGGCTGTAACATAACAAAATGTGGAAAAAGTCAATGACTATGAATACTTACTAAAGGCACTGTACCTGCGTACACCCTCCACTACACCACTGGCTGAGGGCGAGGCGGGTACAAGCTCTAAAGGTTGTGACAAGGAATATTTTATACAGAACAAAATTGCAGGCTGAGTTATAACACAGAAACAGAGACCTTGACTAGATCAAACCCAGGGAGAAACACAGAGACACCTTGAAATGATCAAACCCAGTTAAAACGGTCACACACCTTCAAACACAGTCTGAGTCAAAGGAGGCCATTATCTGCTCATTATACTAGGGACAGACAGACAGGCATGATCTCACCTGATTACGGTTTGACCACACACACACACACACACACACACACACACACACACACACACACACACACACACACACACACACACACACACACACACACACACACACACAGGGTAGGATGAGAGATAAAGATAGAGATTGAACCAGACAGAGAGAAAAATAGAGACAGATATAAAAAGAGAGAGATACAAAGTGAGAGAGAAAGATAGAAAGAGAGAGCAAGATCTGCTCTTTTAGAAGCCTGAAGGACTAATTAGTGATTATAACTAGGTTTTCTCCAAACACATGAAATATTTCTCACACTCCAAAAGCAGAGGGATGATTAAAAATAAAATAATATGAATCACACACAAAAAGGTGTATAAAAACTCTCCCTCCGGTGGTGTGTGTGTGTGTTGGCGTCGCTGCCCCTCGTTAATCCATACTTGACTCTGGTAAACGACAGCGGCACAGGGCTCACTGTCGACTGGAGAGGTCACAGCCTCAGGCTCTGATACTGGAGACAACACACACACACGCACAGGCTCTCTCTCTCTCTCTCTCACACACATGCTCACACACACACACATCCAGGCACGCACACAGTTTTTCCAGTGAGTTTCAAGGCAAATGATTTAGTCTTTGTTCAAATAGCAGCCAATTTATTTAATGCCCCACTATGCCAGTACCGATGCCAGTACTTCTGTAGGAGAGCAGTTTGGTGTAAAATAGTGTGAATGGCAGATATTGTCAATTCAAACATTACAGCGACCTTCAATCAAGATCAAGGACGACCTTCAATTCCAATAATGATAGAGAACTAAAACCTAGCTACATTATGTGTGTTGACCTTCCTGATGCAGTTAGAACCTAGCGTACTACCAGCAGAAACACCTCTGGGTCCTGCTGATCTTGCTGATCTACGATCTTGTCTCATTGCTGCAACTCCCCAACGGGCTTGGGAGAGGCGAAGGTTAAGTCATGCGTCTTCCCGAAACATGACCCGCCAAACCGCGCTTCTTAACACCCGCTCGCTTAACCCGGAAGCCAGCTGCACCAATGTGTCGGAGCAAACACGTTCAACTGACGGCAGAAGTCAACTTGCAGGTGCCCAGCCCGCCACAAGGAGTCGCTAGAGCAAGATGAGCCAAGTAAAGCCCCCCTGGCCAAACCCTCCCCTAACCCGGATGACCCTGGGCCAATTGTGCACAGTCCTATGGGACTCCCGGTCACAATCGAACCCCTGCGTACAGTGCAATGCAGTGCCTTAGACCGCTGCGCAACTCAGGAGGCCTGGGTAAACTTTTTTTAAACTTTAATTTCCCTAGTAGGCAATCATGCAAACACATTTCTTTTTTATTGTGATTTTATTGCATCAGTGGTATTCGATACTATAATCTTCTGTTCTCTATCCATAGAATTAGTCGTTCTCTATCCATAGAATTAGTCTCCTGCGCCGCCAGGATGGAGCTCGCATGCCATACAAAGCTGTTAATTTTAGTCTATTCAAACACACCCCGTTTAAAAGGAAACAAGCACTCATTAAGATCAGGTGTGGCCAATTAGTGGTGTATATGTATAGTGTATATGTTTTCAAATAACATTCTTAGAATGTTCTCTGAATGTTACTAAAGTTTTCTTAAATGTGGTGAGACTGTTCCAAAGCCAAGCAACTATCCTGCAACATTCCCAGAAAGTTGTGGGAAGGTTGTATGCAAAATAACCATAGGACAACCAAGCTCTCACCAAGCTCTAAGAAACATATGGTTCTCAGAACAGTATGTGCTAGCTGGGGAGCCCTGCTCTAAATGCTCCCCTCACACCTCTATCAGCTATCAGCTAGTTAACATTAGCACCTCTGTGTCTGTTAATGTGTGTGTGTGTGCGTGTGGGTGTAGGAGAAGGAACATAATGAGACACATGCTGCTCTGACTCAATCAGCAAAGTCAATTAGAGCTAATTGACAGTCTTCTGTGTGTGTGTGTGTGTGTGTGCTAATTAACAGTCGCCCCAGCAAGAGCTCATTAGGAAGAGAAACCGAGGCTCACTCTCCACTAGATACACACTAGAGAAAAATCATTGTGTGTGTGTGTGTGTGTGTGTGTGTGTGTGTGTGTGTGTGTGTGTGTGTGTGTGTGTGTGTGTGTGTGTGTGTGTGTGTGTGTGTGTGTGTGTGTGTGTGTCCTTCGTTAGGCCTTTAGGATAGGCTCTTTGATGTGGGAGCAGAAAGGTCTGGGTGAGCATGTCTCAGATTAACACTGCCTCTGTTACTATGGGAACCTATACACCCACCCACACACACACACACACACACACACACACACACACACACACACACACACACACACACACACACACACACACACACACACACACACACACACACACACACACACACACACACACTGTGGAGGAATGCACTATTCAGGCATGGCAGGCGGTGCATGTGTGTTTGTGTGTGTGCATGTACGTCATCTGTTCAACCGCTTGTTCACACAATCATGTAAGCATCATGCAGCGACATCACTAGATACACGTGTAAAATATCAAACAGAAAAAACAGGCAACAATGACAGACTGCAGTTTCCTTGCTATCTATCTACTATCTGCTATCTATCTACCTTGCTATCTATCTACTATTACCATATACTCCAAATAATTAATCATTTGTTCATTATTAAACAAAGATGGATGCTTTGATATAGTAGACCAGTACACCTTCTATTGTATTTGTCATTGACATCATTTTTTGTGTGTCATACGTAAAATGTATGCACGCATGACTGTAAGTCTCTTTGGATAAAAGTCTGCCAAATGGTATATATTATTATACGTATACACTGAGTATACAAATCATTAGGAACACCTTCCTAATAGTGAGTTGTACCCCCTTTTGCACTTAGAACAGCCTCAATTCGTCAGGACATGGACTCAAGTTTTCAAGATATGTAACTTTCAAAATACAGAAATCATCCCAGTATGATGCATTTTGCATCATATGATGCAAAATGATTTCTGTATTTTGAAAGTTAAATATCTTGAAAACTTGATTGCTGACAAGCAAAACATTTTGAGACAATGTCAACAATGGACTAATGAAACAAATACCAAAATATCATTTTTGTGTGGAGTTTTCCTTTAAGCTATAGTGTATTACTATGGGAACACATCCACCCCCAGTCTGTTACTGAACAGAAGCCTCAGCCATCCCCTCAGCCCTACAGGGAGAAATCCATCCCTTCATCCCCCAATCTTTTCACACATCACTGGGTGCAGAACACAGAGAGAGGGAATGAGTCAGGGGGAGAGGGAAAGAGAGAGAATGAGATAAGAGGAGAAGGAGTGGAGGGAGTGTGAAAGAGAGGAGGGAGAGAATGAGATATAGGAGAGGAGGAGGGAGAAAGGTAGGAAAAATAAGAGAGAGAAAATGCAGGGGCCACACCTCAGTGATCTGGAGAGGTGAAAAGGTTGAGGCAGAGCCATGCGTGACAAGATCATATTCACACACACAGAGTGGGGTGAGGTAAGGATATCAGTCTTCCTACTGAGAGTCAGAAGGATTAAATCTGTGCTAATCAGAATTGTCCTTATCCTGACACGCCGCATTAATCCCACACGCACACAGACTAATCCCATACACACACTCCCACCAGGAACCACAGTGACCCAGCATGCAGCGACACCCAAACAGCATGACCCCACTATACACACACCTTTTACCCTCTTACACACTAGCACACTATTAGGTGACCCCCGGAGAGAGGAATGCGAAAGGGAAAGGGGATACCTAGTCAGTTGCATAACTTAATGTATTCAACCAAAATGTGTCTTCTACATTTAACCCAACCCCTCCGAACTCTCAGAGAGAGGTAACGATAGATAGGACATTCTCACTGAATAGAGTTATCGGGAAGGACATTACAATTTACATAATATGTACATACACTTTTCAATTTGCATAATATGTACATACACTTTTCAATTTACATAACTAAAGCTAACAACATATCTACATCAAGTAATGTTTGCCAATCAAAAATGTACGATTACCCCTCTAATACGAATAGAAAAGTACAGTAGGCATACCTTACAACATTACAACTAACCATGTGTAAGTACCACGTGTAAGTACAATTTCATCAAAGGGAAAAACGTGTTATTTCAATAATGAATCATATTAATGAAATAACACGTTTTTCCCTCCCCATGTGTTGCATAAACATGTACACTACCAAAAAAGGTGCAGCAATACATGCAATCAGATAAACGAATAAACAAAACCATCAACAAAAATAAATAAATATGTCACTCATTATTTATTTGCTCTTATCTATATGAATTGAATGTGGGAATGCCAGATATTTTGGAAACATGTGGTCTGCCTTTGATGTTATAGAAAATATTGTCCAGAGGGATGTTGCTAGATATTTCATTTAACCAGTATGTTAAAGTATATCTGATTTCAAGAATAGTGTTATTCATTTCTTTGCCACAAGCACAGACAGATTAATATATTTTTTCAGATTTTTGTTCCATGGATCTAGTTCACTAGTCCCAAACAGACACAAGCTAGGCGTGACAGGGATATAAATCTGTAAACATTCTGAAATTGTGTTGATTACTGACTCCCAAAACATTGAAATAAGATTACATGTCCAAAACATTATAAAAAGTAAAATGTTGCCTCTTACAGCCCCAACAAAGGAAAGACATCATTATTCTATGTTTATTTAAACCTGTAAATCGGGTTCCCATTTCGGTCTAGTAACATTGGTGTCTACTGGCATATAATCTAACAACAATTTATAAACCCTAGAAATACACTTATTATTTAGTAAAACATCAAGTTTAGATGATTTGGGTTTCACAAGAGAACCCTGTTTCAATTTAACCATTATTTCAGACTTGAAAAAATCTAAACAAATGGTCAGATGGAATACAGAATTGATCTCGTTATTGTTGAAAAGAACAAAAAGTACAATCCTAGAAGAAGTGGTACATTTCCCTTAAACCCTTGTTGTGCCACGATTTAAATGTAGATTCATTAAAAGAGGATGAAAAGCAGGGATTCCTTCATATGGGAGCAAAAGGGGAGAGAGATGCATTGTAACCCAGTAATTTATGAGTTGCTTTCCATACTTGCCTGGGTTATTCATAATCTTCTTTATCTCTTCCAGGCCAAAATAGGGCAGGTATTTCAACTCATATGGTAAAGTGGCAAAGGATTCTAGCCTTGCCCGGTAACTTAATGAGGGAGAAAACCATGGCTTAACTTGGGAGAGTTGGGCTGCCCAATAGGAAAGTTTTAGGTTAGGTAAATTCAGACCACCTGCATTATATGGAAGATACAGGACCTGCAGATGAATTCTGGGTGATTTCTTATTCCAAATAAATGAGGATAGGAGGCTCTGCATGTTTTCTTTTTTAATGCAGAGGGGGTGAAATTGGAAGATTCTGAAACAAATAAAGAAATGTTGGTAATATTGACATTCTGATTACATTAACTCTGCCCACAAGAGAAGTAGGAAGTAAGTACATGCTTTTCAAGTCATTGGTAACCATTTCAATAACTGGAATGTAGTTCAAGTTACACAAATCATGTACACGGAGTGTACCAAACATGAGTTGGCTGGATGTCCTTTGGGTGGTGGACCATTCTTTATTCACAAGGGAAACTGTTGAGTGTGAAAACCCCATCTGAGTTGCTGTTCTTGACAAAAGCCGGTGCACCTGGCACCTACTATCATACCCCGTTCAAAAGCACATACATTTTTGGTTTCGCCCATTCACCCCCTGAATGGCACATCTACACAATCCATGTCTCAATTGTGTCAAGACTTAAAAATCCTTCTTTAACCTGTCTCCTCCCCTTCATCTACAATGATTGAAGTGAATTTAACAGGTGACATCAATAAGGGATCATAGCTTTCACCTGGATTCACCCGGTCAGTCTGTGTTATGGAAAGAGCAGGTGTTCTTAATATTTTGTATTCTCAATGTACATTACTGGGTAGGAAAATTCCGAAGTACGTAGCCCTTTCCTGCAGTCAAATTACCTAGTGGCCTAATGGGTGGAATGTTATTCATATTTTTCATAATTTCATAATTAATACACTTTTTTTTTTAATAACGCCAAAAATCCGGTGTTTATATGTCAAACAGTTTTATTATATTTCAGTCTTCTGTAATGTATATAAAGTGTAATATTGGGATGCACACTCAAAATGTAATGCATTTAAACTCTATATCTGACATGGTACAGGTGTCTTCTTTTGTTAAGCCCATAACCATGTGAGGTGTATACTTAGGAAATAATTCCTTTAATTTGGTCATGTGATCTAATCATGGTGGCATAGGGGTTCTATGACCAAAGCAAAAAGTTCTGCACTGGTCGGACAGTCTTGCCTTGTCCCTCGAGACAACAGGAAGAGGGTTGAGTATTGGGTGTGGGTTTAAAAGCTGCAGTATGAAACTTTTTGACCTGACCAAATTCACATAGAAATGGAAGTTATAGATCTGTCAATCTCATTGAAAGCAAGTCTAAGAAGTGGTAGATATGTTCAATATGCGCTATTTCTATGCTTCCCGTTCTTAAGTTTCGTTTTTGTGCCTTTTACTTTCGGTTTTGACACAATACAATATTTTTAGTTATGGAAAGATATTTCACAGCGATTTAGATGGTACAATGATTCTCTACACTACACTTGCTTGTTTTGTCACATAAACTGAAATTAGGCAAACTATTAGAATTTTAGCAACCAGGAAATGGCGGAGCGATTTCTGTGTAACGCATCTTTAACTACTGTCACCGGTGAATTATAAATAATTTGAATACAAAAGACTAAACCTTGATAATACAGACATAATGTACATGTACGTCCATTCCACTCTGTCGAATGCTGTTTCAGCATCAAGGGAGACTACAACATTTGGGGTCTTAAGAACATTAGTATAAAAAAAGAATGTCAAAATATCTACGTAAATTATCAGGGGAGAGACGACCCTGTACAAAACCAGTTTGGTCTGTGTGGATGAGATTGGGCAGCACAGATTCCAGGCGCAGAATTAATATTTGAGAAATCAACATATAATCAACATTTAAAAGTGACACTGGTCTATGGGGGTGGCAGGTAGCCTAGTGGTTAGAGCGTTGGGCCAGTCACCGAAAGGTTGCTGGAACGAAGCCCAGAGTTGACAAGGTAAAAAAATATGTCACTCTGCCCCTGAACAAAGCAGTTAACCCACTGTTCCTAGGCCTTTTTTTCTTTAAGCAATGGCTTTTTTTCTGGCCACTCTTCCGTAAAGCCCAGCTCTGTGGAGTGTGCGACTTAAAGTGGTCCTATGGACAGATACTCCAATCTCCGCTGTGGAGCTTTGTAGCTCCTTCAGGGTTATCTTTGGTCTCTTTGTTGCCTCTCTGATTAATGCCCTCCTTGCCTGGTCCATGAGTTTTGGTGGGCGGCCCTGTCTTGGCAGGTTTGTTGTGGTGCCATATTCTTTACATTTTTAAATAACGGTTATAATGGTGCTCCGTGGTATGTTCAAAGTTATATTATATATTATATATTTTTTTATAACCCAACCCTGATCTGTACTTCTCCACAACTTTGTCCGTGACCTGTTTGGAGAGCTCCTTGGTCTTCATGGTCCCGCTTGCTTGCTGGTGCCCTTTGCTTAGTGGTGTTGCAGACTCTGGGGCCTTTCGGAACAGGTGTATAGAGTTGAAGACGGAAGTTTACATACACCTTAGCCAAATACATTTAAGCTCAGTTTTTCACAACTCCTGACATTTAATCCTAGTAAAAATTCCCTGTCTTAGGTCAGGTAGGATCATGACTTTATTTTAAGAATGTGAAATGTCAGAATAATAGTAGATAGAATGATTTATTTCAGCTTTTATTTCTTTCATCACATTCCCAGTGGGTCAGAAGTTTACATACACTCAATTAGTATTTGGTAGCATTGCCTTTAAATTGTTTAACTTGGGTCAAACGTTTCAGGTAGCCTTCCACAAGCTTCCCATAATAAGTTAGGTGAATTTTGGACCATTCCTCCTGACAGAGCTGGTGTAACTGAGTCAGGTTTGTAGGCCTCCTTGCCCGCACACACTTTTTCAGTTCTGCCCACACATTCTCTATAGGATTGAGGTCAGGGCTTTGTGATGGCCACTCCAATACCTTGACTTTGTTGTCCTTAACTTCACTAGGGTAGGGGGCAGCATTCGGAATTTTGTATGAAAAGTGTGCCCAAATTAAACTGCCTGCTACTCAGGCCCAGAAGATAGGATATGCATATAATTAGTAGATTTGGATAGAAAACACTCGAAAGTTTCCAAAACTGTTAAAATAATGTCTGTGAGTATAACAGAACTTATATGGCAGGCAAAAATCCGAGGAAAATCCAACCAGGAAGTACTATTATTTTGAAAGGCTGTTTTTCCATTGAAAGCCTATCCACCATACAAAGACTTAGAACCCAGTTCATGAGCTCTGTGGCTTCCTCTACATGTGGCCAGTTTTTAGGCATTGTTTCAGGCGTTTACTCTGAAAAATGAGGGAGATACAGCACTTTCAATCAGTGGCCAGTGGAAATTCATTCATCAGCCATGCGCCTGATCGCCTTTCTTGTTTCTCCTTTCCTATTGATGAAGCTTTTGTCCGGTTGAAATATTATTGATTATTTATGACAAAAACAACCAGAGGATTAATTTTAAACATCGTTTGGCATGTTTCTACTAACTTTTATTGTACTTTAAAAAAAACTCTTAAGGCACGCGCCTTAAGCATTCGGATTACTGGACAAAACGCGCAAACAAAAAGGAGGTTTTTGGTCATAAAGTGGGACTTTATCGAACAAAACGAACATTTATTGTCTAACAGTGCCACCAGATGAAGATCATCAAAGGTAAGTGATTAATTTTAATGCTATTTCTGACTTTTGTGACACTCTCCTTGGCTGGAAAATGGCTGTATGGGTTTCTGTGGCTAGGTGCTGACCTAACATAATCGCAAAGTGTGCTTTCTCCATAAAGTATTTTTGAAATCTGACACAGCGGTTGCATTAAGGAGAAGTTTATCTTTATTCGTATGTTTAACACTTGTATCGTTTATCAATGTTTATGATGAGTATTTTTGTAATTTGATGTGGCTCTGCACTTTCACCGGATGTTTGTTTGAGACAATGCATTTCTGACCATAACGCGTCAATGTAAACTGAGATTTTTGGATATAAATATGAACTTTATCGAACAAAACATACATGTATTGTGTAACATGAAGTCCTATGAGTGCCATCTGATGAAGATGATCAAAGGTTAGTGATTCATTTTATCTCTATTTCTACTTTTTGTGACTCCTCTCTTTGGCTGGAAAAATGGCTGTTAGGTCAGCACCTAGTCATAGAAAACCAAACATAATCGCATGGTGTGCTTTCGCAGTAAAGCCTTTTTGAAATCGGACACTGTGGTTGGATTTACAAGAAGTTTATCTTTAAAATGGTGTATAATACTTGTATGTTTGAGGAATTCTAATTATGGGATTTCTGTTGTTTTGAATTTGGCGCCCTGCAATTTCACTGGCTGTTGTCGAGGTGGGACGTCCCACTTGTACCAGAGAGGTTAAGCCATTTTGCCACAACTTTGGAAGTCTGCTTGGGGTCATTGTCCAATTGGAAGACCCATTTGCGACCAAGCTTTAACTTCCTGACTGATGTCTTGAGATGTTGCTTTAATATCCACATAATGTTCCATCCTCATGATGCCATCTATTTTCTGAAGTGCACCAGTCCCTCCTGCAGCAAAGCACCCCCACAACATGATGTAACCCGTGCTTCACGGTTGGGATGGTGTTCTTCGGCTTGCAAGCCTCCCCCTTTTTCCTCCAAACATAACGATGGTCATTATGGCCAAACAGTTCTATTTTTGTTTCATCAGACCAGATTATATTTCTCCAAAAAGTACGATCTTTGTCCCCATGTGCAGTTGTAAACCGTAGTATGGCTTTTTTATGGCGGTTTTGGAACAGTGGCTCCTTCCTTGCTGAGGGGCCTTTCAGGTTATGTCGATATAGGACTCGTTTTACTGTGGATATAGATACTTTTCTACCCGTTTCCTCCAGCATCTTCACAAGGTTTTTTGCTGTTGTTCTGGGATTGATTTGCACTTTTCGGCAGCATAGTAAGTTCATCACTAGGAGACAGAACGCGTCTCCTTCCTGAGTGGTATGACGGCTGCGTGGTCCCATGGTGTTTATACTTGCGTGCTTTTGTTTGTACAGATGAACGTGGTACCTTCAAGCGTTTGGAAATTGCTCCCAAGGATGAACATGACCTGTGGAGGTCTACAATGTTTTTTCTGAGGTCTTGGCTGATTTCTTGTGATTTTCCCATGATGTCAAGCAAAGAGGCACTGAGTTTGAAGGTAGGCCTTGAAATACATCCACAGGTACACCTCCAATTGACTCAAATTATGTCAATTAGCCTATCAGAAGCTTTTAAAGCCATGACATAATTTTCTGGAATTTTCCAAGCTGTTTAAAGGCACAGTCAACTTAGTGTATGTAAACTTCTGACCCACTGGAATTGTGATACAGTGAATTATAAGTGAAATAATCTGTCTGTAAACAATTGTTGGAAAAATTACTTCTTGTGTCATGCACAAAGTAGATGTCCTAAACGACTTGCCAAAACTATAGTTTGTTAACAAGAAATTTGTGGAGTGGTTGAAAAACGAGTTTTAATGACTCCAACCTAAGTGTATATAAACTTCCGACTTCAACTGTATATACTGAGATCCTGTGACACTTAGATTGCACACAGGGGGACTTCAACAAATTATGTGACTTCTGAAGGTAATTGGTTGCACCAGATCTTATTTAGTGGCGTCATAGCAAAGGGGGTGAATACATATGCACGCACCGCTTTTCCGTTTTTATAAAATAAAAAATAAAAATGTAAACAAGTCATTTTTTTCATTTCACTTCACCAATTTGGACTATTTTGTGTATGTCCATTACATGAAATCCAAATAAAAATCAATTTAAATTACAGGTTGTAACGCAACAAAATAGGAAAACACCAAGGGGGATGAATACTTTTGTAAGGCACTGTATTGGCTTCAGGGTATCCCAGACCATTAAAGGGCATACTGCTGTGTTCTGGTGCATTTCAAATAAAAAATGGAAGTGATTATTAACACAATAAATAATTTATGATTTGCTAAGGAGCTATATGTTGAATCTCCAAGATGGTGGTGTCATAGGAGGTCCCTCAAATTCAATGGGAAAAAAACAGGGCAGAGGGGTCAGATAAAATTCTAAGAAAATAAACAACTTGAAATCTTGGAGAAAAAATTATTATGGAACAAAAAAGTATATTCTTGAATAGGATTTGTGTACATAATAAAAAAATAATAGCCCCTTTCATTAGAATGTGTTGTTCTCCATACTTCTTGAAGTCCCAAATCTTGAGTGTTAAGGACAAGTATGACAGGATTGTTATGTAGTCATCCCTAGGACCAGGAATTTATCCAGGAGTTTTTTCTTTTAAATCATACTGTATGACCTGTCTAGAAAAAATCTAGTCCATCATGGCCCATATAAAACCTTTATCTATTTTTTTGCTCTGGGTCCCAGGAAAACAATTTCCCTTGTGGTGCCACCTCTGACATCACCACACAATGTTACAAATGAACATATTCTATTTGTACTATCTCAAAATGTTTACTTACATATCTCAAAGTTGAGATAGTAAGCCTATCGACCTAAAAACAATGTTAGGGGAATGGGCTTCCATAGTGCTATGTGGCTCAGTTACTGCTACAATTTCTGAATGTAACAGGCTGTTACTGCAATTTCATGTTAAACTCAATAAAATAAGTCTTAAATATGAGGAGAATTGTGTTCACACTGCCCTGCTCAGATAAGGGTAACTGTAGGGCGCGTGTCATACACGACCTCTGGAGGTAGCGCTTTAGACGTGATCATTTGGCAAGTTTACACATCAGTATTGTCTCTCCAGAACCTCTCTAAAATGTCCCTTTGCTATCGTCAATGTGAAAAAGGTCATAGAGAGTGAGGAGGTAGAGACGGATAGAGAGGAAGACCGAGTGCAAAAGAAAATACAGAAAATCTAAAGAGAGAGCGCGAGAGAGAGAGGATCACTAAGATTCTCTCTAAAACTTGGATCCCGCTGCAGGTTGAAATGAAACACACACACACATTAGAGAGAGATAGTAATCACTGGGCGTGTCTGACTGGTGTTTTATCAATAAGTCATCACCATGCTGTATTAGCAGCCCCAGCTAGCACATGTGGTTCCTTGGATGTTATGGAAATGTACATTTTTAGTTTCCCATTGGTTCTGGGAACAAAGCCATACGTTTCCTGAACAACGAAACTGAATGTTTTTTTAAAATGTTCTGAGAACGGGAGGGAACATTTAGCATGTTCTGGGAACTCATACGAAGCTTTTCATTTGAGTCTATTCAAACAGATCCCATTTCAAAGGAAACAAGCACTCATTTAGATAAGGTAGGGCCAATTAGTGGGCACGGCCAACAGACCTGAACACATTTAACAAGATAGAGGATAGAGAGTTTTGTTGATGCTGAAAACGGAATGCATATGTTTATAAATAACATTCTTAGAACATTCTATGAATGTTAGTAATGTTTTCTTATGGTTTTAATGGAACGTTTTAGAATAGAAGCAAACCTGAAGAAACGTTATGCTGAAGTACTGAAATTCCCATAGAAGAACATTGATTCTTAACGTTCTCTGAACTTTCTGAGAACATGACTTTAAATAAAACCATGACGAAAACAGTAGAAAACTTTGAAGTACTGAAATTCCCATAGAAGAACGTTGTTTCTTAATATTTTTGGAACAATTTGAGAACGTTCCTTTAAATAGAACCATGGGGGAACCTGTAGGAAACGTTACACTGAAGTCCTGAAATTCCCACTTAAGAAACATAGGGTTCTCAGAACGTTATGTGCTAGCTCAGTATCTTACACCATTCCAGAACATTGGGGGAAGGTTGTATGCAAAATAATCATAGGACAAACACGCTCTCACCAAGCTCTAAGAAACATGGTTCTCAGAACGTTACAGTATGTGCTAGCTGGGACATTTAGCACCATGATGATAAGCTAACACACATACACACGCATGCACGCTCACGTGTATACACACACACACACACACAGTACTAGTAGGATTTAGAAGCAGGCTAAATTATCAGCAGAACCTATCTGTGAGATTCCCTCCAAATCACATTCAGACAGAACCATTTGGAGGAGAGGTATATAATGCTTTGGTGCATCAGTTATGCCTGATTTATACAATGGGTGGGTCTAATCCTGAAAGCTGATTGGTTAAAAGTGCATTCCATCCCATCTATTCCACCAGTTACCACTGGCTAAATCTATGATGTTAAAATGCCTATTTACTCTGTTCCATCTGACAGCGCAATCCACTGTCTCATCAGCCCAGCCAGGCATGTTATAAACTTGACCTCCCCTATAAAAAGCATCGAGACATTATCTCACATTCCTTTTAGACTAACATTTAATTTTCAACAGCGGAGATTTGTATAAACTGGTGATGCACCGATGTGACATTTTTGGCCGATACCGATATCTGATATTTTCCTTGCCAAAAAACCACGATACTGATAACCGATATTTAACATTTTAGCGGCCTTTTAAGAATTCTAGTACAGTTAAATAGTTAACACACACACATGGACGCAGCAGTCTAAGGCACGGCATCTCAGTGCAAGAGGCGTCACTACAGTCCCTGGTTTGAATCCAGGCTGCATCACATCTGGCCGTGATTGGGAGTCCCATAGGGTGGTGCACAATTGGCCCAGCGTCGTCCGGGTTTGGCCGGGGTAGGCCCGTCATTGTAAATAAGAATTTGATCTTAACTGACTTGCCTAGTTAAATAAAGGTTACACACACACACACACAAAGTTATTTTGTTGGCATTTACGTAAGAATAATGAAAATGACTGCAGTTTCTACTGGTCATTGTTTTCAGGCAGGTTGTATTGGTGATAGCTAGGTACCAAGCTAAAGCTAGCTACCTCAGAAGTTGCGGTCGAACAAATGATGCTTTATTACCAACGCGGTATTGTAAACGCATCGTTCGTGGCCGGTGTTTGCAGAATTTTTTATACAGCTTTGACAGTGCTACTGTATCTTTTTTTGACACGCAAATACCCAAATGGCGTTCCATAGTATGTATGTCTTGAAGCTAATAAAAGTGACGCTATTACTGTGTAACTCCGGGAGGGCAACATCTGAAAAATAGCACTCTTGGTAGTGTGTACCGGTGCTCGACCCGTCGGTGAAGGCCAACATCACCCACGACAGAGAACGGTTGATTGTCAAGGGCAATGAATTCCATTATCTTGCCGTTAATGGATTTCCCCTTTGAGTTGTCTCGCTGAAATGTTCTTACTCTTTCAAATGACTGCTCGACTTGTTGACTGTTCGATCCACACAGCAGACATTGTGGGCTAGGTTAGGAATGCTGTGTTGCACGTGTAGTGCAAAATTTTACGTGGCGTCATTATGATGTGGCGTCACTATGTTATATAGGTATGAACGTCAGTGTTGACATCGGTTTTGCACATTGGCGTTAAACTAGACATCGGCATTTTTGGCTAATATCGGCTGATTCCGATATGTTCACCAATATATCGTGTATCCCTAGTATAAACCTTGCTGTCTGTCTCTTCGACATTTGCAACATTGCTTCAATATTCAAATTCAATCTCCAACTGTCCCATAGTAATGAACGTGTAGGGGTCAAGAGTCGGGACGAGAGAGAAAGGCAGGCAGCGTTTCTCCGCCAGTCGAAATCATGAATCATTTGGCATCATTTTTATGGATATATATAAAGAAATGTCAATTGAAAAAAGGTCAAATGAAACTGTGCATCTAGTTTTCAGTCTTCCCAGCTTCAGTTTGTAGTTATTGTGTTAGCTTGTTGGCTAGCTCCTCTGAACAACAGTGTCCTGACGAGGGAGCACATTTTCTATGCCAGGTGAAATCGTACCTCATTAGCTCATTGTTATGGATGTATCCAAATAAATGTCACTAGAAAACAGCTTAAACAAATGCAGCTACTGTTGTTATTCTGTCTACATTGTTTGACATGACTATAAGTCAGCCGTAGTTGGCTAGCTAGCAAGCAAGGGATAAGAACGTTGCCAGCCAGTATTGTAATGGAACATTTAGAACGAATGACTGAGTCGCATCCATAGATACAGAACAAAAAGACTGAACGACTGGGTCGCGTCTCTGGCAACCGAACCAATAGAACGAACGACCAGTTGGCTTCGGTAGAAACCCTAGGTTTGTTTAGGGACGATATCTTGTGGAAGGATGAAATAGTATGAATAGATTCATCAAAATAAAGTTTTTAATGTAAATATGTCTGAATATGTTGGTAACCCGTTGTAGAAAAGTGATAATGCCCTCGAAGCCGGTGTTTGGAAGTGTCAGATCTTCTCCTGCTCCTCCTCTCCGGCGTACGACATCGGCAGAATACTAACCACAGGTCCTGGGATTCATCATTACGCACACCTGGCACTCATCATCACGCAAACATGTTAATCATTATGATTCACACCTGGACTTCATTACCTTCATTATTTCCTCCCCTTTAAACGTCACTCCCTTATGTTTTCTCACCAGTTGGTATTGTTCTTGTTTACCACTTGTAGCCTTATGGAATTTGCTCGTTACTGGTTTTGTTGTTTTATTAAACATTTCACCTGCACCTGCTTCCCGTCTCACAGCTCTGTTATTACAGGAGGATATATTGGCACGGTTTGCCGGCCTGAGACGAACAATACCCGTGCCAATATATCCTCCAAACACCGGCTTCTCTGGCATTATCACTTAAATGACATACACAAACACATACATAAACACACATTCTCTCTCCATGTCTCTCTCTCCCTCAAACACAGAAACAGGAGTATGCCTATAAAGGACAAAGGGGAGACAGACACTATGGGGTGTTTAAGTATTCAGGAAAATTTAGGCCTCTGATGAAACAGATGAGCTTTGAAGGAATCCTCCCAGTGACACCCAACCTTCCCCTGAACTGAGCCTTCACTCCATCAAACACACACAGAAGGAGAAAGAGACAATGAGAGAGGAGAGGGTCTGTCTTCACGCATACTCTCGACTCTGTGTTTCCTACACAAAGATCTCAGCACTGAAAGATCACAAACTGCTCTCAATTCGGAACCACATACACACACGCAGGCACACACACAGACACACACACTTGATTCTAGTGAGTGCTCTGTTCTGTAGGCTGCAGATATGCTGTTTGTCCTTCACTGAGACAGATCGCATGAAAAATGTAATGAATTGCCTCAGAGGAGAAATCACAAGCCAAATAATCTTTACATCACATAGTAACGAATGTACATCTCCTAGATCAGGTATTCCCAAACTGGGGTACTGGGGTACACGCAATGCCGCCGGGGGTACGCCACATAAAAATGTGATTCACATAAAAAAATATATACAGTGGGGCAAAAAAGTATTTAGTCAGCCACCAATTGTGCAAGTTCTCCCACTTAAAAAGATGAGAGAGGCCTGTAATTTTCATCATAGGTACACTTCAACTATGACAGACAAAATGAGAAAAAAAAATCCAGAAAATCACATTGTAGGATTTGTAATGAATTTATTTGCAAATTATGGTGGAAAATAAGTATTTGGTCACCTACAAACAAGCATGTCACGTTCCTGACCTGTTTTCTGTTAATTTTGTATGTGTTTAGTTGGTCAGGGCGTGAGTTGGGGTGGGCATTCTATGTTTTGTGTTTCTATGTTTAGGTCAGGTGTAATTAGCCTTATATGGTTCTCAATCAGGGACAGGTGTTTGACGTTTCCTCTGATTGAGAACCATATAAAGGTAGGCTGTTCACACTGTTTGTTTGTGGGTGATTGTCTTCTGTGTCTGTGTATGTTGCACCACACGGGACTGTTTCGGTTTGTTCGTTCGTTTGTTGTTAGTCTGTACCTGTTCGTGCGTTCTTCGTCATTATGTAAGTTCTCATAGTTCAGGTCTGTCTACGTTCGTTTGTTATTTTGTAGTTTGTTGAAGTGTTTTCGGTTTTTGTCTTTTCTTTATTAAACTTCATTATGTCAAATTATCACGCTGCGCTTTGGTCCAATCCCTACTCCTCCTCTTCGTCTGAAGAGGAGGAGGACAGCCGTTACAAAGCAAGATTTCTGGCTCTCACAGACCTGTAACTTCTTCTTTAAGAGGCTCCTCTGTCCTCCACTCGTTACCTGTATTAATGGCACCTGTTTGAACTTGTTATCAGTATAAAAGACACCTGTCCACAACCTCAAACAGTCACACTCCAAACTCCACTATGGCCAAGACCAAAGAGCTGTCAAAGGACACCAGAAACAAAATTGTAGACCTGCACCAGGCTGGGAAGACTGAATCTGCAATAGGTAAGCAGCTTGGTTTGAAGAAATCAACTGTGGGAGCAATTATTAGGAAATGGAAGACATACAAGACCACTGATAATCTCCCTCGATCTGGGGCTCCACGCAAGATCTCACCCCGTGGGGTCAAAATGATCACAGGAACGGTGAGCAAAAATCCCAGAACCACACGGGGGGACCTAGTGAATGACCTGCAGAGAGCTGGGACCAAAGTAGCAAAGCCTACCATCAGTAACACACTACGCCGCCAGGGACTCAAATCCTGCAGTGCCAGACGTGTCCCCCTGCTTAAGCCAGTACATGTCCAGGCCCGTCTGAAGTTTGCTAGAGAGCATTTGGATGATCCAGAAGAAGATTGGGAGAATGTCATATGGTCAGATGAAACCAAAATAGAACTTTTTGGTAAAAACTCAACTCGTCGTGTTTGGTGGACAAAGAATGCTGAGTTGCATCCAAAGAACACCATACCTACTGTGAAGCATGGGGGTGGAGTGGTTGAAAAACAAGTTTTAATGACTCCAACCTAAGTGTATGTAAACTTCCGACTTCAACTGTATGTGCAAAAGTACTATCTCACAACTCGATGAAACCTTCACTCTTGCGCAGACATTTAGAAACAAAACATGGCCATTTGAAAAATAAGCCACAGGAGTTTTTGGATCGAGAATTAAGACAACTTGTGAGTAGTAAGACATATAAAAGCAACAGATACCATCAATAAGAATGGTCTAGAAGCGTCTTATATGGTGAGCTACCGAGTGTCTAGGACAAGCAAGCCCCATACTATTGTGGAGGACTTAATTCTTCCTGCTGCCGCGGATAAGGCTGGGAAAATGCTGGAGGAAAAGGACAACAAAAAAAACTATACAGACAATGCCTTCATCAAACAACACTGTTTCACGACACATCAGTGACATGGCAGGAGATGTTTTGAAGCAATTACTGCTTCGCATACAAGCTAGTGAATTCTATGTGTTACAATTGGATGAGTCAACATACGTGGCGGGCCTGGCACAGCTCCTGGTATTACGTTTATGGGGGGTCAATTAAAGAAGACATCCTCTTCTGCAAACCACTGGAAACTAGGACAACAGGAGAGGATATTTTTAAAGTACTGGACAGCTTTGTGACATCAAACGGACTTTGGTGGTCAAGATATGTTGATATCTGTACTGATGGCGCAAAAGCTGGGTTGACAGGGAGACATAGTAAAGTGGTAACGTGCGTGCAACAGTTGCTCCCGACGCCACTTGGGTACACTGCAGCATCCACCAAGAGGCTCTTGCTGCCAAGGGAATGCCTGACAGCTTGAAAGACGTTTTGGACACTACAGTGAAAATGGTTAACTTTGTTAAAGCAAGGCGTGTATTTTCGTGTATTTTCTGCACTATGCAATGATATGGGCAGCGACCATGTAACGCTTTAACAACATACAGAAGTGCGCTGTTATCAACGGGCAAAGTATTTACCTTTTTTTTTTTATAAATTGAGAGACAAGCTTAAAGTTTTCTATAATGACCATAGTTTTCACTTGTCTGACTGCTTGCATGATGACGAGTTTCTCACACGACTGGCCTATCTGGGTGATGTTTTTTCTCAACTGAATGATCTGAATCTTGGATTACAGGGACTCTCCGCAACTATATTCAATGTGCTGGACAAAATTGAGGCTATGATTAAGAAGTTGGATCTCTTCTCTGTCTGCATTATAATGGACACACAGGTCTTTCCATCATTGTATGATTTTTTGTGTGCAAATTAACTCAAGCTTACTAACAATGTCAAATGTGATATTGCGAAACACCTGAGTGAGTTAGGTGCTCAATTACGCAGGTACTTTCCCGAAAACAGATAACACAAACAACTGGATTTGTTATCCCTTTCATGCCCTGCCTCCAGTCCACTTACCGATATCTGAACAAGAGAGCCTCATCGAAATTGCAACAAGCGGTTCTGTGAAAATTGAATTTAATCAAAAGCCACAGCCAGATTTTTGGATTGGGCTGTGCTCAGAGTATCCTGCTTTGGCAAATCACAATGTTAAGACTCTCTCTGATACAACCCAACTTTTTAAAATGTAAGTAGGCAATTCAGATAAGAACACATTCTTATTTACAATGACAGCCTACCCCGGACGACACTGGGGCAATTGTGCGCTGCCCTATGGGACTCCCAATCAAGGCCAGATGTGATGCAGCCTGGATTCAAACCAGGTACTGCAGTGACGCCTCTCGCACTGAGACGCAGTGTCTTAGACCACTGCACCACTCGGAGCCCAAACATTGCAGACTTATGTGCATCCTTTCAAGCACACCCTTCTCATTAACCTGTGGTGAGTCATTTACAATTTTCGATGAACAAATAAAGTTTCATACGTAAGATGGCTAAATAAAGAGCAAAATTACTGATTATTATTATATTATTATTTGTGCCCTGGTCCTATATGAGCTCTTTGTCACTTCCCCACGAGCCGGGTTGTGACAAAAACTCACACTCATTCTAATGTTTAATACATTTATCGTATAGTGTGTGTGTGGCAGGCTTATAATGATGGCAAAAATCAACATTTGAGAGTGTGCTGACCCTGGTGCTAGAGGTGATAAGCAGCTGGAGGTTGAATGTTTGAAGGGGTACGGGACTATAAAAAGTTTGGGAACCACTGTCCTAAATCAATAACACACACGCCTCAGCCTCTATCCACAATCAAAACAGAAATAATAGCAAACCACAAGTTGGCCCAGCACAATAGTTTTACATTTAAGTAATTTAGCAGACGCTCTTATCCAGAGCGACTTACAAATTGGAAAGTTCATACATATTCATCCTGGTCCCCCCGTGGGAAATGAACCCACAACCCTGGCGTTGCAAGCGCCATGCTCTACCAACTGAGCCACACGGGACCACCTGTGTTATCTTCAGAACTACACATGTGGAAACCCATCCACTGGAATAGTGAAGGGAGATGCTAACCTATGGAAGAGGCTAGAGGTCACCACACTAAAACACTGCTACACAGAGGCCCTAATCCATCCACAACCTACTATTGGGTCCTCCTAAGTGCTCTCTCACCTCATTGGTGTTCCAGCGGTGGCGCTCCTTGGGCAGAGAGGAACATTTGGGCAAACACTCCAACAGCTTCTTAGGTAGGTAGATCTTCAACTGGCCAGGCTCACCTAGAGAGACAGAGAGAGAGAGAGACAGACAGACAGACAGACAGACAGACAGACAGACAGACAGACAGACAGACAGACAGACAGACAGACAGACAGACAGACAGACAGACAGACAGACAGACAGACAGACAGACAGACAGACAGACAGACAGACAGACAGACAGACACAGACAGGTTATTGACTGAGTTTGAGTGAAAGACCTCTGTTTAACCCAGGAGACGTGAGTCTCCTGAACATGCTCATGCACACACGCTGACACAACGTGTGTATGTGTGTGAGAGAGAGAGGGGGGGTATAGATAGATAGTGATAGAGACAGTGAGAGTGTGTTCAGGCACGTATGCTCACCCTAATCAATTATGCATTTATTAATAGAAGCCCTGAGAAGACAGAATTTCAAACAGCTGAATGGCGCTGGCTTAGGTAAAGCCTAATTTCTTATTTAGCAGCACTCCGGACTCACTGCTATGAATGCCAATCAGTGTTTAAATCCTCTCCTCCACACACACACACACATCCCGCCCAGTGTCCCCGATGTTCCGACCACTGATCAGAGGAATTCTCATCAGGGCCCTGCCTTTGAAATGCACTAAAAAAACCACATGAAACCGGCGATCAAACACACCCACCATATGCATGCAAGCACACACACTCATACATCTCATGTGTGTGGTTGTGTGCGTGTGGACCACCTAAGTTAATATCTCCCTTGGGACTTTCCAGAAAGATCCTACCACCAACAAATTCCCATGGCAATCCCAGACACACACTTCCATCTGAACAGCATCTTTACAGGTACCTATATATAAGAATCAAATATGCTACAAATGAACGTCCAGCACACTGCACATTTCCCATCCATTAGTTGATTAATATTTTACCTTCTAAAACTGTCATTTCCACATGTATTACTGAAAAAACCCAATACCCCTGTGAGGCTGTCAGTTAATTATAAAACTTTCCAGAGTAAAGAACGCTCAAATGCAACTCTTACAGCAGCATACCCCCCTGCATCCCTCCCACTGCTGGCGTGCCTCTGAATCTAAGCAGGGTTGGTCCTAGTCAGTCCTTGGATGGGAGACTAGATGCCGCTGGAAGTGGTGTTAGAGGACCAGTAGGAGGCACTCTTTTCTCTGGTCAAAAAAGTATCCCAGGGCAGTGATTGGGGACATTGCCCTGTGTAGGGTGCTGTCTTTTGGATGGGACGTTCAACGGTGTCCTGACTCTGTGGTCACTAAAGATCCCATGGCACTTATTGTAAGAGTAGGGGTGTTAAATAAATACAAATATTTCTTCCAGTACTGAGGAGAAATGTAATATGTCCCCCTTTTCTAAATAAAATGAATGTGAAAGAAAGGCTCATTGCACAGAAACTAGATAGAGGGAGATAGAGGGGAAGGAAGAAGAGAGAGGGGGAGATATAGGGGAGAGAGGGAAGGAGGGAGAGGAGGGGAAGAGTTTGGGGTAGATGTGCGTGCAAAAAGAGGCAGAGAAATGGGGAAGGAAGGAAAAGACAGGGAGAGAGGAGATTAAGAAGAAGGGTGGATGAGGAGAGGGATAGAGGGATGGGCGTGCATGCTAATTCATGATTCTGCTGATAAACCTTTCCTCAAGTCATCCTCAGCTGGGATGCCACAACAGAGAGAATGCTGGGACATGAGGAATTGTTGGTATGACCGATCGATCAACCAAACAATTCAAGAAAATTAATCATTCATCCTCCATGCCCAAGCCTTCCCCTCTGATTCTCAAACCAACAACCTTAGCCTCCCTTTCTGCTCCTCCCCCTGTCCCTCACCATTCCTCTTTCCTCCCCAGTCCCTCCCCCGCTCCATCTGTCCCTGACCTCTCTCTCTCTGTCTCTCCTGTCCCTGTCTGTCTCTCTGTCCTCTCCTGTCTCTGTCTCTCTGTCCTCTCAGGTCTCTTTGTCCTCTCCTGTCTCTGTCCTCTCATGTCCCTGGGCTCTGGTGTGTCTCTGTCTCTCTGTCCTCTCCTGTCTCTGTCTCTCTGGTCTCTTTGTCCTCTCCTGTCTCTGTCTCGTTGTCCTCTCATGTCCCTGGGCTCTGGTGTGTCTCTGTCTCTGTCTCTCTGTCCTCTCCTGTCATTGTTTCTCTGCCCTCTCCTATCATTGTCTCTCTGACCTCTCCTGTCTCTCTGTCCTCTCCTGTCTCTGTCGCTCTGTCCTCTCCTGTCTCTGTCACTCTGTCTTCTCCTGTTGCTCTGTCCTCTCCTGTCTCTGTCGCTCTGTCCTCTCCCGTCTCTGTCGCTCTGTCACCTCCTGTCTCTGTCGCTCTGTCCTCTCCTGTCTCTGTCGTTCTGTCCTCTCCTGTCTCTTTTGCTCTGTCCTCTCCTGTCTCTGTCCTTTCCTGTCCCTGTTGTATCTCAGGACAGATCAGGAGAGCAGACAAGGAGAGTACAAACACACAGTACAAATCAATAACCTCCCCACAAAAACCGTTTCTGGGCATCCTCTCAAACACACACACTAGGATGGCTGTCCTGTTCTAGGATCAATAACCAATCAAAGCACTCATCACCTTTATAGCTCCCCTTAACACTACAGATATTCCCGGCCCTCACCCCGTGTGTACACACACTCACACACACTCTCTCTCTCTCTCTCTCTCTCTCTCTCTCACACAAACATGCAGACACACAAATAGACATACAATCACACACCAAACTAGAACAAGAACTAGAAACACACATACACACACACAAACACACACAAAAACACCTTTGATCGCCCTGTCTCTCTCTCATACATCTCAGTTAAAGCCAGCTCTTTCTTAACCAGCCACGGTCTGTTTCTCCCAGCACCAGTAACACTGATCCATGCCGTATGGATAGATAGTGCTCTGTGCATTGATTAGGCATGACAATGAGCTTCTGCTCCTAAAATAAGCTCTGTGTGTGTGAGTGCGCACACACACACTGCTCTGCGTCGGCACGCATGAATAAACATGATCTGTAACAGAGCTGAATGAGAATGAGACTCACTTTAGAGTGTGTGTGTGTGTGCGTGTTAATGTGCGTGTGTGTGAGTGTCTGCATGTGTGTATTATCTGTAACAGAGTAATCTCAGTTAACCCAGAACTAAAATCTCTGATAATTTGGTCAGATGCTTGATTAGGATCTGGGAGTGACGAAAACCCAAGACCTAGAACTAATGCTGCTTGTTATCTCATGCATCCCATAGGATAGTGACAGATTCTACAGTACCAGTTACGTTTATGTACAGTACATCTGTCCACAAGAGGTTCGTAACAGAGCTGATGAGAATAAGGCCTCGGCTGCCAGCTTGTTTAGCCAGAAGGCTTTTCAACACACAGTCACCTCGTCCTACAAAAAGCAGCACACGTCTGTTGGGTCCTGTGATGCCGTGTTTGAGTGTGTTTGCCTTACCGTTGGTGTCAGTGTCATCACTCTTGGGAGGGGCATGTCCTGTGTATCCCACGGCGATTCTAATCATCCGCTCTGGATTCCTTATCCTTTTCAACCCTACAGAGACAGAGACAGAGACAGAGAGAGAGACAGAGAGACAGAGAGACAGAGAGAGAGAGAGAGAGAGAGAGAGAGAGAGAGAGAGAGAGAGAGAGAGAGAGAGAGAGAGAGAGAGAGAGAGAGAGAGAGAGAGAGAGAGAGAGAGAGAGAGATAGATAGATAGATAGATAGATAGATAGATAGATAGATAGATAGATAGATAGATAGATAGATAGATAGATAGATAGATAGATGGGATGAAGAGAAGAAAGAATGAGAAATTGGGCAGAATATTCCTATTATTACAAACTCCATCCATACTAGAGGAGTGACCATTGGCTTCAACAACTTCTGCTTTGTTTTCATCTCTTCATTTCCCTGTTTCCCTGGTCACCGTTGCTATGATACAGACTTACTACAGTAAGAAGTGGTCATATTATGGTCGAGTTAGTGACATCCATTCTTCCATTCAAACAGTAAGAGCAGCCATCTTCTAATTTATAGCTTGATCTACACTGAGTGTACAAAACATTAGGAACCTGCTCTTTCCATGACATAGATTGACCAGGTGAATCAAGGTGAAAGCTATAATCCCTTATTGATGTCACCTGTTAAATCCACTTCAATCAGCGTAGATGAAGGGGAGGAGACAGGTTAAAGAATGATTTTTAAGCCTCGAGACAATTGAGACATGGATTGTGTATTTGTGCAATTCAGAGGGTGAATGGGCAAGACAAAAGATTGAAGTGCCTTTGAATGGGGCGTGGTAGTAGGTACCAGGCGCACCGGTTTGAGTGTGTCAAGAACTGCAATGCTGCTGGGTTTTTCACACTCAACAGTTTCCCGTGTTTATCAAGAATGGTCCACCACCCAACGAACATCCAGCCAACTTGACACAACTGTGGGAAGCATTGGAGTCAACATGGGCGGGCATCTCTGTGGAACACTTTCAACACCTTGTACTCCATGCCCGACGAATTGAGGCTGTTCTGAGGGTTAAAGGGAGGGTGCAACTCAATATTAGGAAGGTGTTCCTAATGTTTTGTACACTCAGTGTATATTGCAGTAGCATCCTCGCTTTACATAAGTCAGATAGTAGAGCAACAAGACATTGCTAGTGGCTTTCAGGCATCCAAGGATGAGCCTGCCTGCCTGCATGCCTGCCTGCGTGCGTGCATGTAGCGAGGTGGGGGTACTCCATGTTTATGTGCCTGTGGGCTCCTCCTCTCTGATCTGCTGGAGTTTCTCTACGCAACGGGACTCTCAACCCACGGCCTCCATAAAGCCTGTAGCTATGTATGCTACGTATGTTTGTGAGTGTGTCTGTCTGCATTTATGTTTGTCCCCCTCTATGTCTGTGTGTTTGTCTGTCTGCCTGTCCTACAATTAGGCTTCTAGCGACCCCATTGAAGATAAAGCCCGTTGTAAAATACATTCTGGATATGAATGTCATTCTCTTCAAGGTGATGTATCCTGAATAAGTACACAAAAGGTAGAAATATGTAATATCCTTCTTTTGTCTATTATTGGGTGTTATTCTAAAGACTGGCTATTATTGTAGTGAGCTCTGTCCCTAAATAAGACCACATTTGGTTGGTCCAGACCAGGGCAAATCTGAAACAATCATAGAGTTTGGACATCACAGTACGGCACAGTAGAGCAAAGTGCAGTAGAGTACAGTAAAGTAGATATGTTCAGTTAAGTAGAGTACAGTACAATATACTGTACTTACTCTAGTGTGCTTTACTGCACTGTACTGAACTCTACTGTACTTTTCTTCACTGTACTGTTCTCTACTGTGCTCCACTGTACTGTTCTCTACTGTGCTCCACTGTACTGTTCTCTACTGTGCTCCACTGTACTGTGCTGTGCAAACTTGTGAAACATAGACCACTATGACTGGTTCAGATTTGGTCCGGTCAGGGCGGACTGAACAAATGTCAACTACTTTTCAACGTCCATGGACGTCCGGTGTCGGTCGGTGCTCAGTGGGTGAGGATGCTGGTTATGGTAAATGGAAAGGGAATAGCTGGTAGGTGGAGGCTGCTGAGGGGAGGACGGCTCATAATCATGGCTGGAACGGAGCAAATAGAATGGCATCAAACACATGGAAACCATGTGTTTGATGTATTTGATACCATTCCAGCCATTACCACGAGCCCGTCATCCACAATTAAGGTGCCACCAACCTCATATGGTGTCATGGTAGGGTTCAGTAAGAGCCAGGAGAGGTGACATTAACGGGAGAGAGAGAGAGAGAGAGGGAGAGTGAGATGGAGGGTTTGTCCAGACTATTTTCACAGTCTGTCTTTGACGACCAGACGACAGAAAGAAAAAAAAACAGTTATGAGCTGAACATAACAGTATGCCAGTGGAAGGGAGAACAGTAGCAGGGGAACCAACTGTGGTTTGTGACTATTATGATTTCCCATTGTAGCCAATACAATTGCAGTAATTCCGTTACCGATTTGGTAACAGAATTATGAGTTTTAACCACTTAAGAATTCAGAAACAAACACTAACTAATTGGTAGGTCTACCACTATTTGTTACTTCTGTCACGCCCTGACTTTAGTTATATTTGTTTTCTTTATTTTTTGGTTAGGTCAGGGTGTGACAAGGGTGGTTTGTTTAGTTTTTGTATTGTCTAGGGGTTTTGTCTTGTCTAGGGTTTTTGTTTATCTATGGGGATTTTGTATGGTCTAGGGGTTTGTAAGTTTATGGTGGCCTGAATTGGTTCACAATCAGAGACAGCTGTTTCTCGTTGTCTCTGATTGGGGAGCCTATTTAGGTTGCCATTTTCCATGTTGGTGTTGTGGGTAGTTGTTTTCTGTTTTGTGCGAGTACCTGACAGAACTGTTGCGTTTTGTTCCGCTTTTGTTTTTTGCTTCAGTGTTCAGGTTATAATAAACATCATGAACACGTACCACGCTGCGCTTTGGTCTAATCCTTCTTCCTCAGACGAACATCGTTAAAGAACTACCCACCACCAACGGACCAAGCAGCGTGGTATGGAGGAGCAGAGGGTTCAGGACTCCTGGACTTGGGAGGAGATATTGGACGGTAAGGGACCCTGGAGACAGGCTGGGGAATATCGCCGCCCGAAAGAAGAGCTGGAGGCGGCGATATGAGGCAAGGCAGCGCAGCAGGCACAAGAGGCAGCCCCCAAATTCTTTTTTGGGGGGGCACACGGGGAGATTGGTGGAGTCAGGCGATAGACCTGAGCCAACTCCCCGTGCTTACCGGAAGCAGCGTAGTACTGGTCAGGCACTGTGTTATGCGATGAACCGCACGGTGTCGCCAGTGCGTGCTCATAGCCCGGAGCGCTATAGGCCAGCCCCCCGCAAGTGCCATGCGAGAGTAGGCATCCAGCCAGGGCGGATTGTGCCAGCTCAGCGTGTTTGGTCTCTGGTGCGCCGTTTCGGCCCAGGGTATCCTGCGCCGGCTCTGCGTACTGTGTCTCCGGGGCGCTGGGAGGGTGCTGTTCGTCCTATGCCTGCGCTCCGCCCGTGCCGGGCGAAAGTGGGCATTGAGCCTAATGGAGAGGTGCGAGCGGTAAGCACCAGATCTCCAGTGCTCCCCCACAGCCCGGTTCGACCTGTGCCTGCACTCTGGAGGGGCCGGGCTAAAGTGGGCATTCAGCCTGGAGGACTGGTGCCAAGGCTGCGCACCAGAGCTCCAGTGCTCCCCCACAGCCCGGTTTATCCGGTGCCTCCTCTACGCACCAGGCCTCCTGTAGGTCTCCCCAGCCTGGTGGGCCCTGTGGCAGCCCCACGCACCAGGCTGTCTCTGCGTCTCCTCCCTCCAGAGTCTTCCTCCAGTCCGGACCCTCCAGAGTCTTCCTCCAGTCCGGACCCTCCAGAGTCTTCCTCCAGTCCGGACCCTCCAGAGTCTTCCTCCAGTCCGGACCCTCCAGAGTCGCCCTCCTGTCCGGAGCCGCCAGAGTCGCCCTCCTGTCCGGAGCCGCCAGAGTCGCCCTCCTGTCCGGAGCCGCCAGAGTCGCCCTCCTGTCCGGAGCCGCCAGAGTCGCCCTCCTGTCCGGAGCCGCCAGAGTCGCCCTCCTGTCCGGAGCCGCCAGAGTCGCCCTCCTGTCCGGAGCTGCCAGAGTCGCCCTCCTGTCCGGGGCCCGCTGTAAGGGTCCCCAGTCCGGGGTCGGCGGCGAGGGTCCCTGCTCCAGAGGCGCCACCGAAGTGGGCCAAGACTAAGGTGGAGCGGGGTCCACGTCCCGCGCCAGAGCCGCCACCGCAGATAGATGCCCACCCAGACCCTCCCCTATATCTTTAGGTTTTGCGGCCGGAGTCCGCACCTTTGGGGGGGGGGGGGGTACTGTCACGCCCTGACTTTAGTTATATTTGTTTTCTTTATTTTTTGGTTAGGTCAGGGTGTCACAAGTGTGGTTTGTTTAGTTTTTGTATTGTCTAGGGTTTGTATTGTCTTCTAGGTTTATGGTGGCCTGAATTGGTTCCCAATCAGAGACAGCTGTTTCTCGTTGTCTCTGATTGGGGAGCCTATTTAGGTTGCCATTTACCATGTTGGTGTTGTGGGTAGTTGTTTTCTGTTTTGTGCGAGTACCTGACAGAACTGTTGCATTTTTGTTCCGCTTTTGTTTTTTGCTTCAGTGTTCAGGTTATAATAAACATCATGAACACGTACCACGCTGCGCTTTGGTCTAATCCTTCTTCCTCAGACGAACATCGTGACAACTTCTGTGAACTTTCATACATTTTTCCTCCTCATAAGTGAGAGCAATTAGAAAATGGGTTTTTGGTAACAGAATCACAAGACAACATATCTTAAACTTACAGCAGGCAAATTATTTATCCAAAATGAAATATAAGTGTTGATATTAGTTGGCAGGGGTCTTTACTTCAACATTGTGTTTTTATGTATTTCTAATACATTCTATATACAAAAGTATGTGGATATCTTTTCAAACAAATAATCAAATTTTATTTGCCATATGCGCCGACTAGAACAGGTGTAGACCTTACCGTGAAATGCTTACTTACAAGGCCTTAACCAACAATGCAGTTCAAGAAATAGAGTTAAGAAAATATTTACTAAATAAACTAAAGTAAAAAGTAACAAAATAACAATAACAAGGCTATATACAGGGGGTACCGCTACCAGGTCAATGTGCGGGGGTACAGGTTAGTCGAGATCAATTGTACATGTAGGTAGGGGTAAAGTGACTATGCTTAGGAAGCTTGGCACCAGTGATGTACTGGACCGTACGCACTACCTTCTGTAGTGCCTTATGGTCGGATGCCGAGCAGTTGCCATACAAGGCGGTGATGCAACCGGTCAAGATGTTCTCGATGGTGCAGCTGTTAAACTTTTGACGTTCTGGGGACCCATGCCAAATCTTTTCAGTTTCCTGAGGGGGAAAAGATGTTGTCGTTCCCTCTTCACGACTGTCTTGGTGTGTTTGGACCATGATAGTTTGTTGGTGATGTGGACACCAAGGAACTTGAAACTCTTGACCAATGTGAGTGCTACGGGGCGGTAATTTAGGCAGGTTACCTTCGCTTTCTTGGGCACAGGGACTATGGTGGTCTGCTTGAAACATGTAGGTATTACGTACTCAGTCATGGAGAGGTTGAAAATGTCAGTGAAAACACTTTCCAGTTGTTCCGCGCATGCTCTGAGTACTCGTCCTGGTAATCCGTCTGCCGGGCCTTTTGAAAGTTGACCTGTTTAAAGGTCTTGCTCACAGAGTGTGATCACACAGTCGTCCGGAACAGCTGGTGCACTCATACAGGCATTTAGCTTGTCTGGTAGGCTCGCGTCACTGGGTTTCCCTTTGTTGTCCGTAATAGTTTGCAAGCCCTGCCCCGACGAGTGTCAGAGCCGGTGTAGTAGGATTCAATCTTAGTCTTGTATTGATGCTTTGCATGTTTGATGGTTCGTCTGAGGGCATAGCGGGATTTTTTATAAGCGTCCGGATTAGTCTCCTGCTCCTTGAAAGCGGCAGCTCTAGCCTTTAGCTCGGTGTGGATGTTGCCTGTAATCCATGGATTCTGGTTGGGATATGTATGAATGGTCACTGTGGGGACAACATCGTTGATGCACTTATTGACAAAGCCGGTGACTGAGGTGGTATACAGCTTATCATGAGTTACTCTGCCTCATGCGAGCAATAAATTGAGACTTCCTTAATATTAGACATCGCGCACCAGCTGTTATTGACAAATAGACACACACCACCACCCCTCGTCTTACCAGATGTAGTTGTTCTCGCAAGGCACCCTGATCTCCGCCCCTGTATTTGCGTCTTTTTTTCACGCGAATGACAGGGATTTGGGCCTGGATGAATCCCGGAACATATTCCAGTCTGTGCTAGCAAAACAGTCCTGTAGCGTAGCATACACATCATCTGACCACTTCCGTATTGAGCGAGTCACTGGTACTTCCTGCTTTAGTTTTTTGCTTGTAAGCAGGAATCAGGAGAATACAGTATAATTATGGTCAGATTTGCCAAATGGAGGTGGAGGGAGAGCTTTGTAAGTGTCTCTGTGTGTGGAGTAAAGGTGGTCTAGAGTTCTTTTTCCTCTGGTTGCACGTGACATGCTGGTAAAAATGAGGTAAAACAGATTTAAGTTTGCCTGCATTAAAGTCTCCGACCACTAGGAGCGCAGCTTCTGGATGAGCATTTTCTTGTTTGCTTATGGCCTTATACAGCTCGTTGAGTGCTATTTTAGTGCCAGCATCAGTTTTTGGTGGTAAATAGACGGCTACGAAAAATATAGATGAAAACTCTCTTGGTAGATAGTGATTGCACGTTGGCCATTAGAACGGATGGTAGAGGCGGGTTACCCACTTGCCGACGAATTCTCACAAGGCACCCTGATCTCCGCCCCCTGTATTTGCATATTTTTTTCACGCGAATGAAGGGGATTTGGGCCTGGTCTCGGAGAAGCGGTATATCCTTTGCGTCGGACTCATTAAAGGAAAAATCTTCGTCCAGTTCGAGGTGAGTAATCGCTGTTCTGATGTCCAGAAGCTCTTTTCGGTCATAAGAGACGGTAGCAACAACATTATGTACAAAATAAGTTACAAACAATGTGAAAAAACGCACAAAATAGCACAGTTGGTTAGGAGCCCATAAAACGGCAACCATCCCCTGGCACCATTATTAAGTTCAAATTAGTGGATTCTTCAATTTCAGCCACAGCTGTTGCTGACAGGCGTATAAAATCAAGCACATAGCCATGCAATCTCCATAGACAAACATTGGCAGTAGAATGGCCTTACTCAGTGACTTTCAATGTGGCGATGGTCATAGGATGCCACCTTTCCAAAATGTCAGTTCGTCAAATTTCTTCCCTGCTAGAGCTGCCCCGGTCAACTGTAAATGCTGTTATTGTGAAGTGGAAACGTTTAGGAGCAACAACATCTCAGCCGCAAAGTGGTAGGCCACAGAAGCTCACAGAATGGGACCACCGAGTGCTGAAGAGCATAGCGCGTAAAGATTGTCTGTCCTCGGTTGCAACATTCATTACTGAGTTCTAAACTGCCTCTGGAAGCAACATCAGCCCAAGTACTGTTCGTCGGCAGCTTCATGAAATGGGTTTCCATGGCCAAGCAGCCGCACACAAACCAAAGTTTACCATGCGCAATGCCAAGCATCGGCTGGAGTGGTGTAAAGCTTGCCGCCATTGGACTCTGAAGCAGTGGAAATGCGTTCTCTGGAGTGATGAATCACGCTTCCCCATCTTGCAGTCCGACGAACTAATCTGGGTTTGGCGGATGACAGGAGAACGCTACCTGCCCGAATGCATAGTGCCAACTGTAAAGTTTGGCGGAGGAGGAATAATGGTCTGGGGCTGTTTTTCATGGTTCAGGTTAGGCCCCGTAGTTCTAGTGGAGGGAAATCTTAATGCTACAGCATACAATGACATTCTAAACAATTCTGTGCTTCCAATTTTGAGGCAACAGTTTGGGAAGGCCCTTTCCTGTTTCAGCATGACAATGCCTCCATGCAAAAAGCAAGGTCCATTCACAAATTATTTGTCAAGATTGGTGTGGAAGAACTTGACTGGCCTACACAGAGCCCTGACCTCAACCCCATCGAACACCGTTGGGATGAATTGGATTGCAGACTGCGAGCCAGGCCTAATTGCATCAGTGCCCGACCTCACTAATGCTCTTGTGGCTGAATGGAATCAAGTCTCCGCAGCAATGTTCCAACATCTAGTGGAAAGCCTTCCCAGAAGAGTGGAGGCTGTTATAGCAGCAAAGGGGGCACCAACTCCAATTTAATGCCCATGATTTTGGAATGAGATGTTCGATGAGCAGGTGCCCAAATACTTTTGGTCATGTAGTGAACCTTTTAAGACTTTTTCTGGTACATGTTGTTCAAGTTTTTTTCTTTGTATTATCTTTTACCAGATCTAATGTGTTATATTCTCCTACATGAATTTAACATTTCTACAAACTTCAAAGTGTTTCCTTTAAAATGGTATCAAGAATATCAAGAATATCCTTGTATGTCATTTTAGGCAAAAATTGAGAAAAAGGGTCACCTCCTTAAGAGTCAAAGACCCCTTTTCCATCTGTTTGACCAGAAATCAAAGCATTTGCTTAGTCCTAATCTTTCGAGTGGAAAATGGTTGAAAAATGTATATGCATATATATATATACAGTGGGGCAAAAAAGTATTTAGTCAGCCACCAATTGTGCTGTAACGGAATTCCTCCTCCTCTTCATCCGAAAAGGAGGAGTAGGGATTCGACCAAAATGCAGCGTGGTTATATGACATAATGATTTATTTGACAAGACGAAAACGAACTATACTTGAATAACTAACAAAATAACAAACGACGTAGACAGACCTGGACATGCGAACTTACATACAACGAAGAACTCACGAACAGGAAAATGACTACACAAAAGAACGAACGTACAAACAAACCGAGACAGTCCCGTGTGGCGCAACATACACAGACACAGGAGACAACCACCCACAAACAAACAATGTGACACCACCTACCTTAATATGATTCTCAATCAGAGGAGATGAAAACCACCTGCCTCTAATTGAGAACCATATCAGGTACCCATTAAACCAACATAGAAACACAAAACATAGACTGCCCCCCCAAACTCACGTCCTGACCAACTAACACATACAAAACTAACAGAAAACAGGTCAGGAACGTGACATGTGCAAGTTCTCCCACTTAAAAAGATGAGAGAGGCCTGTAATTTTCATCATAGGTACACTTCAACTATGACAGACAAAATGAGAAAAAAAATCCAGAAAATCACATTGTAGGATTTGTAATGAATTTATTTGCAAATGATGGTGGAAAATAAGTATTTGGTCAATAACAAAAGTTTTTCTCAATACTTTGTTATATACCCTTTGTTGGCAATGACAGAGGTCAAACGTTTTCTGTAAGTCTTCACAAGGTTTTCACACACTGTTGCTGGTATTTTGGCCCATTCCTCCATGCAGATCTCCTCTAGAGCAGTGATGTTTTGGGGCTGTTGCTGGGCAACACGGACTTTCAACTCCCTCCAAAGATTTTCTATGGGGTTGAGATCTGGAGACTGGCTAGGCCACTCCAGGACCTTGAAATGCTTCTTACGAAGCCACTCCTTCGTTGCCCGGGCGGTGTGTTTGGGATCATTGTCATGCTGAAAGACCCAGCCACGTTTCATCTTCAATGCCCTTGCTGATGGAAGGAGGTTTTCACTCAAAATCTCACGATACATGGCCCCATTCATTCTTTCCTTTACACGGATCAGTCATCCTGGTCCCTTTGCAGAAAAACAGCCCCAAAGCATGATGTTTCCACCCCCATGCTTCACAGTAGGTATGGTGTTCTTTGGATGCAACTCAGCATTCTTTGTCCTCCAAACACAACGAGTTGAGTTTTTACCAAAAAGTTCTATTTTGGTTTCATCTGACCATATGACATTCTCCCAATCTTCTTCTGGATCATCCAAATGCTCTCTAGCAAACTTCAGACGGGCCTGGACATGTACTGGCTTAAGCAGGGGGACACATCTGGCCCTGCAGGATTTGAGTCCCTGGCGGTGTAGTGTGTTACTGATGGTAGGCTTTGTTACTTTGGTCCCAGCTCTCTGCAGGTCATTCACTAGGTCCCCCCGTGTGGTTCTGGGATTTTTGCTCACCGTTCTTGTGATCATTTTGACCCCACGGGGTGATATCTTGCGTGGAGCCCCAGATCGAGGGAGATTATCAGTGGTCTTGTATGTCTTCCATTTCCTAATAATTGCTCCCACAGTTGATTTCTTCAAACCAAGCTGCTTACCTATTGCAGATTCAGTCTTCCCAGCCTGGTGCAGGTCTACAATTTTGTTTCTGGTGTCCTTTGACAGCTCTTTGGTCTTGGCCATAGTGGAGTTTGGAGTGTGACTGTTTGAGGTTGTGGACAGGTGTCTTTTATACTGATAACAAGTTCAAACAGGTGCCATTAATACAGGTAACGAGTGGAGGACAGAGGAGCCTCTTAAAGAAGAAGTTACAGGTCTGTGAGAGCCAGAAATCTTGCTTGTTTGTAGGTGACCAAATACTTATTTTCCACCATAATTTGCAAATAAATTCATTAAAAATCCTACAATGTGATTTTCTGGATTTTTTTTCTCATTTTGTCTGTCATAGTTGAAGTGTACCTATGATGAAAATTACAGGCCTCTCTCATCTTTTTAAGTGGGAGAACTTGCACAATTGGTGGCTGACTAAATACTTTTTTGCCCCACTGTATGTATATAGGCTCTTAGCTTTGATTTGACACCCAATTTGACATGCTCCTATAAACTTCACATGTTGGTGCTGATGGGTCCTTTTACATGGAAATGCCAGTAAGCAATATCACATCATCATACAAAGCAAGGCGTCTTATCAACATCAGCTAAATTTAAATCATCCAAAAATGATATTGTCTCTTCCTAATGCAATGTAGACATTCCTCAATGGTAGACTAAAATTGGGAATTTAGAATGTTCTTATTTGTTATAGAACCCTGTTATAATGTATGATGATGTCATATTATTAAGTCTGCCTTTAAATTCACTATCATTTCTTAAATAACATCAATGTAAAGGGTATGACATGTTCAAACATGCAAATTATTTTGTTCTCTAATTCAAATGGACTTGGATCTATTCCTCCAGGCATCAGTAATGAGGGGGAGTTGAGTGGCACTGAAGATCACAGCTTACAGTGCAGGTTGAGAGACAGATACTATGACCAACAAAAGACACTGAGTATACCAAACATTAGGAACACCTTCCTAATATTGAGTTGCACCGCCCCTTTTGCCCCCATTCTTGATACACACAGGAAACTGTTGAGTGTGAAAACCCCAGCAGCATTGCAGTTCTTGACACAAACCAGTGCACCTGGCACCTACTACCATACCCCGTTCATAGGCACTTCCATTTTATGTCTTGCCCATTCACCCTCTGAATGGCAAATATACACAATCCATGTCTCAATTGTCTAAAGGGTTAAATATCCTCATTTACCCTGTCTTCTCCCCCTCATCTACAGTGATTAATGTGGATTTAACAAGCGACATCAATAAGGGATCAGAACTTTTATCTGGATTTACCTGGTCAGTCTATGTCATGAAAAGAGCAGGTGTTCCTTATGTTTTGTACACTCAGTGTATATCCCCAGGATATACAATGATGCTGTAGCTAGATCAAAAATCGCTTTATTGGCACACATTGCTCCCACCCACACACAAGTATGCAAGTATGCTGCATGCACAAACACAAACACACAATGCTTATCTTTCTTTCGTGACACACTAACTATGAATAGTAGCAAGAAAGATGTTGACAACAAAGTACCCTCTGTTGTTGTGTATCTCATTCACACCAGGGAGTGAAATCTACCTTCAGGGAATTCCTCAACAGAAGAGAAAGACTTGGCCCACTGGTCACAGATGTTAGTCAGTTCAAAGTCTAGTTTTGATTTACATTTGGTTGAGTTATCAACTGTCCTGAATTCAACGTGAAGAAAAAAATTGCACCATGTCATTGGATTTAGGTGAGTGTGTTTTTTAATTATTTGGAATCAATGTATTGTTTTCTTATAATACTGGCATGGCATATAGCAGACGCTCTTCAGACCGCCTTGCAGTATGTTCCGCGTAGAATCATAATCAATCAACTCTCCATCGTCTACAGCGTGTAAAAAACAACATCACATTGTGGCTGACCGCACAGACTGCGGGGTTGCGTGCGTGAGGAGGAATCGCACCACAGATGATACACGGACGATTTCGTGCTTTACCAGCGTGTGTGTGTGGGATGCCTGAGCTGAGAAAGCATCTGAATTCCTCCAGCGTGAAGCTCTCACAACCACTCAGATCCTGTTACGCTCAGCCGCGTAAACCTGCTACCCAGGGGAGACGCTGACACGCAAAGCAACGAAGAAAACAACATTCTCACGTACTGTATCTAAACAAACACACTCGTTTGCATTATATCCCCATATTTTCAAACCTGCTCTCGGTAACCGTTTGTCATCGAGCTGAAGTCTGTGGCTGCCTGTAGCCTATCTCAGCATCGCTTCAGTGTCCGTGTTTTCAGGACAGGACAGGACTGGGAGAGAGCGAGAGATGAAAAAGGGGAAAGCTCCTCCATCTCTCTATTCCTCCATCCCCTTACCTGAATCCAACGTCTTATCTCGCTCTCCCTTTTTTCGAGGTCAACAACAACCACAGAATCATCACCTTATTTCTCTCTTACCTTCCGGCTTGTTTTCGGCAGCCATTTCCCCTCCGCGCGCCTCATCCCTCCTCCTCCTCCTCCTCCTCGCGACCTGGGGGGGACCACGCGCGTGCACGGCGAGGACAACTCAAGGAGGGGGGCGGGGCGCAATGGGCGAGCCCGCTCAACACAGCTACTCTATTGGTTAGAGGCGTGATGATTGACAGAGGGGCTCCTCGGTGATGCCTCGTGAACTCGCAGAATCCATATTGCTCTGTGTGAGTCCATCATTCCAGTTTTGTATCTAGCTAACTTTGTCTCCGCCCTCAATCGCTCTCTCTCTCTCTCTTTCTCTCTCTCTCTCTCTCTCTCTCTCTCTCTCTCTCTCTCTCTCTCTCTCTCTCTCTCTCTCTCTCTCTCTCTCTCTCTCTCTCTCTCCCTCTCTCTCTCAGCCACAGAGGCGATGTGAGGAGACACAACCAAATTCCTCCATCAGTACACATCTGCCAAAGCCCTCTGATAGCCTACTGACTATGATTGCAGGTCGTTGTTGTAAATGGGTTCACAATGACTTATGAGGCCAACTCAAACATAAGTATTTCTGTAAACAACACGCAGTTTCTTCCTTTTTACTGGTCTAGGCCTAGTCTGGATACCAGTATTTTTAGATAACATTCCACTCCTTGCCTCTCCTGTCATTTGGGAAATAGATGAACAGAGAAGGCAACCAGGCTAGTCTAGGCCTATTTCACTAAAACTGATTCTATTCAGGAAATAAAGTGAAATCCAATTAATTAATTTTCATTATTTACAGAGACACATGATTGCTTCATTCTAATTCCAAGCCCAGGTCGATAGCAAGGGCCTAATCGGTCTTTAACCTTGCATCTCTCTCAGGTCTTTCTGTGAGATAGTTGTATTAGCCTATGACCTATCAAGCAATCAGGAGCCAATTCATGAATAAATAACTTGTTTAATTAAAAAACAGATTAATGAACATACATCATTGTTTTGGTTCATGTAAGCCTACAAGGGTAATTGGTTCAAATATTTCCACGCCAGTGGCCAAAGCTGAATTGCTAGGCCTAAACTGTCATCATTAACGGCAGCCGTTACTGGTAATGATCACCCATGCCCTGCAGCACTCACTGCCATCAAACACAGTGCGGCAACGCAACCTTTAAACGTTGCGTAAAGGTGTGTCATAGAATCATAAAGGAAAATGAGAAATATAAAACGTTCCCACAAGGCAACCACTAAATGCAAATCACGGAAGGAACAGGAAGAAGCCTGGCTCAAACTAATAGCTTAAGTAACCCTATTTAGGTAGAGCTGTTGTGCACTCTTTCTATGTAAATGCCTCTGTCAAAGGGTTTATGGCATTTGATGTAGTGCTTTTTGTCGCATGGTAAACTCAAGCCCTGCCCTGGCAGTCCCTTTATCACTACATAGGCTACGTTAGAAGTTTCAGAACCATGGACAGCACACACTTTCACCTTGATATACTGTTTTCAATGACAGGATGTCTGCAGCCCGCCTGGCCACACAGCGGCGCTAGTGCAGACACGCACAGACCAATGAGCACACAGAACACTGGTATGGGAGGGGAAGGAGGCGGGGCCGAACCAGCGCAAAGATGGCGGCGGCCTTAGACGATGAATTAGAGTTGGATAACCAAGACTATTATTCTCTTCTCAACGTCAGGAAAGAGGTAAGGTGTTTGTGTATTTACATAATGTGCTCGTTTAAACCTTTTATCCCACTGTAACGGTAATGTTCAACACGTATTCGATTGGGCATCGCGTTCGGCGAGACAGCTGATGACATTCGCCCGGTCGGTCCATCACTCCCATCACATCGACTCGAGGGATGCTGCAAGACAGACATAGCTGTCAGACGTAGCTACCTGTCAATATTGTTTCTTGAGACGACAACAAAGGCAGTAGTCGAATAATATTATCAGTTAATTGTTTTGTTCGCTGAATTGATAAGATGTGACACTCGCTGTTAGGAGCCCAGATTTCCATTGCGATTAACGTTACGGCATTTAGCTAGATATACAGTGTAAACAGGGCCAACGGGCATTGGCTCTCGTTTACTCATTTGTCACTGCTGGTGTTACATGGTTCTTCGGAGGTGTGTATGTCCCCTGGTGCACAGATAAATAACCTGTAGTTTCTTTTCTTTATATAGTTTTAATGTCACATGCAGTGAAATGCCTTTCTTGCAAACTCAAAACCGAACATTGCAATAATCAATAACAATGTATTACTATAAAAAACACATGAGAAATAAGAATAGGAAATATGAAATACAAATTAAAGTAAGTAAGTAAGCATACAGGAAATATTTTAAAAAATCGGATCCAATATCATATTTACATGTGCAGGGATACTGGAGTGATGGAGATAGTTATGAATAGGGGTAATGGGACCAGGAAACAGGATATAAGATAAACAGAGTAGCAGCAGCTTGTATGTGGGTGTGTAGAGTCAGTATAAATGTATGTGCATATTATGTGTGAGTGAACAAGTTATGGAGTGAGTGTTTTGGAATGACAGTGTGTGCATTGAGACAGTGCAAAGATTGAAATGAAAGGTCAATAAAGATACAAGGTAAACTCCGATAGTCCATGTTGCTATTTTGTTAGCTATTTATCAGTCATATTGCTTGGCAATAAAAGCTGTTCAAGAGCCTATTGGTGTCAGACTTGATGCACCGGTACCTCTTGCCATGTGGCAGCAGAGTAAATAGTCTATGGCTTGTGTGGTTGGAGTATGCATGCATTAGGCTATGTCTGCAGAAATCTATATTGTAATCTTTCTCTCTCTGTCCCCCCTCCATCCCCCCCTTCTCCCCAGGCCACTCAGGATGAGCTGAAGGCCTCCTATAGGAGGTTGTGTATGCTCTACCACCCAGACAAACACAGAGACCCAGAGCTGAAGAGTCAGGCAGAGCAGCTATTTAACCAGGTGCACCAGGCCTATGAGGGTAAGCAGTGCATTCCCTGTCATTGATTCTTCTTGACAAGCTGCTTGTCGTTTAATTGGACTGTTAAATGAGAGTATAAACCTCTCTCTCTCTCTCTTTTTCACTCCCTTGTCTCTGTCCAGTGTTGAGTGATCCTCAGTCCAGGGCCATCTATGACATCTTTGGGAAGAAAGGCCTGGAGGTGGAGGGCTGGGAGGTATGTTCAGCATATGTGTGTGTCAGGGTTTCTGTTAGCTGGTAATATTTTGCATTTTGGTATTTTGTTAGGATCCCCATTAGCTGTTGCGAAAGCAGCAGCTACTCCTCCTGGGGTCCACACAAAACATGAAACATGACATAATACAGAACATTAATAGACAAGAACTGCTCAAGGACAGAACTACATTAATTTTAAAGAAGGCACACATAGTCTACATATCAATACATATATACAAACAATCTAAGTCAAATAGGGGAGAGGTGTTGTGCCGTGAGGTGTTGCTTTATATGTTTTTTGGAACTAGGTTTGCTGTTCATTTGAGCAATATGAGATAGAACGGAGTTCCATGCAATAATGGCTTATATAATACTGTATGCCTTCTTGAATTTGTTCTGGATTTGGGGACTGTGAAAAGACCCCTGGTGGCATGTTTGGTGGGGTAAGTGTGTGTGTCAGAGCTGAGTGTAAGTTGACTATGCAAACAATTTGAGATTTTCAATACATTAATGTTTCTTATAAAAGGAAGCCGGCTTTTGTCCCCCCCCCAAAAAAGAAAAGTTGATAAATACAATTGGCAATTGTCCGGGAGAATAAAAAAATCCAATTGCAAAATAATGCTTTTTAGCCTATTAATTGATGTGAATACTAGTCGGTGTAAATACATTTGAACAGTCATGCTTATCGGTCCATAGGTTCATTTACATAATTAAGTGGAATTAAATTGCGCGTGTGTATTTTCAATAGTCGTTATGATTCTTATTTATCACACGTGTACAGTGCACAGATACAGAGCCTAGTTTGAGCGGAAAATCTGTCAGACCGTGCGAGAGCTCCTGCTACAGCTCCTAAGTGAAACATGTGCTTTTATAAGCCCAATCATTGTTCAACAATTCTAAATTCAATCGCGTGGTAAACTGTTTTGATGGACACAATTAAAAATAGCTATTTTTCTTTCTCAACTGGTAATTCAAGTGCACTTCCCGTTCATCTTTCAAGTGTTTAGGCAACGGCAGGCAGGCTTCAGCGTGTCACACACCACTTTGCAATGTGAGCTGGAGGCAGTATGCATTTTGAAAACATATACTTAATTGTGTGGCAATTATTTTATAAATACTTCCATATGCCATTGAAACAAGTAGGCTATTTCTCTCATGTTTTTATTGGTTTTCAAATCATTTTTCTTTCATTCTCTAGTAGCCAAAGGCACAATCCTAGTCATATTAGCAATCCATGCTAGTTGTTGCATCTTTAGATCTCCAATCTTTCTACATTTCTAATGGATCTTTTCATCTCTGTAACATGAAATCGCTCGTATGTGCAGTGCGCTTTTGACAACAGTGTTTTCCCGTTAATTGCATTATGGAACGAACATTCGGAAGTAGCCTAGTGCTGTGTACGCATTGCTGCAAAACTATAATGTGAAGAAATAATACTTGATCAACGTTTTAAGATAAACGTTGCATCAGCCTCAATGCTTTTTAAAGTTATTTTGATCAAATCAAATGTATTTATATAGCCCTTCGTACATCAGCTAATATCTCGAAGTGCTGTACAGAAACCCAGGCTAAAACCCCAAACGGCAAGCAATGCAGGTGTAGAAGCACGGTGGCTAGGAAAAACTCCCTAGAAAGGCCAAAACCTAGGAAGAAACCTAGAGAGGAACCAGGCTATGAGGGGTGGCCAGTCCTCTTCTGGCTGTGCCGGGTGGAGATTATAACAGAACATGGCCAAGATGTTCAAATGTTCATAAATGACCAGCATGGTCAAATAATAATCAGGAGTAAATGTCAGTTGGCTTTTCATAGCCGATCATTAAGAGTATCTCTACCGCTCCTGCGGTCTCTAGAGAGTTGAAAACAGCAGGTCTGGGACAGGTAGCACGTCCGGTGGACAGGTCAGGGTTCCATAGCCGCAGGCAGAACAGTTGAAACTGGAACAGCAGCAAGGCCAGGTGGACTGGGGACAGCGAGGAGTCATCATGCCCGGTAGTCCTGACGCATGGTCCTAGGGCTCAGGTCCTCCGAGAGAGAGAAAGAAAGAGAGAAGGAGAGAATTAGAGAGAGCACACTTAAATTCACACAGGACACCGGATAAGACAGGAGAAGTACTCCAGATATAACCAACTGACCCTAGCCCCCCGACACATAAACTACTGCAGCATAAATACTGGAGGCTGAGACAGGAGGGGTCAGGAGACACTGTGGTCCCATCCGATGATACCCCCGGACAGGGCCAAACAGGAAGGATATAACCCCACCCACTTTGCCAAAGCACAGCCCCCGCACCACTAGAGGGATATCTTCAACCACCAACTTACAATCCTGAGACAAGGCCGAGTATAGCCTACAAAGATCTCCACCACAGCACAAACCAAGGGGGGGCGCCAACCCAGACAGGAAGATCACGTCAGTAACTCAACCCACTCAAGTGACGCACCCCTCCTAGGGACGGCATGAAAGAGCACCAGTAAGCCAGTGACTCAGCCCCTGTAATAGGATAAGAGGCAGAGAATCCCAGTGGAGAGAGGGGAACCGGCCAGGCAGAGACAGCAAGGGCGGTTCGTTGCTCCAGAGTCTTTAAGTCTTCAGTAAAGACTTAAAGGTTGAGACCGAGTCTGTGTCTCTCACATAGGTAGGCAGACCATTCCATAAAAATTGAGATCTATAGGAGAAAGCCCTGCCTCCAGCTGTTTGCTTAGAAATTCTAGGGACAATTAGGAGGCATCTTGTGACCGTAGCGTACGTGTAGGTATGTACGGCAGGACCAACTCGGAAAGATAGGTAGGAGCAAGCCCATGTAACGCTTTATAGGTTAACAGTAAAACCTTGAAATCAGCCCTTGCCTTAACAGGAAGCCAGTGTAGGGAAGCTAGCACTGGAGTAATATGATCAATATGATTTTGATGTACTGGTTGTATGAATTTGGGATTTGTCATTCCACAACTGTCCCAGAGTCTGTTGGGAATAGGCTATTTATTTCTCGCACAGAACAACAAGCTGACCGATAGAATAGGTCAACTTTTCTACTATGGGGGATAGTAGATTGACATAGGCAAGTGATTTTGCTGTTCCTTTTTCCTTTCATCTTATTGGCGGAGGAAAAGTAAATGTGGACAGTTATTCTAACATCTTCAAAGTGCACATCAGAATTCAGTAAGAAGGACACACACCATTGCATCCTCTGAGTTGCATGTTCTGTTAAGAGGAATTACCATAATCTAAATGTGATCTCTGTCATTCTGAGCACCGGGGATGGACGCCATAACCAGGTTACGCACCCAATGCATATGGGTCAAAATGTCCACTAAACTAAAATGCTGTCCGTCAAATGTCCGGCGCCACATTTTAAGTACACACACATTACTACTTAAGTAGTAATGACACAATAGTAACTGAGATGATAACTGAGGAGCGTGTGTGCGTGCGTGTGTTCATGTGTGTGGAGATTGTGGAGAGGAAGAGGACCCCAGTAGAGATCCGTGAGGAGTATGAGCGGCTACAGCGAGAGAGAGAGGAGAGGAGGCTACAGCAGAGGACCAACCCCAAGGTACATACACACGCTTCTTCCCTGAGCCTTTTACAGAAATATCCACGGCAGGGTGATATCTACAGACTTTCTCCGTGTGAAGTGTACTATCAGAACGCTATGTTTGTGTTCTCATGTCTCTGTGTGTTCAGGGTACCATTAGCGTGGGAGTAGATGCCACAGACCTGTTTGATCGCTATGATGAGGACTTTGAGGAGATGCCTGGAGGAGGATTCCCTCACATCGAGATCACCAGGATGCACATCTCCCAGTCTATAGAGGTACACACACACACCCGTACACGTGGTCCGATTCCTTGTTGGTCACACACATACACAGACACACACACACTAGCTAAAAAGGTCCATTGTGATACATTAACGTGTGTTATGCTTATGTGTTTCCCATGTGTTTACCTGTGTATGTGGGCGTGTGTGTAGGCTCCGTTGACTAACTCTGACACTGCAATGCTGTCTGGCTCTCTCTCCACACACAACGGCAACGGAGGAGGCAACATCAATATGACTGTCCGCCGTGTCACCTCTGCCAAGGGCTGGGGAGAGGTACACACACACACACATTGTATCTCCCTTGTTTCTGAGAGAACACAGGAAGGATATTGACTGACGTGTCTGTGTTTCATTCTCTGTCTGCTTGTGATTTTTTCTCTGTGTGTGTGTAGTTGGAGTTTGGTGCAGGGGACATACTGGGACCTCTGTTTGGGATGAAGGTGTTCCGTAACCTGACTCCACGATGGTGAGTGGCCAATCGAGGGGAGAGGATATGGCCCTCTTTACACTACAACAATTGTAATGCTAGTCATCTCCCTCTCTCTGTTTGTTAGTTTCCTGACTGCTCAGTGTGGTATGCAGTTCTCTCCCCGTGGCGTGCGTCCCAGCTGTTCTTTAATGACAGCTCGTCACCTAGACCAGAACACGATGGGTTACCTGCAGTGGCGATGGGGACCGCACAGCTCTATGACCACTAGTGTGGTCCGAGATACCAAGACCAGCCACTTCACCCTGGCACTGCAGGTACACTACACACACACACACACACACACACACACACACACACACACACACACACACACACACACACACACACACACACACACACACACACACACACGTGCACACACACATGTGCACGCACGCACACGACACAAGCAGACACACACAGACACACACCTGTGCAATTGGGAATATGTTGAGGTGGGTTTTAGGGCTGGTAGGATGACCAACCATGTTCTTCTGTGCCCTCACTCCTCACCTTGTTTCCTCTCCCCCTCTAGCTGGGTGTCCCTCACCTTGTTTCCTCCCCCTCTAGCTGGGTGTCCCTCAATCCTCACCTTGTTTCCTCTCCCCCTCTAGCTGGGTGTCCCTCACTCCTCACCTTGTTTCCTCTCCCCCTCTAGCTGGGTATCCCTCACTCCTCACCTTGTTTTCTCTCCCCCTCTAGCTGGGTGTCCCTCACACCTCACCTTGTTTCCTCTCCCTCTACTTGGGTGTCCCTCACTCCTCACCTTTTTTCCTCTCCCCTTCTAGCTGTGTGTCCCTCACACCTCACCTTGTTTCCTCCACCTCTAGTTGGGTGTCCCTCACTCCTCACCTTGTTTCCTCACCCCCTCTAGCTGGGTGTCCCTCACTCCTCACCTTGTTTCCTCTCCCCCTCTAGCTGGGTGTCCCTCACTACTCACCTTGTTTCCTTTCCCCCTCTAGCTGGGTGTCCCTCACTCCTCACCCCATCTAATTGGGTGTTCCTCTCTCCTTACCTTGTTCCCTCTCCCCCTCTAGCTGGGTGTCCCTCACTCCTCACCCCCTCTAGCTGGGTGTCCCTCACTCCTCACCTTGTCTCCTCTCCCCCTCTAGCTGGGTATCCCTTACCCCTCACCTTGTTTCCTCACCCCCTCTAGCTGGGGGTCCCTCACTCCTCACCTTGTTTCCTCTCCCTCTAGCTGGGTGTCCCTCACTCCTCACCTTGTTTCCTCCCCCTCTAGCTGGGTGTCCCTCACTCCTCACCTTGTTTCCTCTCCCCCTCTAGCTATGTGTCCCTCACTCCTCACCTTGTTTCCTCTCCCCCTCTAGCTGGGTGTCCCTCACTCCACACCTTGTTTCCTCTCCCCCTCTAGCTGGGTGTCCCTCACACATCACCTTGTTTCTTCTCCCTCTAGCTGGGTGTCCCTCACTCCTCACCTTGATTCCTCTCCCTCTAGCTGGGTGTCCCTCACTCCTCACCTTGTTTCCTCCCCCTCTAGCTGGGTGTCCCTCACACCTCACCTTGTTCCCTCCCCCTCTAGCTGGGTTTCCCTCACAACTCACCTTGTTTCCTCTCCCTCTAGCTGGGTGTCCTTCACTCCTCACCTTGTTTCCTCTCCCTCACTCCTCACCTTGTTTCCTCACCCCCTCTAGCTGGGTGTCCCTCACTCCTCACCTTGTTTCCTCCCCCTCTAGCTGGGTGTTCCTCACACCTCACCTTGTTTCCTCTCCCTCTAGCTGTGTGTCCCTCACTCCTCACCTTGTTTCCCCCCCCTCTAGCTGGGTGTCCCTCACACCTCACCTTGTTTCCTCCCCCCCTCTAGCTGGGTGTCCCTCACTCCTCACCTTGTTTCCTCTCCCCCTCTAGCTGGGTGTCCCTCACTCCTCACCTTGTTTCCTCTCCCCCTCTAGCTGGGTGTCCCTCACTCCTCACCCCATCTAGCTGGGTGTCCCTCTCTCCTCACCTTGTTTCCTCTCCCCCTCTAGCTGGGTGTCCCTCACTCCTCACCCCCTCTAGCTGGGTGTTCCTCACTCCTCAACCCCTCTAGATGGGTGTCCCTCACTCCTCACGTTGTTTCCTCTCCCTCTAGCTGGGGGTCCCTCACTCCTCACCTTGTTTCCTCTCCCTCTAGCTGGGTGTCCCTCACTCCTCACCTTGTTTCCTCCCCCTCTAGCTGGGTGTCCCTCACTCCTCACCTTGTTTCCTCTCCCCCTCTAGCTATGTGTCCCTCACTCCTCACCTTGTTTCCTCTCCCCCTCTAGCTGGGTGTACCTCACTCCTCACCTTGTTTCCTCTCCCCCTCTAGCTGGGTGTCCCTCACACATCACCTTGTTTCTTCTCCCTCTAGCTGGGTGTCCCTCACTCCTCACCTTGTTTCCTCCCCCTCTAGCTGGGTGTCCCTCACTCCTCACCTTGTTTCCTCTCCCCCTCTAGCTATGTGTCCCTCACTCCTCACCTTGATTCCTCTCCCTCTAGCTGGGTGTCCCTCACTCCTCACCTTGTTTCCTCCCCCTCTAGCTGGGTGTCCCTCACACCTCACCTTGTTCCCTCCCCCTCTAGCTGGGTTTCCCTCACAACTCACCTTGTTTCCTCTCCCTCTAGCTGGGTGTCCTTCACTCCTCACCTTGTTTCCTCTCCCCCTCTAGCTGGGTGTCCCTCACACCTCACCTTGTTTCCTCCCCCTCTAGTTGGGTGTCCCTCACTCCTCACCTTGTTTCCTCCCTCTCTAGCTGGGTGTTCCTCACACCTCACCTTGTTTCCTCTCCCTCTAGCTGGGTGTCCCTCACTCCTCACCTTGTTTCCTCTCCCTCTAGATGTGTGTCCCTCACTCCTCACCTTGTTTCCCCCCCCTCTAGCTGGGTGTCCCTCACACCTCATCTTGTTTCCTCCCCCCCTCTAGCTGGGTGTCCCTCACTCCTCACCTTGTTTCCTCTCCCCCTCTAGATGGGTGTCCCTCACTCCTCACGTTGTTTCCTCTCCCTCTAGCTGGGGGTCCCTCACTCCTCACCTTGTTTCCTCTCCCTCTAGCTGGGTGTCCCTCACTCCTCACCTTGTTTCCTCCCCCTCTAGCTGGGTGTCCCTCACTCCTCACCTTGTTTCCTCTCCCCCTCTAGCTATGTGTCCCTCACTCCTCACCTTGTTTCCTCTCCCCCTCTAGCTGGGTGTACCTCACTCCTCACCTTGTTTCCTCTCCCCCTCTAGCTGGGTGTCCCTCACACATCACCTTGTTTCTTCTCCCTCTAGCTGGGTGTCCCTCACTCCTCACCTTGTTTCCTCCCCCTCTAGCTGGGTGTCCCTCACTCCTCACCTTGTTTCCTCTCCCCCTCTAGCTATGTGTCCCTCACTCCTCACCTTGATTCCTCTCCCTCTAGCTGGGTGTCCCTCACTCCTCACCTTGTTTCCTCCCCCTCTAGCTGGGTGTCCCTCACACCTCACCTTGTTCCCTCCCCCTCTAGCTGGGTTTCCCTCACAACTCACCTTGTTTCCTCTCCCTCTAGCTGGGTGTCCTTCACTCCTCACCTTGTTTCCTCTCCCCCTCTAGCTGGGTGTCCCTCACACCTCACCTTGTTTCCTCCCCCTCTAGTTGGGTGTCCCTCACTCCTCACCTTGTTTCCTCCCTCTCTAGCTGGGTGTTCCTCACACCTCACCTTGTTTCCTCTCCCTCTAGCTGGGTGTCCCTCACTCCTCACCTTGTTTCCTCTCCCTCTAGATGTGTGTCCCTCACTCCTCACCTTGTTTCCCCCCCCTCTAGCTGGGTGTCCCTCACACCTCATCTTGTTTCCTCCCCCCCTCTAGCTGGGTGTCCCTCACTCCTCACCTTGTTTCCTCTCCCCCTCTAGCTGGGTGTCCCTCACTCCTCACCTTGTTTCCTCTCCCCCTCTAGCTGGGTGTCCCTCACTCCTCACCCCATCTAGCTGGGTGTCCCTCTCTCCTCACCTTGTTTCCTCTCCCCCTCTAGCTGGGTGTCCCTCACTCCTCACCCCCTCTAGCTGGGTGTTCCTCACTCCTCAACCCCTCTAGATGGGTGTCCCTCACTCCTCACGTTGTTTCCTCTCCCTCTAGCTGGGGGTCCCTCACTCCTCACCTTGTTTCCTCTCCCTCTAGCTGGGTGTCCCTCACTCCTCACCTTGTTTCCTCCCCCTCTAGCTGGGTGCCCCTCACTCCTCACCTTGTTTCCTCTCCCCCTCTAGCTGTGTGTCACTCACTCCTCACCTTGTTTCCTCTCCCTCTAGCTGGGTGTCCCTCACTCCTCACCTTGTTTCCTCCCCCTCTAGCTGGGTGCCCCTCACTCCTCACCTTGTTTCCTCTCCCCCTCTAGCTGTGTGTCCCTTACTCCTCACCTTGTTTCCTCTCCCCCTCTAGCTGGGTGTCCCTCACTCCTCACCTTGTTTCCTCTCCCCCTCTAGCTGGGTGTCCCTCACACCTCACCTTGTTTCCTCTCCCTCTACTTGGGTGTCCCTCACTCCTCACCTTTTTTCCTCTCCCCTTCTAGCTGTGTGTCCCTCACACCTCACCTTGTTTCCTCCACCTCTAGTTGGGTGTCCCTCACTCCTCACCTTGTTTCATCACCCCCTCTAGCTGGGTGTCCCTCACTCCTCACCTTGTTTCCTCTCCCCCTCTAGCTGGATGTCCCTCACTACTCACCTTGTTTCCTTTCCCCCTCTAGCTGGGTGTCCCTCACTCCTCACCCCATCTAATTGGGTGTTCCTCTCTCCTTACCTTGTTCCCTCTCCCCCTCTAGCTGGGTGTCCCTCACTCCTCACCCCCTCTAGCTGGGTGTCCCTCACTCCTCACCTTGTCTCCTCTCCCCCTCTAGCTGGGTATCCCTTACCCCTCACCTTGTTTCCTCACCCCCTCTAGCTGGGGGTCCCTCACTCCTCACCTTGTTTCCTCTCCCTCTAGCTGGGTGTCCCTCACTCCTCACCTTGTTTCCTCCCCCTCTAGCTGGGTGTCCCTCACTCCTCACCTTGTTTCCTCTCCCCCTCTAGCTATGTGTCCCTCACTCCTCACCTTGTTTCCTCTCCCCCTCTAGCTGGGTGTCCCTCACTCCTCACCTTGTTTCCTCTCCCCCTCTAGCTGGGTGTCCCTCACTACTCACCTTGTTTCCTTTCCCCCTCTAGCTGGGTGTCCCTCACTCCTCACCCCATCTAATTGGGTGTTCCTCTCTCCTTACCTTGTTCCCTCTCCCCCTCTAGCTGGGTGTCCCTCACTCCTCACCCCCTCTAGCTGGGTGTCCCTCACTCCTCACCTTGTCTCCTCTCCCCCTCTAGCTGGGTATCCCTTACCCCTCACCTTGTTTCCTCACCCCCTCTAGCTGGGGGTCCCTCACTCCTCACCTTGTTTCCTCTCCCTCTAGCTGGGTGTCCCTCACTCCTCACCTTGTTTCCTCCCCCTCTAGCTGGGTGTCCCTCACACCTCACCTTGTTCCCTCCCCCTCTAGCTGGGTTTCCCTCACAACTCACCTTGTTTCCTCTCCCTCTAGCTGGGTGTCCTTCACTCCTCACCTTGTTTCCTCTCCCTCACTCCTCACCTTGTTTCCTCACCCCCTCTAGCTGGGTGTCCCTCACTCCTCACCTTGTTTCCTCCCCCTCTAGCTGGGTGTTCCTCACACCTCACCTTGTTTCCTCTCCCTCTAGCTGGGTGTCCCTCACTCCTCACCTTGTTTCCTCTCCCTCTAGCTGTGTGTCCCTCACTCCTCACCTTGTTTCCCCCCCCTCTAGCTGGGTGTCCCTCACACCTCACCTTGTTTCCTCCCCCCCTCTAGCTGGGTGTCCCTCACTCCTCACCTTGGTTCCTCTCCCCCTCTAGCTGGGTGTCCCTCACTCCTCACCTTGTTTCCTCTCCCCCTCTAGCTGGGTGTCCCTCACTCCTCACCCCATCTAGCTGGGTGTCCCTCTCTCCTCACCTTGTTTCCTCTCCCCCTCTAGCTGGGTGTCCCTCACTCCTCACCCCCTCTAGCTGGGTGTTCCTCACTCCTCAACCCCTCTAGATGGGTGTCCCTCACTCCTCACGTTGTTTCCTCTCCCTCTAGCTGGGGGTCCCTCACTCCTCACCTTGTTTCCTCTCCCTCTAGCTGGGTGTCCCTCACTCCTCACCTTGTTTCCTCCCCCTCTAGCTGGGTGTCCCTCACTCCTCACCTTGTTTCCTCTCCCCCTCTAGCTATGTGTCCCTCACTCCTCACCTTGTTTCCTCTCCCCCTCTAGCTGGGGGTCCCTCACTCCTCACCTTGTTTCCTCTCCCCCTCTAGCTGGGTGTCCCTCACACATCACCTTGTTTCTTCTCCCTCTAGCTGGGTGTCCCTCACTCCTCACCTTGATTCCTCTCCCTCTAGCTGGGTGTCCCTCACTCCTCACCTTGTTTCCTCCCCCTCTAGCTGGGTGTCCCTCACACCTCACCTTGTTCCCTCCCCCTCTAGCTGGGTTTCCCTCACAACTCACCTTGTTTCCTCTCCCTCTAGCTGGGTGTCCTTCACTCCTCACCTTGTTTCCTCTCCCCCTCTAGCTGGGTGTCCCTCACACCTCACCTTGTTTCCTCCCCCTCTAGTTGGGTGTCCCTCACTCCTCACCTTGTTTCCTCCCTCTCTAGCTGGGTGTTCCTCACACCTCACCTTGTTTCCTCTCCCTCTAGCTGGGTGTCCCTCACTCCTCACCTTGTTTCCTCTCCCTCTAGCTGTGTGTCCCTCACTCCTCACCTTGTTTCCCCCCCCTCTAGCTGGGTGTCCCTCACACCTCACCTTGTTTCCTCCCCCCCTCTAGCTGGGTGTCCCTCACTCCTCACCTTGTTTCCTCTCCCCCTCTAGCTGGGTGTCCCTCACTCCTCACCTTGTTTCCTCTCCCCCTCTAGCTGGGTTTCCCTCACTCCTCACCCCATCTAGCTGGGTGTCCCTCTCTCCTCACCTTGTTTCCTCTCCCCCTCTAGCTGGGTGTCCCTCACTCCTCACCCCCTCTAGCTGGGTGTTCCTCACTCCTCAACCCCTCTAGATGGGTGTCCCTCACTCCTCACGTTGTTTCCTCTCCCCCTCTAGCTGGGTATCCCTCACTCCTCACCTTGTTTCCTCTCCCTCTAGCTGGGTGTCCCTCACTCCTCACCTTGTCCCCCCCCCCCCTCTAGCTGTGTGTCCTTCACTCCTCACCTTGTCTCCTCTCCCCCTCTAGCTGGGTATCCCTCACCCCTCACCTTGTTTCCTCTCCCCCTCTAGCTGGGTGTCCCTCACTCCTCACCTTGTTTCCTCCCCGTCTAGCTGGGTGTCCCTCACTCCTCACCTTGTTTCCTCACCCCCTCTAGCTTGGTGTCCCTCACTACTCACCTTGTTTCCTCTCCCTCTAGCTGGGTGTCCCTCACTCCTCACCTTGTTTCCTCTCCCCCTCTATCTGGGTGTCCCTCACACCTCACCTTGTTTCCTCCCCCTCTAGTTGGGTGTCCCTCACTCCTCACCTTTTTTCCTCACCCCCTCTAGCTGGGTGTCCCTCACTCCTCACCTTTTTTCCTCACCCCCTCTAGCTGGGTGTCCCTCACTCCTCACCTTGTTTCCTCTCCCCTCTAGCTGGGTATCACTCACTCCTCACCTTGTTTCCTCACCCCCTCTAGCTGGGTGTCCCTCACTCCTCACCTTGTTTCCTCTCCCTCTAGCTGGGTGTCCCTCAATCCTCACCTTGTTCCCTCCCCCTCTAGCTGGGTGTCCCTCACTCCTCACCTTGTTTCCTCTCCCCCTCTAGCTGGGTATCCCTCACTCCTCACCTTGTTTCCTCCCCCTCTAGCTGGATGTCCCTCACTCCTCACCTTGTTTCCTCTCCCCCTCTAGCTGGGTGTCCCTCACTCCTCACCCCATCTAGCTGGGTGTCCCTCTCTCCTCACCTTGTTTCCTCTCCCCCTCTAGCTGGGTGTCCCTCACTCCTCACCCCCTCTAGCTGGGTGTCCCTCACTCCTCACCCCCTCTAGCTGGGTGTCCCTCAGTCCTCACCTTGTTTCCTCACCCCCTCTAGCTGGGGGTCCCTCACTCCTCACCTTGTTTCCTCTCCCTCTAGCTGGGTGTCCCTCACACCTCACCTTGTTTCCTCTCCCTCTAGCTGGGTGTCCCTCACTCCTCACCTTGATTCCTCTCCCTCTAGCTGGGTGTCCCTCACTCCTCACCTTGTTTCCTCCCCCTCTACCTGGGTGTCCCTCACACCTCACCTTGTATCCTCCCCCTCTAGCTGGGTTTCCCTAACACCTCACCTTGTTTCCTCTCCCTCTAGCTGGGTGTCCCTCACTCCTCACCTTGTTTCCTCTCCCTCTAGCTGGGTGTCCCTCACACCTCACCTTGTTTCCTCTCCCTCTAGCTGGGTGTCCCTCACTCCTCACCTTGTCTCCTCCCCCTCTAGCTGGGTGTCCCTCACTACTCACCTTGTTTCCTCTCCCTCTAGCTGGGTGTCCCTCACACATCACCTTGTTTCCTCTCCCTCTAGCTGGGTGTCCCTCACTCATCACCTTGTTTCCTCTCCCCCTCTAGCTGGGTGTCCCTCACTCCTCACCTTTTTTCCTCACCCCATCTAGCTGGGTGTCCCTCTCTCCTCACATTGTTTCCTCTCCCCCTCTAGCTGGGTGTCCCTCACTCCTCACCCCCTCTAGCTGGGTGTTCCTCACTCCTCACCCCCTCTAGCTGGGTGTCCCTCACTCCTCACCTTGTTTCCTCTCCCCCTCTAGCTGGGTATCCCTCACTCCTCACCTTGTTTCCTCACCCCCTCTAGCTGGGGGTCCCTCACTCCTCACCTTGTTTCCTCTCCCTCTAGCTGGGTGTCCCTCACTCCTCACCTTGTTTCCTCCCCCTCTAGCTGGGTGTCCCTCACTCCTCACCTTGTTTCCTCTCCCCCTCTAGCTGGTTGTCCCTCACACCTCACCTTGTTTCCTCTCCTTATAGCTGGGTGTCCCTCCTCACCTTCTTTCCTCTCCCTTTAGCTGGGTGTCCCTCACTCCTCACCTTGTTTCCTCCCCCTCTAGCTGGGTGTCCCTCACACCTCACCTTGTTTCCTCCCCCTCTAGCTGGGTGTCCCTCACACCTCACCTTGTTTCCTCTCCCTCTAGCTGGGTGTCCCTCACTCCTCACCTTGTTTCCTCTCCCTTTAGCTGGGTGTCCCTCACTCCTCACCTTGTTTCCTCCCCCTCTAGCTGGGTGTCCCCCACACCTCACCTTGTTTCCTCCCCCTCTAGATGGGTGTCCCTCACACCTCACCTTGTTTCCTCCCCCTCTAGCTGGGTGTCCCTCACACCTCACATTGTTTTCTCTCCCTCTAGGTGGGTGTCCCTCACTCCTCACCTTGTTTCCTCCCCCTCTAGCTGGGTGTCCCTCACACCTCACCTTGTTTCCTCCCCCTCTAGTTGGGCGTCCCTCACACCTCACCTTGTTTCCTCTCTCCCTCTAGCTGGGTGTCCCTCACACCTCACCTTGTTTCCTCCCCCTCTAGTTGGGTGTCCCTCACACCTCACCTTGTTTCCTCTCTCCCTCTAGTTGGGTGTCCCTCACACCTCACCTAGTTTCCTCTCTCCCTCTAGCTGGGTGTCCCTCACACCTCACCTTGTTTCCTCCCCCTCTAGATGGGTGTCCCTCACACCTCACCTTGTTTCCCCCCCCTCTAGCTGGGTGTCCCTCACACCTCACCTTGTTTCCTCCCCCCCTCTAGCTGGGTGTCCCTCACTCCTCACCTTGTTTCCTCTCCCCCTCTAGCTGGGTGTCCCTCACTCCTCACCTTGTTTCCTCTCCCCCTCTAGCTGGGTTTCCCTCACTCCTCACCCCATCTAGCTGGGTGTCCCTCTCTCCTCACCTTGTTTCCTCTCCCCCTCTAGCTGGGTGTCCCTCACTCCTCACCCCCTCTAGCTGGGTGTTCCTCACTCCTCAACCCCTCTAGATGGGTGTCCCTCACTCCTCACGTTGTTTCCTCTCCCCCTCTAGCTGGGTATCCCTCACTCCTCACCTTGTTTCCACTCCCTCTAGCTGGGTGTCCCTCACTCCTCACCTTGTCTCCCCCCCCCCCCCTCTAGCTGTGTGTCCTTCACTCCTCACCTTGTCTCCTCTCCCCCTCTAGCTGGGTATCCCTCACCCCTCACCTTGTTTCCTCTCCCCCTCTAGCTGGGTGTCCCTCACTCCTCACCTTGTTTCCTCCCCGTCTAGCTGGGTGTCCCTCACTCCTCACCTTGTTTCCTCACCCCCTCTAGCTTGGTGTCCCTCACTACTCACCTTGTTTCCTCTCCCTCTAGCTGGGTGTCCCTCACTCCTCACCTTGTTTCCTCTCCCCCTCTATCTGGGTGTCCCTCACACCTCACCTTGTTTCCTCCCCCTCTAGTTGGGTGTCCCTCACTCCTCACCTTTTTTCCTCACCCCCTCTAGCTGGGTGTCCCTCACTCCTCACCTTTTTTCCTCACCCCCTCTAGCTGGATGTCCCTCACTCCTCACCTTGTTTCCTCTCCCCTCTAGCTGGGTATCACTCACTCCTCACCTTGTTTCCTCACCCCCTCTAGCTGGGTGTCCCTCACTCCTCACCTTGTTTCCTCTCCCTCTAGCTGGGTGTCCCTCAATCCTCACCTTGTTCCCTCCCCCTCTAGCTGGGTGTCCCTCACTCCTCACCTTGTTTCCTCTCCCTCTAGCTGGGTGTCCCTCACTCCTCACATTGTTTCCTCCCCCTCTAGCTGGATGTCCCTCACTCCTCACCTTGTTTCCTTCCCCTCTAGCTGGGTGTCCCTCACTCCTCACCTTGTTTCCTCCCCCTCTAGCTGGGTGTCCCTCACACCTCACCTTGTTTCCTCTCCCTCTAGCTGGGTGTCCCTCACTCCTCACCTTGTTTCCTCCCCCTCTAGCTGTGTGTCCCTCACACCTCACCTTGTTTCCTCCCCTCTAGTTGGGTGTCCCTCACTCCTCACCTTGTTTCCTCTCCCCCTCTAGCTGGGTATCCCTCACTCCTCACCTTGTTTCCTCCCCCTCTAGCTGGATGTCCCTCACTCCTCACCTTGTTTCCTCTCCCCCTCTAGCTGGGTGTCCCTCACTCCTCACCCCATCTAGCTGGGTGTCCCTCTCTCCTCACCTTGTTTCCTCTCCCCCTCTAGCTGGGTGTCCTTCACTCCTCACCCCCTCTAGCTGGGTGTCCCTCACTCCTCACCCCCTCTAGCTGGGTGTCCCTCAGTCCTCACCTTGTTTCCTCACCCCCTCTAGCTGGGGGTCCCTCACTCCTCACCTTGTTTCCTCTCCCTCTAGCTGGGTGTCCCTCACTCCTCACCTTGTTTCCTCCCCCTCTAGCTGGGTGTCCCTCACTCCTCACCTTGTTTCCTCTCCCCCTCTAGTTGTGTGTCCCTCACTCCTCGCCTTGTTTCCTCTCCCCCTCTAGCTGGGTGTCCCTCACTCCTCACCTTGTTTCCTCTCCCCCTCTAGCTGGGTGTCCCTCACACCTCACCTTGTTTCCTCTCCCTCTAGCTGGGTGTCCCTCACTCCTCTCCTTGATTCCTCTCCCTCTAGCTGGGTGTCCCTCACTCCTCACCTTGTTTCCTCCCCCTCTACCTGGGTGTCCCTCACACCTCACCTTGTATCCTCCCCCTCTAGCTGGGTTTCCCTAACACCTCACCTTGTTTCCTCTCCCTCTAGCTGGGTGTCCCTCACTCCTCACCTTGTTTCCTCTCCCTCTAGCTGGGTGTCCCTCACACCTCACCTTGTTTCCTCTCCCTCTAGCTGGGTGTCCCTCACTCCTCACCTTGTCTCCTCCCCCTCTAGCTGGGTGTCCCTCACTACTCACCTTGTTTCCTCTCCCTCTAGCTGGGTGTCCCTCACACATCACCTTGTTTCCTCTCCCTCTAGCTGGGTGTCCCTCACTCATCACCTTGTTTCCTCTCCCCCTCTAGCTGGGTGTCCCTCACTCCTCACCTTTTTTCCTCACCCCATCTAGCTGGGTGTCCCTCTCTCCTCACATTGTTTCCTCTCCCCCTCTAGCTGGGTGTCCCTCACTCCTCACCCCCTCTAGCTGGGTGTTCCTCACTCCTCACCCCCTCTAGCTGGGTGTCCCTCACTCCTCACCTTGTTTCCTCTCCCCCTCTAGCTGGGTATCCCTCACTCCTCACCTTGTTTCCTCACCCCCTCTAGCTGGGGGTCCCTCACTCCTCACCTTGTTTCCTCTCCCTCTAGCTGGGTGTCCCTCACTCCTCACCTTGTTTCCTCCCCCTCTAGCTGGGTGTCCCTCACTCCTCACCTTGTTTCCTCTCCCCCTCTAGCTGGTTGTCCCTCACACCTCACCTTGTTTCCTCTCCTTATAGCTGGGTGTCCCTCCTCACCTTCTTTCCTCTCCCTTTAGCTGGGTGTCCCTCACTCCTCACCTTGTTTCCTCCCCCTCTAGCTGGGTGTCCCTCACACCTCACCTTGTTTCCTCCCCCTCTAGCTGGGTGTCCCTCACACCTCACCTTGTTTCCTCTCCCTCTAGCTGGGTGTCCCTCACTCCTCACCTTGTTTCCTCTCCCTTTAGCTGGGTGTCCCTCACTCCTCACCTTGTTTCCTCCCCCTCTAGCTGGGTGTCCCCCACACCTCACCTTGTTTCCTCCCCCTCTAGATGGGTGTCCCTCACACCTCACCTTGTTTCCTCCCCCTCTAGCTGGGTGTCCCTCACACCTCACATTGTTTTCTCTCCCTCTAGGTGGGTGTCCCTCACTCCTCACCTTGTTTCCTCCCCCTCTAGCTGGGTGTCCCTCACACCTCACCTTGTTTCCTCCCCCTCTAGTTGGGCGTCCCTCACACCTCACCTTGTTTCCTCTCTCCCTCTAGCTGGGTGTCCCTCACACCTCACCTTGTTTCCTCCCCCTCTAGTTGGGTGTCCCTCACACCTCACCTTGTTTCCTCTCTCCCTCTAGTTGGGTGTCCCTCACACCTCACCTTGTTTCCTCTCTCCCTCTAGCTGGGTGTCCCTCACACCTCACCTTGTTTCCTCCCCCTCTAGATGGGTGTCCCTCACACCTCACCTTGTTTCCTCCCCCTCTAGTTGGGTGTCCCTCACACCTCACCTTGTTTCCTCTCTCCCTCTAGTTGGGTGTCCCTCACTCCTCACCTTGTTTCCTCTCTCCCTCTAGCTGGGTGTCCCTCACTCCTATCTGATGATGAGTTACCAGTACAAGTTCCAGGATGAGGACCAGACCAAGATCAAGGGATCGATCAAGTACGCACACCCTATTATACTACTCACCCAATCCCCCCCTTCCACAAAATATGTAAATATTGGTCTATAAATTGTGCCTTCCTTTATTATACTTATGCTAAAATGTTTGTTCTATTCTACTGAGCCATTTACTTTCTGTTCATATTCTTATCTTTTCTTATTTCTTATTGTTGTTACATTGTGGAGAAGGCACCTGGAAGTAAGCATTTGGTTGAATGATGTATACCATGCGTATCCCGTACTAATAAAACGTGAAACTACATGTGAATAGGTAAGGTGGAAGTCTGGCCCTTATTGGTGTTGTTGTGTGTGTGTTTGTGTGTGTCAGGACTGGATGGTTTGGTACAGTGGTGGAGTATGGAGCAGAGAGGAAGATCAGTCGGCACAGTGTCCTGGCTGCTACTGTCAGTGTCGGAGTGCCACAGGGAGTCACCCTCAAAATCAGGTACTACAACACAAATACAGTCTGTGTAATACAGTGTGTATGTGCAACGTGTAATACAGTTTAGTACAGTGTATAATACACTGTGTGTGTGCGTGGGTTTGTGCATGCATGTGTGTGTGTATGAGTGGCATGTCTATCTGTGTCTTGGCTACTAAATATTTTGCTTAGGGGGTTCAGGTTTACCCCAAAATCAGGTGATAGTATTATTACTTTTCATAGTACAGTATGTACTGTAGTTTGTTTCCTTCTCTCCCTAGGTTGGCTCGTGCCAATCAGACCTATCTATTCCCGGTCCACCTGACAGACCAGCTGCTGCCCAGTGCAGTGTTCTACGCCACTGTGGGGCCTCTACTAGTCTACATGGCCATACACAGACTGGTCATTATACCATACACATGCTCCCAGAAACAACAGTGAGCTTCTCTCTCTCTCTCTCTCTCTCTCTCTCTCTCTCTCTCTCTCTCTCTCTCTCTCTCTCTCTCTCTCTCTCTCTCTCTCTCTCTCTCACTCACTCACTCACTCACTCACTCACTCACTCACTCACTCACTCACTCACTCACTCACTCACTCACTCACTCACTCACTCACTCACTCACTCACTCACTCACTCACTCACTCACTCACTCACTCACTCACTCTCTCACACACACACACACACACACACACACACACACACACACACACACACACACACACACACACACACACACACGCCCTCTGCAAATTTACTTGGCAGTAGTTATTAGACCCAGGAAAACTCTCACATCTTGTTCTGTCTGTCTGTCTCTGTCTGTCCTTGTCTGCCTGTCTCTGTCTGTCCCTGTCTGTCCTTGTTTGTCTGTACCTGTTCTTGTCTGTCTGTCTGTCTCTGTCTGTCCCTGCCTGTCTGTCTCTGTCTGTCATTGTCTGTCTGTCCCTGTCTGTCTCTTCTGCCTGTCCCTGCCTGTCCCTGTTTGTCTCTGTCTGTACCTGTCTGTCCCTGTCTGTTCCTGCCTGTCCCTGTTTGTCTCTGTCTGTACCTGTCTGTCTGCCTGTCCCTGCCTGTCTATGTCCATCCCTGTCTGTCCCTGCCTGTCTCTGTCTATTCATGTCTGTCCTTGTCTGTCTGTCCCTGTCTGTCTGTCTGTCTGTCTGTCCATCTGTCTGTGTGTCTGTGTCTCTGTCTTTTCATGTCTTTCACTGTCTGTCTGCATGGCTGTCCCTACCTGTCTCTGTCTCACCCTGTCTGTCCCTGCCTGTCCCTGTCTGTTCCTGTCTGTCCCTGCCTGTCCCTGTCTGTCCCTACCTGTCTCTGTCTCACCCTGTCTGTCCCTGTCTGTTCCTGTCTGTCCCTGTCTGTCCTTGTTTGTCTGTCCCTGCCTGTCTGTCTGTCCCTACCTGTCTCTGTCTCACCCTGTCTTTCCCTGTCTGTCCTTGTTTGTCCGTTCCTGTCTTTCTCTATCTGTCTGTCTCTGTCTGTCTCTTTCTGTCTCTGTCTGTCCCTGCCTGTCCCGGTATGTCCCTGTCTGTCATTGTCTGTCCCTGTCTGTCCCTGCCTGTCCCGGTATGTCTCGGCCTGTCCCTGTTTGACCCTTTCTGTCCCTGTCTGTCCAACAGAGATCTGGAGCTACAGAGGAAGAGCTCAGAAGTAGACATGGTCAAGAAGAAACAAGAGGCGGAGTCAGCCGTGAGGAACATCCATACATACTACACACAAATCAAATCAAATCAAATTGTATTTGGCGCATCTGACTAATACAATAGGTGTAGACCTGACAGTGAAATGCTAACTTACGAGCCCCTAACCAGCAATGCAGTTTAAAAAAAAAATACGGATAACAATAAGAAATAAAAAGTAACAAGTAATTAAAGAGCAGCAGTAAAATCACAATAGCGAGACTGTATACAGGGGGGTACCGGTACAGAGTCAATGTGCGGGGGCACCTGTTAGTTGAGGTAATATAGGTAGAGTTATTAAAGTGACTATGCAGATGATAACAACAGAGAGTAACAGTGGTGTAAAAGGGGGCAATACAAAAACATTTTTTACCTTTATTTAACTAGGCAAGTCAGTTAACAACAAATCAAATCAAATGTATTTATATAGCCCTTCTTACATCAGCTGATATCTCAGTGCTGTACAGAAACCCAGCCTAAAACCCCAAACAGCAAGCAATGCAGGTGTAGAAGCACGGTGGCTAGGAAAAACTCCCTAGAAAGGCCAAAACCTAGGAAGAAACCTAGAGAGGAACCAGGCTATGAGGGGTGGCCAGTCCTCTTCTGGCTGTGCCGGGTGGAGACTATAACAGAACATGGCCAAGATGTTCAAATGTTCATAAATGACCAGCATGGTCAAATAATAATAATCACAGTAGTTGTCGAGGGTGCAGCAAGTCAGCACCTCAGGAGTAAATGTCAGTTGGCTTTTCATAGCCGATCATTAAGAGTATCTCTACCGCTCCTGCGGTCTCTAGAGAGTTGAAAACAGCAGGTCTGGGACAGGTAGCACGTCCGGTGAACAGGTCAGGGTTCCATAGCCGCAGGCAGAACAGTTGAAACTGGAGCAGCAGCACGGCCAGGTGGACTGGGGACAGCAAGGAGTCATCATGCCAGGCAGTCCTGAGGCATGGTCCTAGGGCTCAGGTCCTCCGAGAGAGAGAAAGAAAGAGAGAAAGAGAGAATTAGAGAGAGCATACTTAAATTCACACAGGACACCGGATAAGACAGGAGAAGTACTCCAGATATAACAAACTGACCCTAGCCCCCCAACACATAAACTACTGCAGCATAAATACTGGAGGCTGAGACAGGAGGGGTCAAGAGACACTGTGGCCCCATCCGATGATACCCCCGGACAGGGCCAAACAGGAAGGATATAACCCCACCCACTTTGCCAAAGCACAGCCCCCACACCACTAGAGGGATATCTTCAACCACCAACTTGCCATCCTGAGACAAGGCCGAGTATAGCCCACAAAGATCTTCGCCACGGCACAACCCAAGGGGGGGGGGGCGCCAACCCAGACAGGAAGATCACGTCAGTGACTCAACCCACTCAAGTGACGCACCCCTCCTAGGGACGGCATGAAAGAGCACCAGTAAGCCAGTGACTCAGCCCCTGTAATAGGGTTAGAGGCAGAGAATCCCAGTGGAGAGAGGGGAACCGGCCAGGCAGAGACAGCAAGGGCGGTTCGTTGCTCCAGAGCCTTTCCGTTCACCTTCACACTCCTGGGCCAGACTACACTCAATCATATGACCCACTGAAGAGATCTGAGTCTTCAGTAAAGACTTAAAAGTTGAGACCGAGTCTGCGTCTCTCACATGGATGGGTAGGCAGACCATTCCATAAAAATGGAGATCTATAGGAGAAAGCCCTGCCTCCAGCTGTTTGCTTAGAAATTCTAGGGACAATTAGGAGGCCTGCGTCTTGTGACCGTAGCGTACGTGTAGGTATGTACGGCAGGACCAAATCGGAAAGATAGGTAGGAGCAAGCCCATGTAATGTTTTGTAGGTTAGCAGTAAAACCTTGAAATCAGCCCTTGCTTTAACAGGAAGCCAGTGTAGGGAGGCTAGCACTGGAGTAATATGATCACATTTCTTGGTTCTAGTCAGGATTCTAGCAGCCGTATTTAGCACTAACTGAAGTTTATTTTGTGCTTTATCCGGGTAGCTGGAAAGTAGACCATTGCAGTAGTCTAACCTAAAAGTAACAAAAGCATGGATACATTTTTCTGCATCATTTTTGGACAGCAAGTTTCTGATTTTTGCAATGTTACGTAGTTGTAAAAAAGCTGTCCTTGAAACAGTCTTGATATGTTCGTCAAAAGAGAGATCAGGGTCCAGAGTAACGCCGAGGTCCTTCACAGTTTTATTTGAGACGACTTTACAACCATCAAGATTAATTGTCAGATTCAACAGAAGATCTCTTTGTTTCTTGGGACCTAGAACAAGAATCTCTGTTTTGTCCGAGTTTAAAAGTAGAAACTTTTCAGCCATCCACTTCCTTATGTCTGAAACACAGGCTTCTAGCGAGGGCAATTTTGGGGCTTCACCATGTTTCATTGAAATGTACAGCTGTGTGTCATCCGCATAGCAGTGAAAGTTAACATTATGTTTTCGAATGACATCCCCAAGAAGTAAAATATATAGTGAAAACAATAGTGGTCCTAAAACGGAACCTTGAGGAACACCGAAATGTACAGTTGATTTGTCAGAGGACAAACCATTCACAGAGACAAACTGATATCTTTCCGACAGATAAGATCTAAACCAGGCCAGAACTTGTCCGTGTAGACCAATTTGGGTTTCCAATCTCTCCAAAAGAATGTGGTGATCGATGGTATCAAAGGCAGCACTAAGGTCTAGGACCATGAGGACAGATGCAGAGCCTCGATCTGACGCCATTAAAAGGTAATTTACCACCTTCACAAGTGCAGTCTCAGTGCTATGATGGGGTCTAAAACCAGACTGAAGCATTTTGTATACATTGTTTGTCTTCAGGAAGGCAGTGAGTTGCTGCGCAACAGCTTTTTCAATTTTTTTTGAGAGGAATGGAAGATTCGATATAGGCCGATATTTTTTTATATTTTCTGGGTCAAGGTTTGGCTTTTTCAAGAGAGGCTTTATTACTGCCACTTTTAGTGAGTTTGGTACACATCCGGTAGATAGAGAGCTGTTTTTTATGTTCAACATAGGAGGGCCAAGCACAGGAAGCAGCTCTTTCAGTAGTTTAGTTGGAATAGGGTCCAGTATGCAGCTTGAAGGTTTAGAGGCCATGATTATTTTCATCATTGTGTCAAGAGATATAGTACTAAAACACATGAGTGTCTCTCTTGATCCTAGGTCCTGGCAGAGTTGTACAGACTCAGGACAGCTGAGCTTTGGAGGAATACGCAGATTTAAAGAGGAGTCCGTAATTTGCTTTCTAATGATCATGATCTTTTCCTCAAAGAAGTTCATGAATTTATTACTGCTGAAGTGAAAGCCATCCTCACTTGAGGAATGCTGCTTTTTAGTTAGCTTTGCGACAGTATCAAAAATAAATTTTGGATTATTCTTATTTTCCTCAATTAAGTTGGAAAAATAGGATGATCGAGCAGCAGTGAGGGCTCTTCGATACTGCACGGTACTGTCTTTCCAAGCTAGTCGGAAGACTTCCAGTTTGGTGTGGCGCCATTTCCGTTCCAATTTTCTGGAAGCTTGCTTCAGAGCTCAGGTATTTTCTGTATACCAGGGAGCTAGTTTCTTATGACAAATGTTTTTAGTTTTTAGGGGTGCAACTGCATCTAGGGTATTGCGCAAGGTTAAATTGAGTTCCTCAGTTAGGTGGTTAACAGATTTTTGTCCTCTGACGTCCTTGGGTAGGCAGAGGGAGTCTGGAAGGGCATCAAGGAATCTTTGTGTTGTCTGAGAATTTATAGCACGACTTTTGATGCTCCTTGGTTGGGGTCTGAGCAGATTATTTGTTGCGATTCCAAACGTAATAAAATGGTGGTCCGATAGTCCAGGATTATGAGGAAAAACATGAAGATCTACAACATTTATTCCATGTGACAAAACTAGGTCCAGAGTATGACTGTGGCAGTGAGTATGTCCAGAGACATGTTGGACCAAACCCACTGAGTCGATGATGGCTCCGAAAGCCTTTTGGAGTGGGTCTGTGGACTTTTCCATGTGAATATTAAAATCACCAAAAATTAGAATATTATCTGCTATGACTACAAGGTCCGATAGGAATTCAGGGAACTCAGTGAGGAACGCTGTATATGGCCCAGGAGGCCTGTAAACAGTAGCTATAAAAAACAGTAGCTATAAAATTCTTATTTTCAATGACGGCCTAGGAACAGTGGGTTAACTGCCTTGTTATGGGGCAGAACGACAGATTTTTACCTTGTCAGCTCGGGGATTCGATCTTGCAACCTTTCGGTTACTAGTCCAACGCTCTAACCACTAGGCTACCTGCTGCCCCAATTAGTCAGGGTAGCCATTTGATTAACTGTTAAAGAGTCTTATGGCTAGGGGATAGAAGCTGTTAAGAAGCCTTTTTGACCTAGACTTGGCGCTCCGGTACCACTTTCCGTGCGGTAGCAGAGGGAACAGTCTATGACTATGGTGGCTGTAGTCTTTGACTGTTAGGGCCTTCCTCTGACACCGCCTGGTATAGAGGTCCTGGATGGCAGGAAGCTTGGCCCCAGTGATATACTGGGCATACGCACTACCTTCTGTAGTGCCTTGCGGTCGGAGGCCGAGCAGTTGCCATACCAGGCAGTGATGCACCAGTCAGGATGCTCTCGATGGTGCAACTGTAGAACCTTTTGAGGATTTGAGGACCCATGCCAAATCTTTTCAGTCTCCTGAGGGGGAATAGGTTTTGTCGTGCCCTCTTCACGACTGTCTTGTTGTGCTTGGACAATGTTAGTTTGTTGGTGATGTGGACACCAAGGAACTTGGCTCTCAACCTGCTCCACTGCAGCCCTGTCGATGAGAGTGGGGACGTACTCAGTCCTCTTTTTTCCTGTAGTCCACTTCATCTCCTTTGTCTTGATCATGTTGAGGGAGAGGTTGTTGTCCTGGCACCACACGGCCAGGTCTCTGACCGCCTCCCTATAGGCTGTCTCGTCGTTGTCTGTGATCAGGCCTACCACTGTTGTGTTTTCAGCAAACTTAATGATGGTGTTGGAGTCGTGTCTGGCCGTGCAGTCATGAGTGAACAGGGAGTACAGGAGGGGACTGAGCACGCACCCCTGAGGGGCCACTGTGTTGAGGATCAGCGTGGCGGATGTGTTGTTACCTACCCTTACCACCTGGGGGCGGCCCGTCAGGAAGTCCAGGATCCAGTTGCAGAGGGAGGTGTTTAGTCCCAGGGTCCTTAGCTTATTGATGAGCTTTGAGGGCACTATGGTGTTGAACGCTGAGCTGTAGTCAATGAATAGCATTCTCACATAGGTGTTCCTTTTGTCCAGGTGGGAAAGGGCAGTGTGGAGTGCAATAGAGATTGCATCATCTGTGGATCTGTTGGGGCGGTATGCAAATGATGTGAGCCATGACCAGTCTTTCGAAGCACTTCATGGCTACAGACGTGAGTGCTACGTGTCGGTAGTCATTTAGGCATGTTACCTTAGTGTCTTTGGGCACAGGCACTATGGTGGTCTGCTTAAAACATGTTGGTATTCCAGACTCGGACAGGGAGAGGTTGAAAATGTCAGTGAAGACACTTGCCAGTTGGTCAGCGCATGCTCGCAGTACACATCCTGGTAATTCGTCTGGCCCTGCGGCCTTGTGAATTTTGACCTATTTTAAGAACTTACTCACATTGGCTGCGGAGTACGTAATCGCACAGTCTTCCAGAACAGCTTGTGCTCTCATGCATGTTTCAGTGTTATTTGCCTTGAAGCGAGCATAGAAGTAGTTTAGTTCGTCCGGTAGGCTCGTGTCACTGGGCAGCTCTCGGCTGTGCTTCCCTTTGTAGTCTGTAATGGTTTGCAAGCCATGCCACAGTCAGAGCCGGTGTAGTACGATTCGATCTTAGTCCTGTATTGACGCTTCGCCTGTTCAATGGTTCGTCGGAGGGCATAGCGGGATTTCTTATAAGCTTCCGGGTTAGAGTCCAGCTCCTTGAAGCGGCAGCTCGAGCCTTTAGCTCAGTGCGGATGTTGCCTGTAATCCATGGATTCTGGTTGGGGTATGTACGTACGGTCACTGTGGGGACGACGTCATCGATGCACTTATTGATGAAGCCAGTGACTGATGTGGTGTACTCCTCAATGCCATTGGAGGAATCCCGGAACATATTCCAGTCTGTGCTAGCAAAACAGTCCTGTACCTTAGCATCTGCTTCATCTGACCACTTTTTTATTGATCTAGTCACTGGTGCTTCCTGCTTTAATTTTTGCTTGTAAGCAGGAATCAGGAGGATAGAATTATGGTCAGATTTGCCAAATGGTGGAGGGAGAGCTTTGTATGCGTCTCTGTGTGTGGAGTAAAGGTGGTTCCGAGTTTTTTATCCGGTAGTTACATATTTAACATGCTGATAGAAATTTGGTAAAACAAATTTAAGTTTCCCTGCATTAAAGTCCTGGCTACTAGGAGCGCCGCCTCTGGGTGAGCGTTTTCTTCTTTGCTAATGGCGGAATACAGCTCCTTCAATGCTGTCTTAGTGCCAGCCTCTGACTGTGGTGGTACGTAAACAACAGACACACAGCATATTTACTTTATGCTCATTGATGATCATTGAGATCATTGTATGTTCAACCCCTTTCTCTTTCTTTCCTTCTTTCTCCCTGACAGGTTCTGCTGATGCAGGAGTCTGTGAGGAGAATCATCGAGGGAGAGGAGTCTAAGATGGGTGAGTAAGCACACTCACACGTATGCACGCCCACAAACGCTCTTGACCTATGTCTTGACTCAACACTGTTTATTCTGTGCGTTGTCTTTTCAATAATTCTGACTCAGCTGTGTGTGTGTGTCCCTCCTCCTGTTCCAGGTCTGATTATCCTGAATGCGTGGTATGGAAAGTTTGTGACAGACAACAGCGCGCGCCAAGAGAGAGCTCAGGTTATAGACGTTACTGTCCCTCTGCAGTGTCTGGTCAAGGACTCCAAACTCATACTCACTGAGGCATCAAAGGTAAGGGTGTGTGTGTGTGTGGGTGGAGGGTGGAATTTTTATATGACCTGTGTGTGTGTAACCAGCGCCCCCCCCCCCCCCCCCTCTTTCCTTATATATATATATATAGGCGGGGTTGCCAGGTTTCTATGACCCGTGTGTAGGAGAGGATAAGAGTCTGAAGCTGCTGTATCAGTTCAGGGGGGTGATGCACCAAGTCCTCTCAGCAGACACTGAGGCTCTACGGATACCTAAGCAGTGTAAGTATACAACCACAACACAACCACTGTATAACCACTGCTACTGTAACCACAACCATATCATAACCTGTTTACGACAAAAAATGCTCAACTCCATTACATTGAAATTGCAGATTAATTACAAAAGTACTACACTAAACTACATTTTCCCTGTATTTCTCAGCTCACAGAATCGATGCTGAGGCGTAGGAACCCTCTGTTATGGGAGCAACAAGGGGCAAGTGGAGACAGACAGATGCAGACAGACAGACATTGACAGAAGGACTGACAAACAGAGGTCGAGAGACAAACAAAGTGAATAGAAATTCTCTCTTTACACATCACATTTATGAATTCAGACATGAGTTCCTCTTCTCTCTCCGCTCTCAAAACCCACTAGATTCCTCTGTTTTAGCCATTGTAGTTTCCACTGTGTGTGTCTGTGTCTGTATGTGTGCGTATAAAATGTACTGAAATCTCCCTCCCTCATCTCCTCAGAAAGGTGCAATATGACTCACGGTGTACATATCAGTGAAGTCTGCTACAGTTAATATTGTATAACTAATATACCACTGTACTATACTAGTTGTACTCATGTTTTACACTACTAACTCATGCGTTACGGTTAGAACAGAACTATGCATGAAAACGTGTTCATCAGTACCACTATATTGACACCCACTTGAAGGCAAAACAAAATATTGTTTTGTTAATAATTTACATATTATTATTATGCCTTGGAAGCGATGTGTCTGCTTCTGTTGTTGTGTGGGGCAGGGTCTAATTATCTGGGTGCCAGTCATTCTAATAACACATAAGGGCACACCCATAAGGGTTGAAAAGAATTATGAGAATATTAACACTCGTCTATTTTTAAGGCACCCCCAGTAGCCAATGTGTGATTGGAGCCCTGGTAGGCTGGTTTGAGTTGATATGATTGAGATGGATGCTGGGGAAGCACTGCCTGAGCAACAGTGAAGAGTAGAGAGAAAGTCCAATGATGTCATTCAGTGCCTTCGGAAAGTATTCAGTATTTTCCACATTTTGTTACGTTACAGCCTTATTCTAAAATGTATTAAATAAATAAAGATCCTCAGCAATCTACACACAATACCCCATAATTACAAAGTGAAAACAGGTTTTTAGAAATGTTTGCAAATGTATTAAAAATAAAAAACAGAAATACCTTATTTACATAAGTATTCAGACCCTTGGCTATGAGACTCGAAATTGGGCTCAGGTGCATCCTGTTTCGATTGATCATGCTTGAGATGTTTCTACAACTTGATTGGAGTCCACCTGTGGTAAATCCAATTGATTGGACATGATTTTGAAAGGCCCACACCTGTCTATATAAGGTCCCACAGTTGACAGTGAATGTCAGAGCAAAAAACAAGCCATGAGGTTGAAGGAATTGTCCGTAGAGCTCACAACAGGATTGTGTCGAGGCACAGATCTGGGGAAGGGTACCAAAACATTTCTGGTCCCCAAGAACACAGTGGCCTTCATCATTCTTAAATGGAAGAAGTTTGGAACCACCAAAACTCTTCCTAGAGCTGGCCCCGTGGCCAAACTGAGCAATCGGGGGAGAAGGGCCTAGGTCAGGGAGGTGACCAAGAACCTGATGGTCACTCTGACAGAGCTCTACAGTTCCTCTGTGGAGATGTGAGAACCTTCCAGAAGGACAACCATCTCTGCAGCACTCCACCAATCAGGCCTTTATGGTAGTGGCCAGGCGGAAGCCACTCCTCAGTAAAAGGCACATGACAGCCCGCTTGGAGTTTGCTAAAAGGCACTTAAAGACTCTCAGACCATGAGAAACAAGATTGTCTGGTCTGATGAAACCAAGATTGAACTCTTTGGCCTGAATGCCAAGCATCACGTTTGGAGGAAACCTGGCACCATCCCTACAGTGAAGCATAGTGATGACAGCGTGGGGACTGGGAGACTAGTAAGGATTGAGGCAAAGACAAACGGAGCAAAGTACAGAGAGATCCTTGGTGAAAACCTGCTCCAGAGCACTCAGGACCTCAGACTGGGGCAAAGGTTCACCTTCCAACAGGACAACAACCCTAAGCACACAGCCAAGACAACGCAGGAGTGGCTTCGGAGGAGTGGCTCCAATCGAACATCTCTGGAGAGACCTGAAAATAGCTGTGCAGCAACGCTCCCCATCCAACCTGACAGCGCTTGAGATCTGCAGAGAAGAATGGGAGAAACTCCCCAAATACAGGTGTGCCAAGCTTGTACCGTCATACCCAAGAAGACTCTAGGCTGTAATCGCTGCCAAAGCTTAGTAAAGGGTCTAAATAATTATGTAAATTCTTAGAAATGTGCTAAAATGTCTAAAAACCTGTTTTTGCTTTGTCATTATGGGTTTTTGTGTGTAGATTGATGAGGGGGGAAAAATGATTGAATCAGTTTTAGAATAAGGCTGTAACGTAACCAAATGTGGAAAAAGTCAAGCGGTCTGAATACTTTCCGAATGCACTGTATACATCATGGTGTATATACATTATTTATATAACATTTATGAGAAAGCATCTGTATGTACATCTGTCACTGTCAATGGAAACATGCAAGTGGGATGCAGTGGGACTATTGTACTTTTATGTATACATTTATTTGTTAAGACCTGGTCAGATCATCAAAATTATGATGGTGATGAAGAGTATTCTAATTATTTGTCAGTCCTTTGTTATGTGCCATACCTTTAGTTTCCATGGTAATATTGTTTGTCCCTGTTGTCTTGTTTATATAGCTGTTTGTAATACTATAGATAGACCAAACAGACACTGTTCTACTTAACATTGACTGACAGTGTTGGTCCTTTCTGTCTCTCTCTGTGAAGGCAATATACTGTATAGGCTATTGATGAGTGACATAGTTGAACTCAAATCAGTAAATGTACTGTATGCATTTTTGTCAATGTATAGGCAAAGGTTAAAATAGTGTTTTTTCAGTGGTGGAAACTGGAGTTCTGTCAACACAGTTCTGTTCCATTTCCACTGTATGCTGTCCCCTATCCTACAGTGCTGAAACCCCATGTACAGGTCTGTGTAGTCAGCACACGGGATCTATTCTATGTCATGTATTTGAGCAGAAAGGGACCTACCCCCTCAGGTGTTTTGCCCTAGAGCGGAGTCAGGTTATCGGATTGTTAGTAACTGTACTTGTCTGTCTCTTCTTACCAGTTAAGATTTTGTGAACCTCATTTGTGAATGAGGTTGACTGACTCAAACACCCTTTACAGAATGAGGCAAGAACAAGCAAACATTCACCCCATTTGAGACATTAAACACGTTGCTGCCTCCATTAAGGATGTTTGCTCATCATGTCCCTTTCGCGTGCCGTTAGCCTCCATGTTAGTCGGCCCTGCCACTAGTCACCCACTCATCACTGTTCTTTCAGCCACTCTGGCACCACCCTGAGGTCAACAGAGAGACTACTCTCCACTGTTACATTCCTGCCCTGGCCATGACCCAAACTGTCTAAAATTGATGTGTGTGGAGCTAGTGGACTATGTAGTAATGTAAAGATATTACAATAAATAAAAAGATGAGCCACTGACTCGCGTATTTGTTTAAAAACAAGAGCTACATTAGTGATGTCAGAGCTTGGTCCCAGAACTGTTCATGCTTTTGCCTACTCCATTATTGTCAAGCCAAACACTTGTTTGGCATGCCAATTCCAAAAGGAGTTGGCAAGAGAGCAGAAACTGACTCGCACCCAGGATAGTGGTCAAGTACAGGAACAATGAGGAGACCTAGAAAGGTGAGGTTAAAATCTTCATTAAATCTTTATTTACAATACAGAGTTTCACAGAAACAGTTTGCACCAGACATCACACTCAGTAAGGGGTTTTCACAAAGCGGGATCAATGAGTTAGCGTTCTAACTTCCCTAAATATTTTTTTTTAAGAAAGAAATTGTTCTAGTATGACTGACTTATCAGTAACCCATATTCATCTTATTAACCGTAGTTAGTAATAACTAACCAACCCATTGCTCTTGCTTGCTAGAAAGCCCAGACAAGCATACAATAGGTGTATGTCTAACATCAGTCAGTCAGACAGTGACATCGATCTATGGCTTACAGTGCCTTCAGAAAGTATTCACACCCCTTGACTTTTTTCGACATTTTGGATTTAAAATAGATTACATTTAGATATGTTGTCACTGGTACACCCCCGCCCCATAATGTTAAAGTGGAATAGTTTAGAAAATGTTACCAATTCATTAAAAATGAAAAAATGAAATGTCTTGAGTCATTAAGTATTCAACCCCTTGTTATGGCAAGCCTAAATAAGTTAGAGTAAACATTTGTTTAACAAGTCACAATAAGTTGCATGGACTCTGTGTGCAATTATAGTGTTTAACAATTTTGAATGACAACCTCATCTCTGTACCCCACACATACAGATAATTGTAAGGTCCCTCAAAGTGAATTTCAAAACACATTTAACAAAAAAGACCAGGGATATTTTAAAATGCCGTGCAAAAGGGCACCTATCGGTAGATGGCAAAAAAAGAAGACAGACATTGAATATCCCTTTGATCATGGTGAAGTTATTAAATTACACTTTGGATGGCATATCAATACACCCAGTCACTAGAAACAGAGGTGTCCTTCCGAACTAAGTTGAGGAAGGAAACCGCTCAGGAATTTGACCGTGAGTCCAATAGTAACTAAAACAGTTACTGAGTTTAATAGCTGTGATAAGAGAAAACTGAGGATGGATCAACAACATTGTTGATCGTTACTCCACAATACTAACCTAATTGACAGAGTGAAAAGAAAGTAGCCTGTACAGCATAAAAATATTCAAAAACATGCATCCTGTTCACAAGGCACCAAAGTAATATTGCAGAAAATGTGGCAAAGCAATTACATTTTTGTCCTGAATACAAAGTGTTAAGTTTGGGGCAAAACCAATACAACACATTACAGAGTACCACTCTGCATATGTTAAAGCATAGTGGTGGCTGCATCATGTTATGGGTATGCTTGTAATCATTAAGGACTGGGGAGTTTTTCAGGATAGAAAAATAAAACAAAATAGAGCAAAGCATAGGCAAACTCCTAGAGGAAAACCTGGTTGTCTGCTTTCCACCAGACACTGGTAAATTAATTCACCTTTCAGCAGGACAATAACCTAAAACACAAAGCCCAATCTACACTGAAGTTCCTTGCCAACAGTGAATGTTGAGTGGCCGAGATACAATTTTAACTTGATCACCTATGGCAAGACTTGAACATTGTTGTCTAGCAGTGCTCAACTACCAATTTGACAGATCTTGAAGAATATGGGCAAATTTTGCACAATCCAGGTGTGGAAAGCTCTTAGAGACTTACCCAGAAATACTCTCAGCTGTAATCACTGCCAAAGATGCTTCTACAAAGTATTGACTCAGGAGTATGAATACTTATGTAAATGAAATTTCATTTTCAGTAACTGAGCAAAAATGTCTAAAAACATGTTTTCACTTTGTCATTATGGGGTATTGTGTGTAGAAGGGTGAGAAAAAAAAATGTTATACATTTTCAATTCAGGCTGTAACAACAAAAATGTGGACTACGTCAAGGGGTATGAATACATTCTGAAGGCACTATATATATATGATGTCGACAGAAACAACAATATGTACACATCAGCAAGCTTAGACTTGACAACTGGTGAAAACATGAATATTTGAAAAAGCTTAAATTCCGAACACGGTCAAAATGCAAACAGCTTGAAGGACACTTCTCCAGAAACGCCAAAATACATTATAAAACCCCAGCGAGCCTGGTAGTGATCATTATCAAACCCTGGCGAGCCTGGTAGTGATCATTATCAAACACTGGTAGTGATCAGGTGAGAGATTAAATACTGATTTGTGCAAATGAGTACACCAGGAGACGTGTAGGGTCAGGAGTTGTCCTGACCATGAAAAACTCTGGGTCCTCGTTATAGCCTATAAAACTTGTTTTGTGGTTGGGTCACATGGTCAGGAAAAGCTCAGGAAGCCAAACACACCCCATATATAGAGCCCTAAGACACTTGCGCAATGGTTTTGATAATGCATTGATTGATGGCTGAATAAATCCTACATTGGCCCCATTGCTCTCTAACCTATAGGACTAACCTGAGGGGCCGGAGAACCAAGGGGCAGAGACAATGTCTCGGTCCAGAAACAACCTCTGACCCCTGTTCCCAAGGGCACTGTACATGAAGTGCCTGGGGATAGGGGCTTGTTTCTGGACCGGACCAATGACATCACTTTACATGGCTGCGTATGCGCTTACCACACACGTTAATGCATTTTCTTCACCCACCAAAACCCGTCTCCACCCAGGGCTCTCTTCAAAGCCACATCAATGTGTACCCATTAACCCACTGGGGTCTGTTCAGGACCATTAAACTGTTCCCGACATGGTGGTGTTTGTGAGTGGAGCTTAATTCAATGATTGATTGTTTCCAACAGTTACCTGGCTCTATTGTGGAAAAATAATCTGAACTCTTCATAAAATGTAGAAGATGAAAAAACTGAAATGGCTTCTGGAAACAGCCTGGAACGTTTTTAAACAGGGAAATAATTCCCACAAATAGTTGTTCTTCAATGTTCTAACTGATGATAAAAGCTTTGATTGAAGAGGACGGCGGCAGGTACAGCCCCTGGTCTAGGAAAAAGAACTAATCTAATAATCTATTCGATGTTTCGTCACAATGTTGTTTTGAACGTTCGTTTCAGACTGAAGCCCGACTGAGCACTCTACTCGATGCATCGTCAAAGTGCTGATGATTTAATCAAAAAAGCAATACAGTGGCTTGGAAATACAATGACATTCAAATGGAGGCAAATAATTAGTAGAAACCCCCTTGCCATCAGTCTGATGTCGCCAGATTGATTTTAGATGCAGTACAACGTTAGCTAGCTAAAATTGAGGGTAGAATTGCTAGCTATTTTTGACAAACTTTGCTAGCTAATGACAACATTTCCATCTATCTAAAGTAAATTTGATGACATGACAATATTTCCTTCTAAATATCTGACTACTTTAGAAATATCAACTTCTTTTCCCAGGCGCTAGTGTCATTTAGGCAAAATAGTTGGCCTAGTGCAGAATGATTGGGTTTATCACCACTATGGCGCCGCCAGCAGAGGGCGGCTTTAGAACGTTCATAACAATGGCATGACAACCGAGTGACTGAAGTGCAACCTATGAACAGAAAAAGGGACCAGAAATTACGTCATATATACACGGTGTACAAAACATTAGGCACACATTCCTAATATTGAGTTGCACCCCACCTTTTTGCCCTATGAACAACCTCAATCGGCAGCTCCCGAGTGGCGCAGCGGTCTAAGTCACTGCATCTCAGTGCTAGAAGTGTCACTACAGACCCTGGTTCAATTCCAGGCTGTATCACAACTGGCCATGATTGGGAGTCCCATAGGTCAGCGCACAATTGGACCAGTGTCGTCCGGGTTAGGGTTTGGCCGGGGTAGGCAGTCATTGTAAATAAGAATTTGTTCTTAACTGACTTGCCTAGTTAAATAAAATAAATACAAAAAAATTGTCCGGGCCATGGACTCAACAAGGTGTCGAAAGCGTTCCATGTTGACGCCAATGCTTCCCACAGTTGTGACAAGTTGGCTGGATGGCAGTTCTTGACACACTCAAACTGGTGCACCTGGCACTTACTACGTTCAAAGGCACTTAAATATTTTGTCTTGCCCATCCACCCTCTGAATGGCACACAATCCATGTCTCAAGGCTTAAAGATTCATCTTTAACCTGTCTCTTCATCAACACAGGTTGAAGTGGTTTTAACAGGCGACATCTATAAGGGATCATAGCTTTCAACTGGATTCTCCCTAGTCTGTCATGGAAAGAGTGGTTTTGTACACTCAGTGTATGTGTGTATGTACAGTCGTGGCCAAAAGTTGAGAATGACACAAATATTAATTTTCACAAAGTCTGCTGCCTCAGTTTGTATGATGGCAATTTGCATATACTCCAGAATGTTATGAAGAATGATCAGATGAATTGCAAAATCCCTCTTTGCTATGCAAATGAACTGAATCCCCCAAAAACATTTCCACAGCATTTCAGCCCTGCCACAAAGGACCAGCTGACATCATGTCAGTGATTCTCTCATTAACACAGGTGTGAGTGTTGACGAGGACAAGGCTGGAGATCACTGTCATGCTGATTGAGTTCGAATAACAGACTGGAAGCTTCAAAAGGAGGATGGTGCTTGGAATCATTGTTCTTCCTCTGTCAACCATGGTTACCTGCAAGGAAACACGTGCCATCATTGCTTTGCACAAAAAGGGCTTCACAGGCAAGGATATTGCTGCAAGTAAGATTGCACCTAAATCAACCATTTATCAGATCATCAAGAACTTCAAGGAGAGCGGTTCAATTGTTGTGAAGGCTTCAGGGCGCCCAAGAAAGTCCAGCAAGTGCCAGGACCGTCTCCTAAAGTTGATTCAGCTGCAGGATCGGGGCACCACCAGTACAGAGCTTGCTCAGGAATGGCAGCAGGCAGGTGTGAGTGCATCTGCACGCACAGTGAGGCGAAGACTTTTGGAGGATGGCCTGGTGTCATGAAGGGCAGCAAAGAAGCCACTTCTCTCCAGGAAAAACATCAGGGACAGACTGATTTTCTGCAAAAGGAACAGGGATTGGACTGCTGAGGACTGGGGTAAAGTAATTTTCTCTGATGAATCTCCTTTCCGTTTGTTTGGGGCATCCGGAAAAAAAGCTTGCCCGGAGAAGACAAGGTGAGCGCTACCATCAGTCCTGTGTCATGCCAACAGTAAAGCATACTGAAACCATTCATGTGTGGGGTTGCTTCTCAGCCAAGGGAGTGGGCTCACTCACAATTCTGCCTAAGAACAGCCATGAATAAAGAATGGTACCAACACATCCTCCGAGAGCAACTTCTCCCAACCATCCAGGAACAGTTTGGTGACGAACAATGCCTTTTCCAGCATGATGGAGCACCTTGCCATAAGGCAAAAGTGATAACTAAGTTGCTCGGGGAACAAAACATCGATATTTTTGGGTCCATGGCCAGGAAACTCCCCAGACCTTAATCCAATTGAGAACTTGTGGTCAATCCTCAAGAGGCGGGTGGACAAACAAAAACCTACAAATTCTGACAAACTCCAAGCATCGATTATGCAAGAATGGGCTGCCATCAGTCAGGATGTGGCCCAGAAGTTAATTGACAGCATGCCAGGGCGGATTGCAGAGGTCTTGAAAAAGAAGGATCAACACTGCAAATATTGACTCTTTGCATCAACTTCATGTAATTGTCAATAAAAGCCTTTGACACTTATGAAATGCTTGTAATTACACTTCAGTATTCCATAGTAACATCTGACAAAAATATCTAAAGACTCTGAAGCAGCAAACTTTGTGGAAATTAATATTTGTGTCATTCTCAAAACTTTTGGCCACGACTGTAGGTTGTCTATGGCCAGCATTCACTTGATGGAGAAGTGTTGATATGAAACGCATCAAGTGATGCCTCTTTTACATCTTTGTAGTATGGGATAATTCCTTGGTGGTCTAGAGCACCATTTCAAGCTCTGTCTATTGAAAGAAAGAGTTGAACGCGTTCCGTTTATCTGTACTGAACAAAAATATAAATGCAACATGTGAAATGTTGGTCCTATGTTTCATGAGCTGAAATAAAATATCCCAAAAATGTTCCATACGCACAAAAAGCATATTTCTCTCAAATTTTGTCCACAAATTAATTTACATTCCGGTTAGTAAGCATTTCTCCTTTTCCAAGATAATACATCCACATGACAGATTAAACAGCATAATCATTACACAGGTGCACCTTGTGCCAGGGACAATAAAAGGCCACTAAAATGTGCCGTTTTGTCACAACGCAGTTTTGAGGGAGCATGCAATTGGCAAGCTGACTGCAGGAATGTCCACCAGAGCTGTTTCCAGATATTTGAATGTTAATTTCTCTGCCATAAGCCACCTCCAACGTAATTTCAGACAATTTAGCAGTACGTCCAACAGGCCTTGCAAACGGAGACCACATGTATGGTGTTGTGTGGGCGAGCGGTTTGCTGATGTCAAGGTTGTAAACAGAGTGCCCCATGGTGGCGGTGGGGTTATGGTATGGGCAGGCACAAAATACGGACAACAAACAATTGCATTTTATCGATGGTAATTTGAATGCACAGAGATACCGTGACAAAGCCCATTGTCGTGCCATTCATCACCTCATGTTTCAGCATGATAATGCACGGCCCCATGATCTGTACAAAATTCCTGGAAGCTGAAAATGTCCCACTTCTCCCATGGCCTGCACACTCAGACATGTCACCCATTGAGCATGTTTGGGATGCTCTGGATCGACATGTACGACAGAGCGTTCCAGTTCCCGCCAATATCCAGCAACTTCGAACAGCCATTGAATAGTAGTGGGACAACATTCCACAATCCACAGCCTGATCAACTATATGCGAAGGAGATGTGTTGCGCTGCATGAGGCAAATGGTGGTCACACCAGATACTAACTGGTTTTCTGATCCACGCCCCTACTTAAAAAAAAAAAAAAAAAAGTATCTGTGATTCCTATCTATATTCCCAGTCATGTGAAATCCATAGATTAGGGCCTAATTTATTTATTTCAATTGACAAATTTCCTTATATGAACTAACTCAGTGTGTTGCATTTATATTTTTGTTCAGTATAGAACTGGACATCATTATCTACAGACCCTCTGCTTGAGGCTTTAGACAAAGGCTTCCCTCAGACAGACAAACGTACCAACCACCTAGTTGAGAGGGTGGTTGAGGGAGGAGAAGGGGTTGGCAAGTCAACACACCCCTTTAACGCATGAAATAAGTACAAAAAGCCAACGTCCCAAAATGCACACTGTTGGGTGGCAGCTCTATAGGTCATTCTCCCCGACAGTTTAAGAGTGAAGACAGGTTTCCACTGTTCATGCGAGATGCGTAGCTAGTCTCTATCCAGTCTGAGCTAACCGGTCAGCCAGACTAGACTACGGAGTCCAACCCTACTGGTCAACTATTGTACTACAGACAGACAGACATTCAGTGATTGCCTTACGCACACAGAGTCCGGAAGGAAGCAGAGAGAAACTGTCAAATTTATAATAAATCTTAAATAGCACTCGGATTGGTTTAGTTTGGGGGTGTTGAAAACCCCGAGGGACGGCTACTAGGCTTAGTCGACGCAATAGGGGTGAGGAAAAGGACCTGGGGCATGGGGTAGGACTGGGGTCAGGGACAAAAGGAAAGGGCTGGCCTGGGGCATGGGTTACAGGACCGGGTTGGGGTTAGAACCGTATGCGGCATGGTCTAAATGCAGGTGAGAGGGGTGAAGGGGTTTGCAATGGGGTCAGTCAAGAAGGTGTCTGCGGGGGCCAATGCGTGAGCGGTATGAGCGGCGGGTGTCTGCCAGGCCCAGTGTGTCTCTGCAGCTCTGACACATATAAGTCTCAGGAACGTGGGACTTCCTGATCTTAGCACAGGACAGGTGGATCCACGTGTTACACTGGTTACACTCAATCATGGCCCGGCCTGCAAACGGCTTCATACAGAAACACGTCACCAGGTCCCACGAGTCATCATCTGAGAGAAAGAGAGGGGGTAACAAACAGAGTTCCATCACTAAAACATTTACATGGGATTAACTGTCAGACTGCTACTTTAAATAGGCAATGTCATCACAACAATAAGTTCTGTAACTTTTTTGCAGCATTTACATAACGTTTTCTCACCGGAGTCCACCATGATGTCCTCGTCCTCTCCGGAGCCATCCTCGTCTCGGAACACCACCTGTTTCCCCTGTCGGATCACCGTCCTGTTCCTAGTAAAACCCTCCACACTCTCCACCATGCCCTCCACCAGCCCCTGTCCCGCCCAGCACTCCCACTCCTCATTGTGCTCCTGCTTACAGGGGGAGGAGTTATTGAAGTGAGAGGGGCTGGGCAGGCGGTGAGGGGACGAAGGGTGGAGGGGGATGAAGAAGTCATCCTCAGGCTCGTCTTTGATTGGTCGTCCTTCCAGGGGCAGGGGGAACTGTGGCTCTGGGCTCATTGCGTAGGCCTGTTGTGCAGAGCTCGGCTCGCCGGCCTGGCTCTCCCAGTCCTTCCTCCTCTTCTTCAGTTTGTTGGCTTTCCTCCGGTCATCTGGGTGCAGGGAGGACGCTAAATGGCCATGCTGGAACAAAGGAATGAATTTAGGGTTAGGTAGTATGAGAAAGGGTTTTAAGGTTAGAATTAGTGGTTGAAATTGTGTGAGTGGATCAAAAGCACTCCATTTACATTTTTTATAACATGGCTGGATAGTGAGGCCCCAGGGTGGATTCCGGTGGGACGGGGTCGTTTCCTGTTCTTGTCCTGCGGGGGTATGGGGGGCCGCGGGGGGCAAGAGGAGGGGGGTTCAGGGACAGGGGTCCAGCCATCACTGTCTGCTGTACTGCCTGTACTGTTGGGGGGGCTGGAGCTACTACGCAGAGGAGAGTCCTGGAGAGGGGAAAAAGAGACATGGTGATAAAAGCCTGTATGTGTTTACACAAAAGTCAACTCTTAAAGAGGAGAATGGAGGTGGGCGTGAAGCTGTTGATACAATCCATTGACATTGGCCACAAACACCACACTGATCCAATACAAATCGGAGACCATTTTGCACCAAAACAGGCATCAACAGTAACTTCACAACACTTCCACAATAATATGGAACTGCATATTTTATACACGGCCTCAGTGACACCACGGCATATGGTCATAAGGATGAAAAATCACCCTGTCTTACTCTGAGGGGCTCGGTCAGACAGACAAAGCACAGAGTATTAGCACAGGTCTATGGATGAGGTACAGTACGGCCCTGGTTGAGCTTGTTTAGGGTGCTGGCGTTGGGTCGAGCTGCTCCTCTTGCCTGAGCTGAGGGGGTCAGGGGGCCCTGGTTCCATTCCAGCCCCTTCCCCTAGTTGTCTCTGCCCCATCAGGGATCCTAATCTCAGGGCTAGCTAGACAGCAACAGAAGCTCAATTTATCTTGTTGGAGGACTAGGTTAATTCTATCCAGTCCTTCCAAAACTATGAACACTACAGAGGCAAGGGTAAAGGGTCTAGGGGCCAAAGAAGCACAGGGCCAGGGATGAGTATGGAGAGACTTGTTGGCCCTCTTACCCTGGGAGAGGGGGCAGGGCTGTGTTAGGTGCGTGTCCCTTCAGGAGAGACAGCAGCAGATTGGCTAGCGAGGGACAAGGGGCGGGGCCCAGCAAGGAAGCTGCCAGAAGCCACGCCTCCTCCAGTTCTGTGGATCAAATAGAGGGTCAACACACCACACCGGGGAGGGAGGGGATAACTTCGATACAGTCAGCATGTCCAGGGTTGCATTCAGGAGGATGCAACGCGCTGAACGTTTCAGATAGAAATGTAATGCTTTATAGAGCTGCCATAACTCCTACATGACAGACACAGCATAACCTATTTCTATCCGAGAGTTCCACAACGTTGTAGCTTACTGAAGGAAAACAAAATGGCACTTTCATTGTGACTAAGTGAATGTGATGTTGACTGTATCTATATTCACAACACTAGTTAGGGGTGGCGGGTTAATACACACAGGGGGAATGGAGGGCAGTGGGACACCAACACACACAACAGTTGTGGAGAAAAAAGCAAAAGCTCGCAGTGGCCGCTCCATGATCCACAAACTACACACATCCGAGTCCCACCCCTGGTGTCTGGCCATTAACCTCAATACAATGCGTTACACACACACACGTCAAAATATAACCAGTCACAGTTCTGCCTAACTATTCAGAGCAAATAACCTTGACTGTCAACTACAAGGGACTGTTGATAAAAGGCATGCACCAACTGATGATTGGGTTTCCTTTACTCACCTCCTGGGGATATGGGATATAGCCTGCATATGCCAACACAAAGGTGCAGAACTTGTTGAAGTCCTCCACCGTCCGCCTCCTGTATGGTGGTCTGAGCCCCTGGCCCTGTAACACACGAATAACATCAGCATGAGGTCAAAGCTAGCTAAGACATTCTGAATTAAAGAAACATGTTGTGATGATTGCCCTCTTAGCAGTGGTTCACTTGTAAAATACATTGATAAAATGTTGCATATGAACGTACTAAAAAGGGAATATAAAAATTACATTTAAGTGCTAACACGCTGACGACTGAAATGACACACGAGATTCGGTTTAAACCAGTGCCATTTGACAGAAGCTTGATAGGAATTTTGCTAAAGTGAAGCTAACTAGCTACAGTAACGTTATAGCTAACGTAGCTCGCTAAATAAGTTAATTAATCAACAAATGCCAACACGCAGGACTACGTTTGGGCGCTAACGTTAGCGTTGAAGTTTTGATTTAGTTGAAAACACGAGAAGGACAGTTACTAACTAGCTAATTTGTTACCTACCTAGTAAAATACCTTATAACTGCGGTGCCAAGATGGCGATTGTTGCTGAGCTAGCTAACTAAGTTAACGGTGGCGTGGACAGAGTAGCTAGCCTGCTAACCTTGGCTAAACGTTACCTAACATTGGCAAACCTTGCCTAGCTAACTAACACTGCTTTTAGGTTACGTTAGCTAGATATGCAACCTCGTGTTTTCATCATAACAGATCTGTCATTACGTTAAAGACGAGTGAAAATGCATGCATATGTCAAGTTATATTACTAACGTTAACAGGTTGCGACTGTGTGATTATATTCAAACATAAAAACAAGATGAACCGTAAAACAATAGCTAGCTAGTTAACGTTATACTGTAATCGTGACAGTGGTTGTTTAATCAAGCCAAGGACAGGTAGCTAGCTGACTGCCTAACGGTATGATCATAAGCACTGCCTGTTTTCAGCAGTCAGTCGTATATACCATTAGTTAGTTAGCTATAAACAGTTCGTTAACTAGCTAGTTATCAATGGTTACTTAGCGAGCTAATATTTGCTAGCTACAGTAGGAAGTTAAATATATACAAGTTACAGTGAGCGCTAGCATTCTGATAACTGGCTAGCTAATAAAATACTTAACGTTAGCTAGGTTACCTCTGATTCATATGCATGGTGTGACGATGAAGTAACGTTGTCCATCTCTAAAAAGTAATACTTTTGGTATAATGTAGCTAAGTTACCTAAATTATATAATTAGCTAGCAATAAACGAAGGTATGCAGCAGTGCACAACTAATTATGGTGTCATCGACGTTCAAAACATTGCACTGTTGTTAGCTAGCCAACTGTTAGCTTACGATATTCTCGCAACAAACACACTGTCTGCAGATAATGTTTCGCCTATACCCCGGGAGATACTTAGTAATGCATTATAGTTAGAAGACAAATGTTGCCGTATCTCTTGAACAAAACGGGTTCGCTAGCTACACCGAGTCAATCTCGTCACGCTACACTGTCAGTGTCCCCGTTGCCATTAACTGCCTGGCTGTCACTCAAACTCAGACTAATCAAAGAAGGACTGGTCGAGGGAACCACCTCGAAAAAAAGAGAGCGCTGAAGTGAGGTTTAAAGGGATATTTTACTCAAAAACCATATTTGAATAGCTATTCTATTTTGTTAATAAATCCACTGTTGATATTGTCCACAAAATGTAGCTTGGATTTTAATTGGAGAGAGAGATAGTACAGGGAACCAGGGAACCATCAATACAAATATGTACGGTAGGCCTACTAGTGATCAACATTAGCAGCAGCACAAAAGTATAGCAAGACAATTTGCCTAATAAGTAAAGTGCTCTGTGCATTCTTAGATCCTCTCGTCAACAACATATCAACAATGTGCTGAAAAAAATACAAAAAACATCGTCTTCATCATCACCAACAACATATTACCATCATCATCATTTACATTTTTGTCATTTAGCAGACGATCTTATCGAGAGCGACATACAGGATGTGAAGGGTTGCGTCAATCAAATCTGGTATCAGGATAAAATGTGATTCAGAGTCACCGAATATACTTTAAGTATTTTTATTAAACTCAAGCAATAAATGGTAAATGCAATTTTCGTATATACGGGTTCACTGTATCACCACGCAGGGTAAAGCAGAGAACTCCCCATTCCTAACAAGATGCTTCTCAAATACTCTGACAGAAATAGTTCCCGTTTCTGAGCTGGCCTATCAGAGTAGAGACTGAGTGTGGTTTAAACTTACTCAGCCTATCGGTGGCGCGCAGGCTGGTCCCAGCCTCCAGGCGCTCCAGTTTGACAGAAATAGCTGTTGCTGTGCAAATTAACCATGCGATCGCACCCCAGAGACTGCGGCCGCAGGCCCAGTTCCTGTAGTTGTGTTCCAACCTAAAAATTGACTGTTTGCAACACTTCTTCTATGCATGTGTCAATGGCTCAAAATACTGTTTTCCGCTCAAGCTTAACCATGGCCTCTCAGCTAGTCACACTATGTTTGCACAATTCTAGCGCACACACACACAGACCAACAGTAACTAACATTCAATCACGTATGATATGGTATTGGGTTATAGCGCAACAAACACAGATCCTCACAAGGAGCACTAAAGGTTAAGCGCCTAGATCAAGGTCACATCAAGAGGGCCCTGTTTCAGAAAGCGGGTTTAGTGAAAACTCAAGAGTTAGTTGACTCAGAGTTGAAGGAAACTCTGGGTTTTCGGTTTTACAAAGCTATTTCAGTAACTATGGCAACATACTCCGTGAAAAAAACCTACCAGCGAACAGGTTTTCTTCAACTAACCCTGGCTGAGTTTCTCCTCCTCTTTAGCTGAAGCCTGCAGACTGAAGGAGGTGTCAGACATGGCGTGTCCTTTTCTTGAAGAGCCAGTTGATATTGCACAAAAACTCAGCAAAAATCTCAGTTGGGAGGTGATCAGACCCCGCTTGGATGTTTTATCATTCCCTGATGATTATCTGTTTGAGTGTTTCCGTTTTTCTGCACAATCGATCATTCATCTGAACAATATTCTCATATCGTTCATATGACACATCGTGGACATGTTCTCAGTTCGGAACAAATTCTTTGTGTTGCACTTCGTTTTTTTGCCAAAGGGAGTTTTCTATATAACATCAGTGACGCTGGGCATATTTCCAAGGCAACTGTGTCGGCTGTCAGAAATGTGACTCTTACACTGAAACGTTTACTGTACACTTTTGTGGTGTCTCCTAGTCACATACCCACAAGACCCATCAGAGAAGAATTCCACATAATTGCAGTTATCAGTCTAAGCAATAATGTATTTATTTAGTATGAAGCAAAGCACTAATCAGTTAATTTGATATATTTTGGGTTCCCAGGTGTGATTGGCTGCATAGATGGCACTCATATTCCTATCACAGCTCCTATATCCTATTATAATCAATATTTTGTTTCTATTGCAACTGAAAATGTAAACTGTATCCTCGTATTATCATAGGAGCGTTCGATAGTTACCTGCTCGGTGACAGAGGGTACCCCTGCCAGCCCTAATTGCTGACCCCTTCTTACCCTGATCCTGAGCCCGGCCCGTAGCAACGTTATAACTTGGCTCACTGCAGGACACGAGCCAGGGTAGAGATGACCATTGGGATGCTCAAGGCCCGGTTCCATTTCCTTCGTAGGCTCAGGGTCACCCCAGAAAGGGCATGTGACATTATTGTGGCATGTGTGATTCTCCACAACATTGCCACAATTAGAGGAGAACAATGTCCTACTCAACCCGTGAACGATCCTGACCACCCCGCTGACCCACGAGATGGAAGAGCAGTCAAAGACACAATATGCTTCCATCATTTCTGATTGACCCATCACCTCCCCAGTGTCAAATACAGACAATATGCCTTTCTTTTTATGAAGTCTTCTTTATTTCCTGCAAGTACAAATGTAGTACAGTAGTTAATATTTTTTTTATGTTGTTCAAACAAGTAAAATCATCCACCTGTGGGCACCCCACCCACCTTTAACTGATGTTCCAGCAGTTATTTTTATATTTCGCTTCTAAATTACATTTGTCAATTTGTTTCTCTAAGTACACATTGTACAGCTGTTTCACAGGGAGCTATAGGAACACAAAACATGTTTATTTCACAGTACCAGGTCTATGTAGTTTCATTGTAAGTCATGGGCTTGTAAGTCATGGGCTGAACAACTTGCTGAGGTAAGTTCTTACAATCTTACTGAGGTAAGTTGTGCTGTGGAGGTGAATGGACCCTCTTCCTCATTGTAATTTCCAGCATTGCTCTGTTAGAGAAAAGAAGGTGCAATTTTTTATTATGGTACAACATTATCATCAACTGTTAGATGTTATTTTTAAGGTGTAAACTTCAATAGGCCTCTGTATCTACCCTCTCTGTGGCAGCTGACAAGGTGTCTTCATCATCATCCTCCTGTAATGAAAATAAACAATTTTGGTGTTCTACTCCAACCCATTATGAAAAATCTGTGGAGTATTAAGAGTACTTACAACTGCATGGAGGTCTGTTATGGCAGAAGGCTCCACCAGACAGATAACACCATCAGTAACTGGTAGAAGATGAAGAAGATTAGACAGTTAAATTAGAACTTTGCCCAGAAAAGTGCCCCACCTAATTTGAAATTTGTTTTTACAACAGTGTGCAGGCCTCATCAATTTTTCAAATATATAACTCTGAGTCACCATAAAAGAGATTATGATGTCTGAAGGACAACTAAGAATCTGAAAAAGTAACAGCAGTCAATTACAAATAATTGTACCACTACAAGAAAATCAGTGTGCCAAGTTGTGTTTAAGATGGATGGTTGGCATCACTGAGGTAACACTGGCAAACAGATGAATGTACATATATCATTCATTTGAATAACTAAGCTCTTATGTAGGCCCTTGTGTCCTGGGGCGTGGCTGGGTCAGATGAGCTACCTCCAGAGATGCCTTCAGGAATAGGTCACCTACTGTTTTGAGTGAGGGCCATCTCTTCAGCCTCTGAGTGGTGTGATGGTGGACCCCCACCTGTTTTTGGCCCTCAGCCTTTTTTCTGTTGGCTAAAATGGAGGTGAAATTTGAACATGTCCAGTAAGCACAAATTTGGAGACTTGTATGTATAAAGGCATTTAGGTGTTACTTTCAAAATACAATATTAAATACTGGCAGTGTTGGGATGGCTGAAAATGTCTTTTTTTTTGCTTAGAAAATTCCACTAACTACTTAAATATATCACATGTTGAATGCAGCCACTGAATGCTGTTTAAATAGGTAGGGTAGGCTAAACAACATCACCATTTCTTGTAATGAAATTATACCTTACTTGTTTGAAGTATATTTTTATATTTCATCTTCAGTTGCTGCCATGTACGTTTTACACACACACACACACACACACACACACACACACACACACACACACACACACACACACACACACACACACACACACACACACACACACACAATATATAAATGTTGAATAAGTGGAACACTCGAGATAAAACTTTTCCTTTTTTTCAATTATCTGCCACGCCAGCTCACGTTATTTTGCTGCTGCTACTATATTGTTTTTTTTCTTAAATATATACTCACATTCTGCATACGCATTCACAGGTTCAAGCCTTTTTTTCTCCTGTTGCCATGATGAATCATGTTATCTGCGTTCCATTGATGAGGGCTTTTTATCTCCTCATGCACGTGCTTTACTCAGGGTTAACTTTACTCAGAGGTGATTGAACTAACTGTTGTGACCTGTTCTGAAACCGAAAACTCAAGAGTTTGACAGCTCAGAGTTAGTCAACCCAGAGTTCAGGTTTAAACTCAGAGTTTGTTAAACCTGCTTTCTGACACAGAGCCCAGGTTTGAACCTCTCTCTCGCACAGTTTGTGTGTGTATTCTGAATAACAGTCACTAGGAGCAGTGTGTGTGTTCACTATATAACCCTCACTATATAACCCACACAGGCAGGGCGGTGCTACCCTGCAGTGGAGCTCGAGTGTCAGAGAGATCTAGACGCAGCAGCTGAACAAAGAGAGAGAAAAAAGAGGGAGCGGGAGAGGTGGAAGACTGATCTTTCGTTTTCTGCCTGTGATTAAAAGGTACAGTCTCTTCGGTTGTGTTTTTCAACGAGGCAGAGTGTGCTATCATAGAGAATGTTGATAATTGCTGTCTGTATCTGAGACTGGATGTTCATTCTCAGTACAGTAGATGAGTCAGTAGTTTCTGCTTGTAGCTGTGACGAAGGAAAAGCAAGACAGCATTACATAGACACTGTGAGATCAGATTCCTGCACACTGTTATTCTTATTCCTCGAAAAGACCATTTGAGTTTGCTCATAGACTGTGTTTTTTTGCCAGTTTGGTTAAATTACTCTTTTGGCCTGAGTTGATCTTTGGCAGCGGATCTGCCCTGACGTTCTGTAACATGGTTGGTTGTCATTAGGTGGAAGTGTACTGTAAAAGGGGAACGATTTCTGACCAATTGGAAATCTATGCAGTGCCCATCTCCTTTACCCTCCATTTTAATGTAGGGTCCCGTGTTTATGAAGGTTACGCTATCACTTTATTACTGTATTCTCAACATAGCTCATTCTAATATTTCTGCTAATGTACATTGATTGCATTTTAGTTACACTGTGTATACAATCCGCATATTAATTTATATACTAGATTCTTGACATAGCTCACTCTAATATACTAAGAATGATATGTACAGCATTAGATATATCCTGTGTAAATTCATCCTGTGTATATACTGTACATATAGATTGCATTTGGATTACTGTTACAGTGCTTAATACCCTGTCAGCAGACAGGGTATTAAGTGAGCTATTCTGGGGCTGACTGGGTGCAATGGACCGGATCATTTTGATAAACCGGAATGGAGCACTGATAATGCTGGATTGGGATTTATAAATAACTTTTTCTAAACACTCAAAGCAGGGCTGAGGGTGTCACACGGCATCAATACATTTTTGTGTGTGGAATTTTCACTGTTGGGCATAAAAGACTGTAAAAACACCAGGAAATCAGCTCAAAGTGATTTTAAGAAATCTGTACACAAGTATTCCCATGCATAATAGAGACACGTTATCGTATGCAAGGCTTGAAATTATTATGTTTCAGTAAAACATTATATCCATTTGGGCTTTTAGCAGTCTACAAATTATTTGTAATTATGTTCCCGCCCCCCCGACCATCTGCTCAAGAAAAAATGATGATCCCTGGTCTAAGTGGTGTGCTGCTCTCCTGTTTTTCAGCTCTATTAGTGTGTTTTCAGACCAGTGCAGATAGTCAGTGCAAATGAGATGAGGAGAGGAAGCCACTTTAGACTATACGATATGAAAGTGACATGTCGTTTTCTTGGAAGTATCCTTTGTAGGCTTTTTGAGTGGTATTCAATGGGCAAAAACATATCACAATGGTCTTCAGCGCAAACACATAATAAAAGGCATCTGAGAAGTAAATTCATTCACAAACATTAATATATTTTTATAAATATTTTAAATGACCGTGTTTTCATGAATTTGATGATATAATTGTCAAGCCCATTCAAAAGATTAGGGGACAGGACCTGAAAGTAGGATCACATCGTATTGAGATAGTCCACATTTTTCCTGATCTAGACAGGGAGATAAAACAAAGGATATAAGATAGTATAGGAATCCAGTGTACAGTATAATTATTCTTTCTCTGGGAGAGGGGAAGGGGTGCTGCATAGACATTTTCAGTAGGTGGGTAGGGTGGATGAGTTTGGGGCGTGGTACTTTGTCTTTTGCTCTGCATCTCAATGGGCATCTGAGTCTTTACATACAGTACCGTGTCACTGGTACTCAGGGTGCGCCTCAGTAGTCTAAAGTGGTTTCATCTCATCTGCAATGGAACATGAGGAAAGGACACCACTTTACACTATTGAGATGCACTCTAGTTGTGTAAAGCCATGGTATTATACATCACTGTCCCCAAGTAAACTTTACTCCTCAACCATATGTCCAACTCCTACATCCCATCCCATTCCCTTCCCCATACACCCACAATCTATTCACTACATAGAATGTGCAGTGTACCATACTTGTAGAAGAATGGCTGCACAGTGTTTTCCTGTGAGAACCTCTGTCCAGTGAGATCTCCCAGGGCCTAACTCACAGCCCTCTATTCAAAGGACTATGCACAAACTGATCCCAACATAAAAGTTGCCCAGTGCTGGGTACCCAGGCAACCGCTCGCTCTGTGCCAGGGGCATCCGCAAAGAAGTGGCATACATTCACTGTAGAGGTTTGTATGTGAGAGAGAGGAAACAGTACTACTACCTTACCCCGATGCTGATCTGCTCACTCATGAGCGATAACAACATAGCTGGACGACTCGCATAATGACAAAGTTGTTGTGAAGATAGGGAGAGATACAGTACACCTTAGCCAAATACATTTAAACTCAGTTTTTCACAATTCCTGACATTTAATCCTCGTAAAAAGTCCCTGTCTTAGGTCAGTTAGGATCACCACTTTTTATTTTAAGAATGTGAAATGTCAGAATAATAGTAGAGAGAATGATTTATTTCAGCTTTTATTTCTTTCATCACATTCCCAGTGGGTCAGAAGTTTACATACCCTCAATTAGTATTTTGTAGCATTGCCTTTACATTCTTTAACTTGGGTCAAACGTTTCGGGTAGCCTTCCACAAGCTTCCCACAATAAGTTGGGGGAATTTTGGCCCATTCCTCCAGACAGAGCTCGTGTAACTGAGTCAGGTTTGTAGGCCTCCTTGCTCGCACACGCTTTTTCAGTTCTGCCCACAAATGTTCTATAGGATTGAGGTCAGGGCTTTATGATGGCCACACCAATACCTTGACTCTGTTGTCCTTAAGCCATTTTGCCCAAACTTTGGAAGTATGCTTGGGGTCATTGTCCATTTGGAAGACCCATTTGCGACCAAGCTTTAACTTCCTGACTGATGTCTTGAGATGTTGCTTCAATATATCCACATAATTTCCCTACCTCATGATGCCATCTATTTTGTGAAGTGCAACAGTCCCTCCTGCAGCAAAGCACCCCCACAACATGATGCTGCCACCCCGTGCTTCACGGTTGGGATGGTGTTCTTTGGCTTGCAAGCCTCCCCCTTTTTCATCCAAACATAACAATGGTCATTATGGCCAAACAGTTCTATTTTTGTTTCATCAGACCAGAGGACATTTCTCCAAAAAGTACGATCTTTGTCCCCATGTGCAGTTGCAAACCGTATTCTGGCTTTTTTATGCCGGTTTTGGTGCAGTGGCTTCTTCCGTGCTGAGCAGCCTTTCAGGTTATGTCGATATAGGACTCGTTTTACTGTGGATTCCTCCAGCATCTTCACAAGGTCTTTTGCTGTTGTTCTGGGATTGATTTCCACTTTTCGCACCAAAGTACGTTAATCTCTAGGAGACAGAACGCGTCTCCTTCCTGAGTGGCATGACGGCTGCGTGGTCCCATGGTGTTCATACTTGCATACTATTGTTTGTACAGATGAACGTGGTACCTTCAGGCATTTGGAAATTGCTCCCAAGGATGAACCAGACTTGTGGAGGTCTACAATTTTTTTTTTCTGAGGTCTTGGCTGATTTTCCCATGATGTCAAGCAAAGAGGCACTGAGTTTGAAGGCAAGACTTGAACTACATCCACAGGTACACTTCCAATTGACTCAAATGATGTCAATTAGCCTATCAGAAGCTTCTAAAGCCACGATATAGTTTTCTGGAATTTTCCAAGCTGTTTAAAGGCACAGTCAACATAATGTATGTAAACGTCTGACCAACTGGAATTGTGATACAGTAAATTATAAGTGAAATAATCTGTAAACAATTGTTGGAAAAATTACTTGTCATGCACAAAGTAGATGTCCTAACCGACTTGCCAAAACTATAGTTTGTTAACAAGAAATTTGTGGAGTGGGTGATAAACGAGTTTTAATGACTCCAACCTAAGTGTATGCGAACTTCCGACTTCAACTGTATGTCTCTTATAAAAAGATGTTTTGAGTTTTTGACACATCAACTGTACTAGTTGTTCAGGTCCTGGTCTTGTCCCGTCTTGATTTCTGTCCGGTAATATGTTCAAGTGCAGCAAAGCAAGATCTAGAAAACAGAGCAGCATTGTAAATTCTTATTTACAATGACAGCTTGCCCCAGCTAGACCTGGACGACGCTGGGCCAATTGTGCGCCGCCCTATGGGACACCCAATCAATGCCGGATGGGATTCAGCCAGGAATCAAACCAGGGACTTTAATGACACCTCTTGCACTGAGATGCAGTGCCTTAGACGGCTGCACCACTCAGGAGCCCTACAGAACCAACATCAACAACATGCCAGTCTTTCTTAGAGGGCTGATGAGGTTAACTGCATCTCTTCTAGTTTTATGAGAAATATTACTATGAAGAAAATGTCAGATTGTCTGCATAATCAAATAACATTCAGCTCAAACACCCATACATTTCCCAGAAGACATGCCTTCAGGGGTCTCATCACAGTCCCCAAGTCCAAAGCTAATTCACGGCAACGCACAGTAAAATTACCTTTAAAAAACGGATTAAACATCTCATGGAACAGCGGTGACTGTGAGGAGACAAACACACACAAACACATTGTTTTAGTTGTATTGATTGTATTTGTTTGTATTTTAAATTTGTGTGACTATCCTTGTCTATCAGTGTTTTGTTGTCATATTTTTTATTTTTTGTGGACCCCAGGAATAGTATCAAAACATTTGCTGCAATTCTGCACATTTTCCCATAGGCTGGAAGCAAATGTTTGCAGTTTTTAATATGATAACTGATGATCAATGGGCCCAACCCACGGCGACCATGCTTACATCAAGTTTAGATTGATAGGTTAGCTGGCCGCTAGAGTATTTAAAAAGGTTCTGCTGACCTGGGCTAATTGAGTGACTGATGATGCACAACCACATTTCAAAATTGCACTTTGTGTATTCTATCATTCTAACTCTCAACAGTACCGTAAGTTGAGAACCCAACTGAGTTCCAAAACAATTGGTCCTTAAGTCTACAAAAGGGGGGCCGCCAGGTGCCCATCCCTGGTCTAGACCAATCTTTGTCTTCAATATTGACCCTAAATGATACGGCTGAGAGACCTAGTACCTTTTACATGTCAACCTAAATCAAACTGGCTTTATACAAAATAGACAAACTCAATATAATAAGAACCCTCCATATCATGATTACTATAGACATAGAAAATATATTTCTAGTAAGCCTCAATGCGGAGAAAGCATGACTCTAAACTGGGACTTCTTTATGCCACAAATGTGGCTTTAACGAATCAAGTAGAATCATCCTAACTCTATACTGCAAATCTCATGCTAAAGTGGAAGTAAATGGACAACTATCAAATCAAATAAACCTAGAAAGGAGAGCAAGACAAGGTTGCCTACTATCCCCACTCCTCATTTCCCTCTACATCAAATCATCGAACCCCTTGCCCAATCCACAAAACAAAATGGACATTAGGGGTGAACAGAACAAAACTGTGTATATCAAATTTTATTAGTCACATGCGCCAAATACAACAGGTGTAGACCTTACAGTGAAATGCTTACTCACTAGCCCCTAACCAACAATGTAGTTTAAAAAAATATGTATAAGAATAACAAATAAAAGTAAAGTGTGTGTGTATTTCCCTGTCATGCAGACACTGCCTCCACAGCCACCCCACCCACTCCAGTCATGGCCAGGAATCTACTGAAGAACCCAGCTGGGGAAGGTATAAGAACACATCGGCCTGTCTGTCTGTCTGTCTGTCTGTCTGTAGGGATAGGTGAAAGCACATTTCCAATAGGCATTCTTCATAGTGCTTTCAGAGGAGTGACTCTCGTTTGACTGTTGAGATGGTGTCGGCAGAGAGTGACTCAACACTTTCCTCCCAGAGCAGATGGAATTCTGGGAGCTGACAGAGAACGGCGGGAGCCAATGGCAGGTGGAAGAGATGCCAGGAGACTGTGGCTACAACTTCGGTGATGATGGAGTGACCAAATACTTCAGCACCTCCTTTGAGTGAGTAACTGAACATGGTCACAAAATGGGGCCTGTGTATAGACTGCTGTCCAATTCACAATCCTCCTCTCTGAAGTGTGCAATCGTTCATGGATAAAAAAGGATTGGAGTAGTGCAGGAAATATGGTGGAAACTCCCTTACACCAATCAGTGCTTTTAAAACCATTGTGGGGTGTGTTTCTCTCTCTGTGTGTTAGGCTGTGTCTAAAGAGGCAGGTGGTTGACCTAGTGGCAGAGGGCTACGCTCCTGATGACCTCGATGCCCAGCCAGCTGTCAGTGTGGAAGACTGGTGAGACATACACACAAAGCACACAGACATGCACATATCGTTTAGGACAGCCGTTTCAGCTCAGCTAACACCAGCAAGAAATATGTGTGTGTGTGTGTGTGTATATGTAGGTACAGTGGGAGGACAGACTGTGGGTGCACCTACCAGTTGACAGTGTGTCTGTTGGATGAGAATGAGGAAATTCTTCAGGAATTTAAACCAGAATCAGTCACCCTGGACCCAGATTGTGATGACTGCTCCTGGAAACAGGTATTGTGGGAAAGCTCAAAATAGCATAATATGATCACTTCTCGTCACATCCATTTCTCATTTTTGTCTTATTTCCAGGTGAACCACACTTTCTCTGATTACGGTCCTGGCCTGCGCTTCATCTCGTTTGAACATGGAGGACAGGACACCAAGTACTGGGACGGCTGGTTTGGAGTTCGAGTCACTGGGAGCTCTGTTATTGTAGAGGCCTGAGAGGGGAAGGGGGCGGCAGGTATGGTGAGGAGGAGAGAGGGAAATTGAGGACAAAAAGAACGAGAACAAGAGAAAGGAGTTGAGGGGACCAGCAATCCTTACATAGCAGTAAATAAAAAGTCAAGCATAAAAATGTATGCCTAAGATACAGTAGTATCCACTCAATAGCTGCTTCAGAAACGTATGGCATGAGCAAGACCTGCAAGCTTGGACCCTTAGTGCTCAATAACACTGTAGAAACCATTATAGTATACAGATGAAATATTCTCCCAGTGTAGCTTTATAAACAGTTATGAATGAGTTATAAATGACTAACACTAAATGAGATGGGGTGAGTGAGGGTCTACTAACTGCTACCTATGGATAGATAGTTTGTTCTGGTGGTCTTATCAGCTAGGTTTCTTTTCTAGGTTAAGTGGTGTGTAAGGGCTCATTGCAGAGTGATCACTGATCATACATACAGAGGTTGTAACCAATGATTAGAATGAAATGTTAAAACCATCACAGATTATGATTGTAACATATGCATTGTTTTGATCTGAACTGTATCAAATTCACACTAACCAGGTTCACTTCAGGTTATTCACAATGCAAATGAGAGCCAAATAAAATCAATCAATCAAGGATTTGCCTAGTCTGTTCCTATATTACATTTAACTGAACATCCATGTTGGTAAATCATAAAGCCGTCATAGCATGTTTTAATTTGCCATAAGATGTACTTCTATTGTAAGGAGTTTTGCAATCTGATCTCTCCTTTCAGGATCAACACTGTCACATACGCAAACACGCTTGCACAGAATCTGTCTGTGTGGAACACGTTGGTATGTATGCGTGCATCTCTGTCTCTACATGTATGTGTTTGCGTGACATGATGGAGTCATTATTGGAGAAGAGGCATTTATAGAGCTCTGTAAAGCTGTCATCATGAAGGGGAACAGGAGTGATGAGAGGGGTTACAGAGAAAGGGGTGATAACTGATTCCACTGGCAGACACTACAGAGAAAGAAAGCTTATTCTCATAACACCCAGGTCTGACCCACCCCAGAGACCGCTGTCTGTATGGAGTGAGATCATGCACATCTATAGCAGAGGAGAGATACAGTTGAAGTTTACATACACGTAAGACAAATACATCTAAACTCAGTTTTTCACAATTCCTGAGATTTAATCCTCGTAAAAAGTCCCTGTCTTAGGTCAGTTAGGATCCCCACTTTATTTTAAGAATGTGAAATGTCAGAATAATAATTGAGAATTATTTATTTCAGCTTTTATTTCTTTCATCACATTCCCAGTGGGTCAGAAGTTTACATACTCAATTAGTATTTGGTAGCATTGCCTTAATTCTTTAACTTGGGTCAAACGTTTCGGGTAGGCTTCCCACAATAAGTTGGGTGAATTCTGGCCCATTCCTCCTGACAGAGCTGGTGTAACTGAGTCAGGTTTGTAGGCCTCTTTGCTCGCACACGCTTTTTCAGTTCTGCCCACAAATGTTCTATAGGATTGAGGTCAGGGCTTTATGATGGCCACTCCAATACCTTGACATTGTTGTCCTTAAGCCATTTTGCCACAACTTTGGAAGTATGCTTGGGGTCATTGTCCATTTGGAAGACCCATTTGCGACCAAGCTTTAACTTCCTGACTGATGTCTTGATGTTGCTTCAATATATCCACATCATTTTCCTTCCTTGATGCCATCTATTTTGTGACGTGCAGTCCCTCTTGCAGCAAAGCACCCCCACAACATGATGCTGCCACTCCCGTGCTTCACGATTGGGATGATGTTCTCCGGCTTGCAAGCCTCCAACTTTTTCCTGCAAGCATAACAGTGGTCATTATGGCCAAACAGTTCTATTTTTGTTTCATCAGACCAGAGGACATTTCTCCAAAAAGTACAATCTTTGTCCCCATGTGCAGTTGCAAACCGTATTCTGGCTTTTTTATGGCAGTTTTGGAGCAGTGGCTTCTTCCTTGCTGAGCAGTCTTTCAGGTTATGTCGATTTATAAGACTTGTTTTACTGTGGATATAGATACTTTTGTACCTGTTCGCCCCAGCATCTTCACAAGGTCCTTTGTTATGGGATTGATTTGCACCAAAGTATGTTCATCTCTAGGAGACAGAACGCTTCTCCTTCCTGAGCAGTATGACGGCTGCGTGGTCCCACGGTGTTTATACTTGCATACTATTGTTTGTACAGATGAACGTGGTACCTTCAGCCATTTGGAAATTGCTCCCAAGGATGAACCAGACTTAAGGTCTACAATTTTTTTTCTGAAGTCTTGGCTGATTTCTTTTGATTTTCCCATGTCAAGCAAAGAGGCTGAGTTTGAAGGTAGACCTTGGAAGCCTATCGGAAGCTTCTAAAGCAATGACATTTTCTGGAATTTTCCAAGCTGTTTAAAGGCACAGTCAACATAATGTATGTAAACTTCTGACCAACTGGAATTGTGATACAGTGAAATCTGTCTGTAAACAATTGTTGGAAAAATTACTTGTGTCATGCAAAGTAGATGTCCTAACCGACTTGCCAAAACTATAGTTTAACAAGAAATTTGTGGAGTGGTTGAAAAACGAGTTAATGACTCCAACCTAAGTGTATGTAAACTTCCGACTTCAACTGTAGGAGACAGGGGATGGGTGTTTTTGATATGATCACGCACATTGCTGGCTGTCAATAGCAGTCCTGTTATGCTCACTTCTTGGGGCAGGTATCGTTTCAGTCAAGTCTAATTAACCACATTAAGGAGTCAAGTGTTAGTTGTGTAGATATCTAGTTTAAATTGGTTGGAATCAAACACCCATTGCACATTTTCAAATCACCATAAGATTTATTAAAACCATGCTTTAAAAACAGAACGACAGTGTATCAACAGAACAATAAAGGTGGTAGGCTTACAGTTAAGATTTCCACGCTGTTATAGTGACAGTGAACAGCTTAAACTAGGATACCGTAATTTTGACAGAACTGTATCAGTGACATATTAGCCTGTTTTATACAGATTGCTGTAGTCATTGTAGTACAAACAATAGGCTACTCTAAAAATGTGTGTTTAAAACCAAGCAGTAACCATAAGCACCATTAATATTGACATATTGTAAATTATGAGTTAGATGGAAGAATATTATAGTTTGCACTGTGGACATTCACTTTAGGACTCCACAAGAGATTAACATTAAATCTTTCAATCTTGGTCATGATTTGTCTTTTAGGCAATATGGGGAGAAGGGTGATGTTAAGCTTTGGCTTGGAGTGTAACAGTGGTAGCACCTCAGATCCATAACATCCATTCTTATGAATAGATTACACCAACGGGTGGGCATATCTAGTCCTGTAGGGCCGCAAATAAGCCTGGCCATCCCATGTGGCCCTCTGGGACTGGAACTGAACACCTCTAAATTACACAGTCCTTCTCTTTATATAAACTCAGCAAAAAAAGAAATGTCCCTTTTTCAGGACCCTGTCTTCAAAGATAATTCGTAAAAATCCAAATAACTTCACAGATCTTCATTGTAAAGGGTTTAAACACTGTTCCCCATGCTTGTTCAATGAACCATAAACAATTAATGAACATGCACCTGTACATGCACATGCACTTAGGACACTAGAGAGGCCTTTCTACTGACTCTGAAAAACACCAAAAGAAAGATGCCCAGGGTCCCTGCTCATCTGCGTGAACGTGCCTTAGGCATGCTGCAAGGAGGCATGAGGACTGCAGATGTGGCCAGGGCAATAAATTGCAAATGTCCGTACTGTGAGACGCCCAAGACAGCGCTACAGGGAGACAGGACGGACAGCTGATCGTCCTCGCAGTGGCAGACCACGTGTAACAACACCTACACAGGATCGGTACATCCAAACATCACACCTGCGGGACAGGTACAGGATGGCAACAACTGCCCGAGTTACACCAGGAATGCACAATCCCGCCATCAGTGCTCAGACTGCCCGCAATAGGCTGAGAGAGGCTGGACTGAGGGCTTGTAGGCCTGTTGTAAGGCAGGTCCTCACCAGACATCACTGGCAACAACGTCGCCTATGGGCACAAACCCACCGTCGCTGGACCAGACAGGACTGGAAAAAAGAGGTTGTCATCTCACCAGGGGTGATGGTCGGATTCGCGTTTATCGTCGAAGGAATGAGCGTTACACCGAGGCCTGTACTCTGGAGCGGAATGAATTTGGAGGTGGAGAGTCCGTCATGGTCTGGGGCGGTGTGTCACAGCATCATCGGACTGAGCTTGTTGTCATTGCAGGCAATCGCAACGCTATGCGTTACAGGGAAGACATCCTCCTCCCTTATGTGGTACCCTTCCTGCAGGCTCATCCTGACATGACCCTCCAGCATGACAATGTCACCAGCCATACTGCTCGTTCTGTGCGTGATTTCCTGCAAAACAGGAATGTCAGTGTTCTGCCATGGCCAGCAAAGAGGCCGGATCTCAATCCCATTGAGCACGTCTGGGACCTGTTGGATCAGAGGGTGACGGCTAAGGCCATTCCACCCAGAAATGTCCGTGCCTTGGTGGAAGAATGGGGTAACATCTCACAGGAAGAACTGGCAAATCTGGTGCAGTCCATGAGGAGATGCACTGCAGTACTTAATGCAGCTGGTGGCCACACCAGATACTGACTGTTACTTTTGACCCCCTCTTTGTTCAGGGATACACTATTACATCTCTGTTAGTCACATGTCTGTGGAACTTGTTCAGTTTATGTCTCAGTTGTTGAGTCATATGTTCATACAAATATTTACACATGTTAAGTTTGCTGAAAATAAGCGCAGTTGACAGAGGACGTTTCTTTTTTTGTTTAGAATATGCCATTAATCTTGTCTTGTTACATTCACAATGCAACGCATGTCCACTTATGACAACATATGGAGCATGTTGATAACCAATGGCTGTATCCCCAGAGTGTTTGAGTCTGTCTGCGTGTTATTGTCCTTATACTCCATGCACTAAAACTGTTTTGACTGGCACAGTGACAACATTCCACATACCAGAAAACACAACCGTTTCAGCGCATGAGGACAGGAGAGGCAATAGGAGAGAACACCACCAGTGATCCACATGATTCTTATCATGTCTATGGCGACCACTGCATAACAGGACCAGGATGGAAATATCCCTCAGCAAATGATTCACAGTTAGTGCTAAACAAGGAGTGCTTTTTGAGGTCGTTTCAGGTTCGGTTTGATTATAAAAAAAATAATCAAGGTTTTGGATTTCGGTTTTGATTATTTGGGTTGAATGCTGTAATACAGAATAAAACAATGAATCAAAGTCCCATGATGGTAGTAACTGCTCATTACTGCTTATCACTTAATAACCATTTATTCACAATTTCAGTTGTGTATATTACATTTGTTTTATGACTTATTTAATTCCAAGTCAACAGCTCATCTTTATAGAGCTGCTGCATATGCTTTCTGACAAAATCTCTATTTTGTAGTTCTTCAAAGGAAATAAGGCATACTTTTATGACTGCTGAATACCAACTATCAATCACTTAGAATAGATAATTTATTTTCAGGTAGAGATACCTCGGAAAGTAACAACTGCTCTCTATATCCCCCTCATGATTGTGCATTCTTCTGCCTCTTTTGTAGCAGGCGTAAAAGAAAGACCGTACAAGTAAATGCGCAATGGATTATGGTCATTGTAGTTAATTACGTTTTATGCGCTAAACTAAGTAGAATATTGGCCTGTTGGAAACTACAACTCCCTACTACATTGCACAGTTCAAACAGGATCTGATATATCTCTAGAGAAACTGTGCAATGTGCACAGAAAACAGAAAAATAGAATTCAAAATAATTGAACCTAAGTAGGTCAATTTGTTGTTTAAAAAAACGTTAAATAACTGACCCCTCGGTTAATCGCTCAGCAATATTCACAGCTCAACGTCTGTATGATATGTAAGAAATACTCTTGTTTTACTGGTTGAGACTGTAGTTGAACTGTGGGACAGGGCTGCTGAAGGTTAGGGTTTATGGTCCTGGGCTGCCATTGGGAGGTTGTCAGTCACTCTCCCTGGGACTGCATCTGCTTACAGAAGGCCTCAAACTGCTGCTGCTCCAGCTCTGTCATCACCTTATTCAGGGCGTAGATCTAAAATACACACAACAATGAAGATCAGCCAACTAGCAGTGGCATCATAAAGTAGGGGCAAAGGTTGTGTGTAGGGTAAGTATTGTAGGTTATCCTTATCACTGAAACATGTCATTTGACCTCTGCAGAAGCTTGAGCAGTTTGAACTAATGCAACCATCCATGGAATTGCAGCCAGTTATAGCCTGTGTACTGTCGAATGACATGTTTGACAGACGTGGGAAAAGACTGACCATTTAACCAAATCTTGTCAGTTAGCTAGTTTGAAAGAAACTGCCACCCAAGCAAGCCATTGTTGTGACTTTACCTCTGACCGTTGTCGTTGTTTCAGTTCCTGCTGGGCGGATTTCTGCTTGGCCCTGTCGCCGCGAGTAGGAGTGGAGTTCAACTTCGCTTTGTCTTTGCGACAGGTGGGCTCCATGGTTACTGACTGACAGCCACCACAGCACAACGACTCGATCAACTCGACCTGAAGTAAGATTGAAAGCATAATCAAAGTAATCACGTGAACATTAACAAATAACAAATGGACAGTGCGATCAACAATTCATACTACTGTGTCCACAAACAAAGACACGGTAAGCTGCCGTCTTTGCTACCTAACCTAGCTAAATTTGCTACTGTAGCTAGCATTCCACTTCTAACGTTAGCAACTGACGTTAGTCAGAGAGCACTTAAACTCGCCAGCTAGCTAGCCACAGCTTTAGCACAAAAACATAAACACAGACAATCAAATTACGTTTATTTGAAAGGTATCTGGTATTAAAAACACTCACGTTCAATAAGAGCTCAGATTGTCAACATAGAAAGTGCAGACAACAACAGTCGGCTGTTCAAACACTGAAGTGTAAAACAGCTGTTTGGAAGGAAATTGTGTAACCAGAAAATAACCCCGGAATCGTTCAGTCATAAAACGTACCAACGTTGGTTCCTACCTGAGATTGCTGTTATTTCCATTAAAGTTAACGGCAAAATAACGTCGGTATTTAGTTGTATTTATTCACATTAGAATAACCACTTAACGTGTCCAGTTTTTAATCACATAAATCTAATGAGCTGTTGCAGTTTATACCAGAGGACAAACGTCTATACAGATGACTAATAATCGACCAAAAGATGTCGCTCTTGTCCCACTGATAAAACAGTATATTTTATTTGGGTGAAAGTGGATGTCACATGATGTATACATATACATACATACATACATACATACATACATACAGGTAACTGCCAAAATAATGGAAAGACTTGAGTAAATGAGAGATACAAAATATATTGAAATCAGGTGCTTCCACACATGTGTGGTTCCTGAGTTAATTAAGCAGTTAACGGCGCATTATGCTAGGGTCATGTATAAAAATGCTGGGCAAGCCATCATTTTGGCTACGCACCTATAGGATGAGAAGGGGGGGGGGGGGGGTCGTGTGTGTTTTGTAGTGAACCTATAGAAGTTGGTATGTGTGTCCTCTTGCAAGGCTGTGTCAGTGAGATTTATCACGCTGCATTCCCATGGAAGTCCAGTGGAATTCCGATGGCATTCCGATGGTTTACCTGGATTTCATCCCCAAACTCAAAAGAAGTGCTCACCCTGGAATAATACAATATCCTGAAAGGAACAACTGATCCCAAACACAGACACAAGCGCACACACACACAGTGGGATTCTGTTGGTAGAAATGTGGAGGAGTGAGTAAGTAAAGAGGAAGAGAGAGGAGGGGTAGAGAGAGGAGGGGTAGAGCAGAAGAGAGAGGAGGGGTAGAGCGGTAGAGAGAGGAGGGGTAGAGCGGAAGAGAGAGGAGGGGTAGAGAGGAAGAGAGGAAGTGTAGAGGAAGAGAGAGGAAGGGTAAGAGGAGAGGTAAAGAGAGGAGGGAGGTAGAGAGGCGGAGGTAGAGAGGCAAGGTAGAGAAGGGGTATTAGCTGATGAGTTCATAAACTCCACTGTTATGTCATCCTGTCTGAGCTGACAAAACTTTTGAGTGGGGGAAAACCCAGCAGCGTTGCAGTTTCAATTGTTTCAAGGCTTAAAAATAATTATTTAACCTGTCTCCTCTCCTTCATCTACACTGATTGAAGTGGATTTAACAGGTGACATCAATAAGAGATCATAGATTTTAACTGGATTCACCTGGTCAGTCTATGTCAGGGCTGCCCAACCCTCTTCCTGGAGATCTACTGTCCTATTGGTTTTCGGTCCAACCCTAATTTATCATATCTGATTCAGTTAGTTCAGGTCTTGTTGAGCAGCTAATTTAGTAGAGTCAGGTGTGTTAAATTAGGGTTAGACTGAAAACCAAAAAGAGGGTAGATCTCCAGGAAGAGGGTTGGGCAGCCCTGGTCTATGTCATGGAAAGAGCATATGTTCCTAATGTTTTGTACACTCACAAAACTCGGTTTCATGCTGTGAAATATTTTACAGTTCACAGATCACCTCATTCACAGCTCTGTACATCTGTGGTGTGGATGCCTGTGCGTATTAGGAGGAGAAAGCTGCAGGCCTCTGTGTGGATATTTTTTTTCTCTATTCGATTATATTCTTCCTTCCAAATGCATGGGAAAGTTAAGCATCAACTATACATTTTCTATGAGTGTGTGATCAGTGAAGTGAGGAATGTGGATAGGAGAGATTCTGTGAACAAGCAGATAGCTTCTTCCTGAAGCTGGGACAGTTTAATGCCTTACTGAACTCAGCTTTGATTACTTAGGTGACATCATTCAATAACTTAATTTGGGGGCTGTTTGGTAGGTGTTTATCTTTGTGAAGGAGGAGGAGATGAGTGTGTATATGTGTGTGTATGCGTAAATATGTGTTTAATTGGAGAGTGGCTTGACTGAGAGTATGCCTCAGACTGGGAGCCTTTGTTATCCCTGGAGATTCAATGTGTTCATGAGTCTACTGTCACCACGGAGACAGGCATACTCACAAATACACCCCCACGGACCACCCAGACTCACCTGTCTTGCACGCGCGCACGCACACACACACACCCACCCACCCACCCACCCACCCACCCACCCACCCACCCACACACACACACACGGGGGTGGCCCAGTATAGGTTCATCACCATGGCAACACGAACATCCATTATTGTATAGAACAGAGTATCACAAAGACACTGAGTCTTATGGGAGAATATTCTGAGAACACATTTCTCGTCATAAATGTCCACGTAGAATTGATGATATCACTGACGGTAAGGCTGGGGGGGGGGTCGTGTGTGTTTTGTAGTGAACCTATAGAAGTTGGTATGTGTGTCCTCTTGCAAGGCTGTGTCAGTGAGATTTATCACGCTGCATTCCCATGGAAGTCCAGTGGAATTCCGATGGCATTCCGATGGTTTACCTGGATTTCATCCCCAAACTCAAAAGAAGTGCTCACCCTGGAATAATACAATATCCTGAAAGGAACAACTGATCCCAAACACAGACACAAGCGCACACACACACAGTGGGATTCTGTTGGTAGAAATGTGGAGGAGTGAGTAAGTAAAGAGGAAGAGAGAGGAGGGGTAGAGAGAGGAGGGGTAGAGCGGAAGAGAGAGGAGGGGTAGAGAGGTAGAGAGAGGAGGGGTAGAGCGGAAGAGAGAGGAGGGGTAGAGAGGTAGAGAGAGGAGGGGTAGAGCGGAAGAGAGAGGAGGGGTAGAGAGGAAGAGAGGAAGAGGGAGGAAGAGTAAAGAGAGGAGGGAGGTAGAGAGGCAAGGTAGAGAAGGGGTATTAGCTGATGAGTTCATAAACTACACTGTTATGTCATCCTGTCTGAGCTGACAAGGTAAAGATACAACTTCATGCATTGGAGTGTGAGATGAGGTGGAAAGAGGAGAGATGTATAGAGGACGGAGGTAGAGAGGCGGAGGTAGAGAGGCGAGGTAGAGAAGGGGTATTATGGGGTGAGGAGCAGAGGAGGGGTAGATAAATTAAATGTATGGAGGAGGAGGGTATAGGGGTGTGACTCTGTTAGGAGCTTTGTTGATCTATCACAAATTCAGGGAAAGCGTCACTCTGACGGCTCTTTCACACAACCTACACAGCCACCTTCCACCATCCACATACACTGCCTTACCACAGCCTCCCAAGCCAGCCAGTCTGCTCTGATGCCAACACACACATACACAAGCAAGCACAAACAGATGTAGGATCTTAATTTGAGCGAGTTTGCTACAGCAGGAAAATAATCCTGCAGCAACAGGAAATGTGAATTATTATGTGGATTATATATCATGGAGATTTTTGTAGAGGTTTATACATTTTGAAACTTCAAATACACTACAAGTTTGCATTTCCTGCTTTTGAATCTGTAGGTATACATACACACGCTGTCATTCAGCACAACACACACTCAGTCCATCAACCCTAAAAATAACTTACTGGGTTGACTGTGCCTAAAATAACTTTCTAACTGAGCCTCTCTCTCTCCCTCTCTCTCTCATGCATGCACGCACATAGACATGGAGTTGCTCCCTCTCCACACCTGCCCCGCGAACAGAGCGAGATGTGTCGCCATCACAAACAGCGCAGCACCAGCCGGCAGGAAATGGGTTAGGAACGACCTCACGAGCCGGGGTCAGCTCGCTTCTGCCAGCTCTGTCAGGGTGGATATTAGACTGCATTGCCACACACACACATTCTCCCATATACTGTCAGTATATTACTCTCTCACTTTCTCTCTCTCACATTCTCTCTCACACACACACACACACACACACACACACACACACACACACACACACACACACACACACACACACACACACACACACACACACACACACACACACACACACACACACACACACACACACACACACACCCCTGTCAGTATGGGTATGAGGGGTAATGATCAGATTTGATAAACACTAGCCAGGACAGTAAACACCTGGATAAAGCCCACAGAGGGACATACAGCTCATAGGAAACCCAGGGTGGAGTGTGAACACACGTACAAGCGTTCAAAGACACTAATGTTAATGTAACTTAGCACAGGTGGTTCAGAGATGCTTGCGCGATGACAACCTCAAGTGTTGTGTGTGCTCCCCTAGCTAATGCCTAGGCTTAAGCTCAGTAAGGTAGGCTAGCACAGTCATGTTGCAGACAAGCCAGGTTCGATATTTGGTAGGTGAATGGTATTTATTTACAATGTAAGAGATGATTCTGGATCTAGAGGTTGTATTTACAAAAATATACACATGATGAAAATAATATCAATAATTGATCACATTGATATTGCGCCTTTCCAGATGCTCTAAGCGATGTAAGGGGGGGTGGAAATTCACCACATCCACCACCAATGTGTAGCACCCACTTGGGTGATGCACAGCAACCATTTGTGCCAGAACACTCACCACATATCAGCTATCAGGTAGAGAGGTGAGGAGTGATATAAGACAATTAGGAATGATGGGGATGATTAGGTGGCCATGATGGAAATGTGGCAAGGTTGGGAATTTAGCCAGGACAGCAGTGTTGTTGGTCCGATTGTGTGGGAATGGTGCTTTGCTCTGGCTGCAGCTAGACAGTTGTTTCTGTTCTGGCAGTTGTCTACTGCTGTAATGGTTTTGGAGTGCCAGGTTGATCGGGAGGAGGTGATGGCTGTGAGTTGGCTGGGCTGGATATTGCAGAACTTAAGATTGTGTTTAAGGTTGTCTTTGAAGCGCTTTTTGGGTCGGCCTGTCTTCCCGTGCTGTAGCTCGCCAAAGAAGATCCTTCTTGGGAGACGGTGTTGGGGCATCCTGATGGTGTGGTTGGTCTATCGGAGCTGTGCCTTAATGATCTTAGCCTCAATGCTGGTGTTGTTAGCTATCTGCAGTACCTCCCAGGTTGGAGACCTTGTCTTGTCACCAGATACCCATAATAGATCTTAGAGATTGTGTGTGGAATATCTGTTGGTGCTTGACAGGAAGTTGGCTTTAAGTTGCACAGCCATACAGCACAGTTGTGATCACTACAGCATGATATATTTTCATCTCTGTGGAAAGAGTGAGGGTGTATGGTTAAGTATCCTGTTCCTCAGCCTTCCCAATGACTGGCTTGCTTTCTGGATTCTGCTTATTATTTATTGTTTGAGTGAGCCGTCCTTGGAGATGGTGCTCCCCAGATATGTGTAGTGGTCTACATTCTGGAGCTCAGATCTACTGAGGTGGATGCTGGGGGGGTCACTGGGTTGGACATGGGTGATAGTTGACTGAGGACTACAGTTTTTTCCAAGCTGATGGTAAAACCAAAACTCTTGCAAGCTTTATCAAAGAAGTCTGCCGAAGACTGGAGGTCTACCCCTGTGTGCATGAGGAGGGCACAGTCATTGGTGAAGAGGTTCTCACATTTAAGATGTTCTTGTATTTTGGTTTTTGCTCGAAGCCCGCGCAGGTTGTAGATTGAACCATCATCCCTGTATCTGATGTAGATTCCTTTTTTGAGGTCCTTAGTAGCGTGGATGAGGACGGCAGTGGAAAATATGTTAAAGAGCACCGGGCCCAAGATACATCCTTGCTTGATACTGTTGGAGATGGGAAGGCTTCAGAGATGTCACCACCACAGCGGACCTGGCCTTGCATTCAATGGAGCTGAGTAATAAACAGAGTGGTTTCTGTTTTCTTCCTAGAATTGTGACTCTAACTTTTTAATGGTTTAAGCTACAAAATATTTTGACCCCATATGTGTCTTCTGTTTCCCTCAGAACCCCTTAGAACAGAGTGGACAGGACCAGGCAGTAAATCAGACTGGCTTAAGAAGAACATTATCAATGATGATGTTCTTTTCTACACAGAAGATCATTCACAATTTTTGCCTAATGTTGTCCTGAACTTCCCAATACCTTTCAGATGCATTTTAAGCTATATTTCCTTCAGATTGAAATATTATTACAAATCAGTCTAAAACTATTTTTGACACAGAGAGGTTAGTTCGTAAGCCAAACCGTTTGGACACTACAGACGGCCACCTTCCATCACAGATGGGGAAGACCGCAGTTGGCAGATGTGGAGATGCAGCCCATTACATATCTCAACCAGAAGCCATAGATTACAGCCTACATCTGCACTGAGCTAAATTCTAGAGCGGCTGCTTTCAAGGAGAGGGACACTAATCCGAACGCTTATAAGAAATCCTGCTATGCACTCCGACGAACCATCAAACAGGCAAAGCGTCAATACAGGACTAAGACAGAATACTAATATACCGGCTCTGACGATTCGGCTCTGCCGAATGTGAGCTGCCCAGTGACGGGAGCCTACCAGAAGAGCTAAATGCCTTCAATGCTCGCTTCGAGGAAAACAGCACTGAACAATGCATGAGCTTACCAGCTGTTCCGGACGAGTGTGTGATCACGCTCTCCGTAGCCGATGTGAATAAGGACCTTTAAACAGGTCAACATTCAAAAAGCCCTGGGGCCAGATGGATTACCAGGATGCATACTCAGCGCATGCGCTGACCAACTGGCAAGTGTCTTCACTAACATTTTCAACCTCTCCCTGATCCAGTCTGTTATACCTACATGTTTCAAGCAGACCACCATAGTCCCTGTGCCCAGGAATTCCAGGGTAACCTGTATAAATGACTTTTGCCTCACACCTATCGCCATGAAATGCTTTGTAAGGCTGGTCATGGCTCACATCAACACCATCATCCTAGACACCCTGAACCCACACCAGTTCGCATATCACCCCAACAGATCCACAGATGATGCAATCTCTATTGAACTCCACACTGCCCTTTCCTAAAAAGAGGAACACCTATGTGAGAATGCTGTTCATTGAATAGAGCTCAGCATTCAACACCATAGTGCCCTCTAAGCTCATTACTAAGCTAAAGACCCTGGGACTGAACACCTCTATCTACAACTGAATCCTGGACTTCCTGACGGGCCGCCCTCATGTAGTGACGGTAGGCTACAGCACATCCGATGGCAGTCGACATGACGTGTTAGGTCTGATCACCAACGACGAGACAGCCTATAGGGAGGAGGTCAGAGACCTGGCAGTGGGGTGCCAGGACAATAATCTCTCCCTCAATGTCAGCAAGACAAAGGAGCAGATTGTGGACTACAGGAAACCGAGCACGGCCCCATTCACATTGACAGGGCTGTAATGGAGTGGGTCAACAGCTTCAAGTTCCTCGGTGTCCACATCACTAAGTATCTATCTCGGTCCACACACACCAACACAGTCGCGAAGAGGGTACGACAATTGCTCTTCCCCCTCAGGACGCTGAAAAGATTCCTCAAAAAGTTCTACAGCTGCACCATTGAGAGCATCTTGATTGGCTGCATCACAACTTAGTATGGCAACTGCTTGGCATCCGACTGCAAGGCGCTATGGAGGGTAGTGTGTGAGGCCCAGTACCACAGTGGGGCTGAGCTTCCTGCCATCCAGGACCTCTATACCAGGCGGTGTCAGAGAAAGGTCCTAAAATTGTAAAAGACACCAGCCACCCTAATCTACCGCACGGCAAGCAGTACCAATGCACCAAGTCTGGAACCAACAGGACCCTGAACAACCCCCAAGCCATAAGACTGCTAAATAGTTAGTCCAGATAGCTATTTGGTTAACTATATAACTATCTGCATCTACCCCTTTTGCACTAAAGTTTTTGAGTCATTACATAAGCTGCTGCTGTTTATTATCTTTCACTTTATTCCTAGTTATATGTACATATCTACCTCAATGACCTCGTACCCCTGCACATCAACTTGGTACTGGTACCCCGTGTATATAGCCAAGCTATCGTTAGTCATTGTGTTTTATTACAGGTAGCTTAGCGGTTAAGAGCATTGGGCCAGTAACCGAAAAGTTGCTGGTTAGAATCCCCAAGCTGACTACGTGAAAAGAAATCAGTCTGTGCCCTTGAGCACTTAACCCTAATTGCTCCTTTAAGTTGCTCTGAATAAGAACGTCTGCTAAATGACAAAAATATAAAATTATTACTTTTATTATTACGTGTTTTTCTTTTCTATTATTTCTCTATTTGCTTTCTCTCTACATTGTTGGGAAGGGCCAGTAAGTAAACATTTCACTGTTAGTCCACACCTGTTGTTAACGAAGCATGTGACGAATACAATTTGATTTGACTTTTCCATTCATATGAATGCTCACAGCGAGGGCATGTCTGCATGATGCTAATGAGGGCCCCCTTGCTGGACTTCTCTATGCTGTATGTTCGGCTGCAAACAGAATATCTCTCGCACAACTTCAGCAGGCAATCGTATGAGGTGGTGTGGACCGGGAGGGGGCTGTGACAGGGTGACAGCCCCCTCCTTTTTTCTCTGAAGAAAGGACAAAGCTTTTTGCTAATGCACTTCACATCCAAAATGACTCTACTAGTTGTATCTGCTTGGCTGGGAAGTCTGGTATTTTTTAATACAACTTTTCACATTTCACATTGCACACATTAGCTGTCGTTGTTGATGAAGCCGTCTGTGTTCTCAGGGCAGTAACTCAAGTCACTATCAGAGGCCTCATTATGGTGTGTCCTTTCATAGGAGTCGAGGGAGACTGGCAACAACGGAAGAGGTGTCACAAGGCTACTTGTGTCACATGACACACTTTTATTCTGAGGTCTTGCCTGACAAGCTGTGAAAATAGTGAACAGTGAATTCAATAATTTTTTTGGGGGGGGGGGGGGGGGTTGTTAAACCATTGCAATCACATTGCTGGACATGTTATGGTAACCACCTTTGCTCATTCTGGTAGGTTCCGACATCCATTCATGACCAGGGGATCAGTCTGGCACCCAACTGTGCACTTTGTCTAACAGAAAAACAGGGTCAATGATTATCATCATGCCTCAATTATAAATATAGCTCGAGAAATAACAATATCTCGTTTGGAAGCTAATTCTATGCTTTAGAGATGTAGACTGACTGGCTCCAGATTGGATTAGATTCAGGTTGGTTTGAGTTTGTTACTGCTAGTCAGACATGAGTTAGTTAGTACCACCTTAGCTGAATCCAATATTTATTTGTGCCCTAGATATGGGTTGCACCTCGTAGGCTAATGTGACTGTTTCGTCTAAATTACACTAACTTAGAGTGGCATGGAAATATGATGACATTGCTAAAGTAGACAAATAATTAGAAGCAAACAATTTTGCTGTCACGCCCTGACCTTAGAGAGCCTTTTTATGTCTCTATTTGGTTTGGTCAGGGTGTGATTTGGGGTGGACATTCTATGATTTTGTATTTCTATGTTTTGGCCGGGTATGGTTCTCAATCAGGGACATCTGTCTATCGTTGTCTCTGATTGGGAACCATACTTAGGTATCCCTTTTTCCCCTCCTTTCGTTGTGGGAAGTTAACTTTGTTTGTGGCACAATAGCCCTTAAGCTTCACGGTTGTATTGTTTATTGTTTTTGTCGGCGTCTTCCTAAATAAAAAGGAATATGTACGTTCACCACGCTGCGCTTTGGTCCGCTTCTTACGACAGCCGTGACATTTGCCATATTATGATGTCGTCAAATTTACTCTAGGGAGATGGCAATGTTGCCATTACCGTTACTAACAAAGTTCGTAAAAAGTTAAAATACGGTGGTCCCCTCAATCTTAGTTAGCTTGCAGTTAGTTAAACTGCATCTAAAGTCAATAAGGTGACATCATGACATTCTTTAGAAATGTTATTGTTTTTCCAAGCCAAATCCAAGTTGTATTAAGGTAGGCTAACATGTTAGCCAGCTAGCTAGCTAGGTAGATAGCTAGTTGGTAGCTAGCTAGCTAATGTCAGCTATGCTAGTGATGATAGTGATAATGATTACCAAAATATACTTATACCATTGCATTGTTGAATACTTGTTTCTGATTGGCTTGAAGGGCATTCTAAAGTGTGCATTATTTCCTTATAGCGCACTGTATATTTGCATGGTAGAATTCAATGCCTATAGTTAATTCTTACATGTTCTATATTTGATCTGCTTTTGAAAGCAAAAGTCAAATTGAAAACATTATTGTCATTGTTGAATTCAATTTTCATAATAGCAAACCAGGACTGTTGGTTTGGTTAGCTAATCTAGCTTGTCTGTTTGTTTAGTTACCAAGGCAACTACAGTCACTATCTAGGTAACTTGGTAGCTACTTCCGTAGATGTTGAACACATTTCTAGTGGTAAATGTGTTAAATTATAGCCATGGTATAAAAGGCATAATCAACTCGGGGCTCTATGTGTTCTCTGGAAAATAATGCACCTCCGTGGAAGGTCAGTTCCACTCCGCTAGAGAGTTGTGGAACACACCTTCCATGTCATTCATTTTTTTCCCAGAGAACGCATACCCCCTCGTTGATTATCTCTTACATAACCAGACACACATCCAGTGGTCTATGGTCTAGCTACCGGTATACTCAGCACCACTGGACCAACGACATCAAAACCACCTGTTCCGCATGCAAACAAACCATAGTTGTTGGCTGTACATCCTGCTGGAAGCATGCATTGTGTAGGGCTTTTCAGTCTCAAACGGCTGTGATCCTTTGAACGCCGGTGGTTGGGGACGGCGAAACAACGGAGCCCCATTCAATGAAAGGAAGCGACGTGAGCGGAGGGGCGATTTGCACGTGGAGCTTGGCAAAAGGGGGCATGATTTGTTGATATAATTGTTATCCAAACCCAACCTTCATTTACTCCTTGTGATGGACGGCAGTTCCAAGCTCTGTTTTAGAGGAGACTGACTTTATGACCAAAATTATCCTATTTACACTTTGTAGTCAATTATTAAACTAGAATAAATGTCAGAAGTTACATCGATACCACATATGCCATTTTCAAATGGATTAGTTGGTTTTAAGGGGCAGTCACTCTTTAATTAACATTTCTAAATAATTTCAATAATATGATAACCAGACTAAGGTGTTTGAGTTCACGCAATATACTGTATAAAGCACAATGTTTGATGGGACTAGCGAAAGCGTAGTTCATTTAGCAGGCAATGCGTGTACCAAACAGTCAGTCTGTTTGTGTGGGGAGAAATGGAGGGCAATGTCTGACCGGATATTTAGCAGGCACATGATGTCGAAGCTATTTACATGAGCAGCTTTTCAGCTCAGCCAGTATGAGGCTCATTCAGTTAAAGGGTCACTCTTATCTGGACTGACTTAAGGAGGAGGTTCTTCTGTTTTCTGTCTCTTTCTCCATCTCTCACACCGCTCCCCTCTACCCTTTTTTTCATTCCCTGTGTCTGTCTCGTCTGTCTGTCTGTTTCTTTCTCTTCTCTCTCTCCTCTCTCTCCTCCTTCCGCCCCTATTCTCTCTCTCTCTCTCTCTCTCTCTCTCTCTCTCTCTCTCTCTCTCTCTCTCTCTCTCTTCCTCTCTCTCTCTTCCTCTCTCTCTCTGTCTGTCTCTGTCTCTGTCTCTGTTAAAATAGGAGTGGTAGCCAGGCAGGCAGGCTGGATTGTCCTGGAGACTGAGAGACTTTAGACCCTAATCTCCCGTCTCCTCTTCCCCTGTACACACACAAACACGACTCACCCACCCCCAACCATGGCTGTGTGTGTGTTTAAAAAAAATATGATATTGTATTTTATGTGGTCTCCCCTCTGGTGTTTGGTTAATGCATCTTGTGTATGCTATACTGCCTGTATATTTATGATAATGTATGTTACTCACAGACAAACACATCGACAAACCTCTGGTGATCACAGAGCACACAGCAGGCTTTTATAATGTTTTATCTCCATTGTTGGTTCACAATCAAGTACAACAATTAAGTTGTACTTTTCAGAATTAGCTACAGTTCTCTCTCTCTCTTTCACACTTTCACACACACACACACACTTTCACACACACACACACACACACACACACACACACACACACACACACACACACACACACACACACACACACACACACACACACACACACACACACACACACACACACACACACACACAGTCCCTGTGTATAGGACACACTCCACTGGTTTCCTGATACAAGACCTGTTTGTAAATTGTGATGCCCCTAACCCATACCATATCAACCCCTAACCTTATCAACCTTGCTCCTTACACCCCCTCATCTACCCCTCTCACACTTTAACTCCTGCGCTGTCTGGTGTGGGGTGGAAGAGGTTGGAGGGGTGGAGAGGTGGAGATGGGGGGTGAACAGGCCTCTCTTTAAGCCTGTGTGGGAGACAGCAGGGCCAGTGTGTTTGGGCTGGCGAGCCCCAGGCTTCAGCCCCGGCCTCCTCTCTTCCCCAGGAGCTGCTTCTCATTAGAGCTGTTTGTTTTGGCAGCGGCCTGGTGGCACTTAGCAGCTCCACGCACACACATGCATGCACACATATGCATGCCCATACTCAAGCACACACACAAACACACACGTGACGTACACGCGTGCACACTATTTGTTTTGGCAGTGGCCAGGTGGCACTTAGCGGAGCTGCGCCACATTAGCAATCAGGCTAACACACCACCATGTTTATGTTTGCAGAGCCCGGACAAAACACACACCTTTTTCTCTATCTCCCTTAGCTCTCTCCAAACTCTACTCACACACACGCATGCACACGCATGCACACGCACAGACACACACACACAGGCCAGCATGCCCCACTGTGTTTTTATGTTTGCTGAACACTGACACCCGCTTGGTTTAGATAGAATTGACACTAAAAAGAGCCTGTGTCTCGTGCCAGGAGAAAAACACACTACACTACACTTCACACACACACGCACACGCAACACTACACGCAACACTACACGCATACGAAACACACAGTGTAGGAAACAAACTCATTGTTCTCTCCTCTCCCAGAGTGTTATTTGGACACTAACCCTCCCAATTTTCTGTCTGGGACAGCTTGTGGACAGCGTTAAGGTCGGTGTTAGGGATTCGGTTTCTCTGGCTGTTTCTCTACACACACCAGGAATGTGATAAACAATACACACATTCTTGGGAGCTGGCACACACACACACACACACACACACACATTTGGCTGACTCTGTCCAAATGAATACACACTCAGTTTTACATGAGGAATTCTCCAGTTTCCCAAATAGAGGGTCAGGATCCACCGATGGTTTTTGGATTGTGGGCAGAAACATTGGTTTTGTTTATCGATGGGTCACTGGAAAATTTCAAATGCTTTTAACGGCTGGCACAGTATTAAAAGTTTGAGAACCAGCTTTAGTCACATGGATGCAAGGAAGCTTGATAACTAAAAGTGCCATTAAGGGTCATTGTGAAAACTGTCATGGTAGGATGTTGCTGGCACGTATCTAAATCCTATCCACAATAGTATTCCCCATAAACCATGGCCTCGAGGGCATTATGGTGATTTGGATGTGGTTCATTAGCAGATACGTGTGTATTAGCCTTGTATATGAGTTTGTCAAAACGAGGTGTGAGGTCAGAGGGTCAGTGTTCGAAGGGACGACTGAGGACCCTGTTTTACCCAGCATTCTCCAGTCAGACCCAGCTGTGAAAACACATATACATACACTCACAGGGGAGCCAGGTGTCTCTGCATGAATAACCTCAGTGTCCTACCTACATACACACGCACGCACGCACACACACCTGTCCATCACCTCATACAGCACACACAGTAAAGCTGCTCAGCCACTCAGCCAATTAGCCTCAACTGTCATCTGCTGGCTGGCTCTCGAGGGAGCAGTGGGTTAGTCGATGCCGTAGCGTTGTTAACACCAAACACTCCAAATTGAAGAAGATGCTTACAGGCCTTCGTCTGTGTGTGTGTGTGTGTGTGTGTGTGTGTGTGTGTGTGTGTGTGTGTGTGTGTGTGTGTGTGTGTGTGTGTGTGTGTGTGTGTGTGTGTGTGTGTGTGTGTGTGTGTGTGTGTGTGTGTGTGTGTGTGTGTGCGCATGCATTTTAACAGTGCAAACCCTGGTAGACAGTCAGGCAGGGTCCCATTGGGACAGGACCTCTATAGGGTCTAAACAAAAATTTACCTGAGCTAATGAAATAACAACATTCAATTTCGTTATCCATTTGAAAAGGGTCCGCTCATTTTTCTACCTACTGTGCAACAGTCTCTGAATGTCTCTGTCCTGAATGCAGTTGGGTTGGTAGCAGCCCAGTTTCTGGGGTGGATTATTTTACTTACTCTGAGTCTGCAGCCAACTATGTGTCCCAATCTGACATTGATCTGTGCTAGGGTTGAATGGCGGTTACCGAGATTTACCAGGATTTACGGCCCACAACCACTCCCTTTTCCTGGGATAAATAACTGCGAGAAACCGGTAAATTATAGTAAATTATTTATATGAACAGCATGGCATGACATGGAACTTAAATTATATGCAATGTCTAAATCTGGCTTCTCTACGGTCTCTGCATGATGAATCAATGATCAGGTTGGGGACAGACCATCTCAGTATGGAGCTCAGTTCACAATCCATGTAGACCTATCATCTCATCATGGTAACTTTTTCTTGTGACAGGTAGGCCTACATTTTCTGCATCATAGTCTATGCTACAGAAATATAAAGACTGAATGCGCGTCTTATTTACCCATCTCCCATCTGGCTTTCGGGGGTCAACATGTTTTTAATTGTAAAGATTTAAAAAATAATAATTGGATGGGAACAGCCTATCACTCGAATATCTTTGCTATAAATCAGTGCACGCGCGAGCACTCTCTTGCAGTCTCTCTCTCTTTCCATCAACTCCATTCAAATTGCATCCAAAATAGATGATCCTGTTCCAGATTGATATATATTCCTATATATAGATGTTCTAGCCTACCGCTTTCGGGTAATAAATTCAATGCAGTATTAGCCTTATATTTAACTAATTAATGATGAGTTATGCATAATAAGCTTCTAACTTATAGCCTCTGTTTCTTGCGCAATATGCAAGCACCTGTGCCTCGCTGGCCTCTCTCCTTAAGAAATGCTCCTTAGCTCTTGGAGTCCCATGCAGGAAAAGCTAGACTAGAATAGCTTGCTGGACATTATTTTTACTTACATTTCTTATATCAATAGACTATTCGAAGAGGGACGCAAGCTCTTTTTTGCTGAATGTTAAATACAGCAGCCAATAGAACTCAAGGGTAGTTTGAAAGAAGCGCTAACGTGTGATGGCGGTGACCTATAGCAGTTGTTTATTCAGACCAATAACCATTCAATCTTTGTGAAGGGAAGTGAAAACCTTTTGCATCTAATTCTAGTCCTATATTATTCAAGGATGTGATTTGAATGATGAAGATAAGGAGAATGAAATGTTTTTAATTTAACTGTTGAAAGCGAGGAAGGAATAAAGCAACAATAGAGAGATAAAAGGGAGGTAGCCTAATAACATTAGGGGAAATGTATATATGCATCAGCCTACTAATTATACAAATAGGCCCTATTATATTTCAAAATCAAATTCGCTAGCCTATAGCCTAAATTTGTAGGCTGCATGTGCTGCCCCAGAATCACATGTTCTCTTCTGCTTCATCATGGTTTGATTTGGTGTGTAATTCTAGTCCAAATAATACAGTATAATACAATACAGTATTACAGTTCACACTGAAAAAGATTAGCCTACTGAAGCTAGTTTCAGTTATTTACTCAAGAGAGCAAATAGCTAACTACATCTATGGGCTTTTCAGTTTTTCTGTTACGCTTAATGTGCTTTAGCCTATATCATATAGCCTATGTATTGGATAATGGCACAATCATTTGGGCTTTTTTGGGCTTGGGCTCATTAAATGTCATTAACGTAGGGCTCATTACATGTCATTAACGTAGGGTTCATTAAATGTCATTAACGTAGGGCTCATTACATGTCATTAACGTAGGGTTCATTAAATGTCATTAACGTAGGGCTCATTAAATGTCATTAACGTAGGGCTCATTAAATGTCATTAACGTAGGGCTCATTAAATGTTCTTAACGTAGGGCTCATTAAATGTCATTAACGTAGGCCTCATTAAATTACGTTAAAATAGGGCTCATTAAATGTCGTTAACGTAGAGCTCATTAAATGTCGTTAACGTAGAGCTCATTAAATGTGGTTAACGTAGGGCTCATTAAATATCGTTAACGTAGAGCTCATTAAATGCTGTTAACGTAGGGCACATTAAATGTTCTTAACGTAGGACTCATTAAATGTCGTTAAAGTAGGGCTCATTAAATGCTGTTAACGTAGAGCTCATTAAATGTCATTAACGTAGGGCTCACTAAATGTCGTTAACGTAGGGCACATTAAATGTTCTTAACGTAGGACTCATTAAATGTCGTTAACGTAGGGCACATTAAATGTTCTTAACGTAGGACTCATTAAATGTCGTTAACGTAGGGCTCATTAAATGTCGTTAACGTAGGGCTCATTAAATGTCGTTAACGTAGGGCTCATTAAATGTCGTTAACGTAGGGCTCATTAAATGTCGTTAACGTAGGGCTCATTAAATGTCGTTAACGTAGGGCTCATTAAATGTCGTTAACGTAGGGCTCATTAAATGTCGTTAACGTTGGGCTCATTAAATGTTGTTAACGTAGGGCTCATTAAATGTTGTTAATGTAGGGCTCATTAAATGTTGTTAACGTAGGGCTCATTAAATGTTGTTAACGTAGGGCTCATTAAATGTTGTTAACGTAGGGCTCATTAAATGTTGTTAACGTAGGGCTCATTAAATGTTGTTAACGTAGGGCTCATTAAATGTCGTTAACGTAGTGCTCATTAAATGTCATTAACGTTGTGCTCATAAAATGTATGTAATATATGGCTCATCAGGCATCAGGTTTGAATTTTCATGCTGATCAAAGCTCTAATCAAATCCAGACATATATACTTTATAATGCTCTTGAATGACACTTCCGGTTTTGGCATTAAATACCGGGTTACCTGGGAGAAAAGTGATTTATTCTCGGGATGGAACATTTGTAAAATACTGGGAAAATATTCAACCCTAGTGTGTCTGTGTGTGTGTGTCTGTGTATGAGTGTGTGTGTGTGTAAGCGTGATGCTGAGTGTCAGTGGCGTTAAACAGTGTCAGTGGCGCTGAGTGTCAGTGGCGTTAAACAGGCAAGTGCTGCAGGTGTTGCAGATCTGCTTAAGGCCGTTTTGCTCTCTGAGCTGCGTTCAATGCGGGCGCTGTAAGTAATTGCTTGATTTGACTCTTTCAGCTGTTTTCCTCAGTGATTACGCCAGAGGAGTTTGCTTAAGGCTGGGAGCGTGACAGGTTCTGGAATTTCTCTCCCCGGAGCGAGAGAATCTGTCTTGGGTCACCAAGAGACTCCAGTTACAGAAGAGTAGCCCCTTCAGAAGGTGATCCACCTTATCAAAACCCCTCACACACACACATACATGCACACTCAAACACACGAACACACACACACCTGTACACAGACACACACACATCTCCTGTTACAGAGTTCTGCCTGTCAGTAAAACCCAGCAGCTTCATTCTGATAGCAGAAAGGTAGCTAGAGGATGGAAAAGACATTATAAACATTATGCATACAGTAAAGGTGGTGTTACATTGTTTCCACTAAGTGAACTCTAGCTAACCAGTCAGTGATCTCCATCATTACTACCCTCTTTATCATCAACGCAACAGTCTGATGCTCATAAAATGTCTGCGTTTTAGTCTGTCAATGTCTCCGTCTTCCAGTCTGTCCATCTGTCCGTCAGTTGGTCATATATTCTGATGCTAGGTGGTTTCAATTAGTCTCTCTCACTCTCTCTCTCTCTTTCTCTCCAAGTTAGCATGCATTACTCTTGGCAACACTTCCTGCTGGGCTGAGCTGTGATTGGATGGTCAGGAGAACTGGCTGTGGCCGGAAATCAAGACTTTGGTCATGCTATGCTGCGTGTATCCACTCTGTACTCAACACAAACGCGTAAAATGGATTGTTGATGGTCTTTGGTTCAACATTATAGGGTAAAGGTGTTTCTGTGTGTTTCTGCTGAGTCTGCAACAAGCTGGGCCATGGGAGAGAGCATAACCTAAACTGGGAGAACGCCAGACAGAAAAACAGCAGATGAGGGGTGAAGAGTGACTGATAAAGTGAAGTAGCTTTGGCATGAGTCTGGTGCCCTCAGCTCCTAGTGCCATGCATGCACATAAACAAACATACACACTCATTCAGACTCGCACAAGCATGCGCGCTCACAAACACACACACACACGCACTGAGTGAGTGTGAGCAATTTCATGGGACTATACCCTCAGCCCCTAGTGCTGCGCTCAAACTCCCGAAGATAAAAGCCTTGAGGGCCCCTCTAATCTCCATACACCACCGGTGGTTGGGGCCACAAGGTGTGTGTGTTTAGCCCACAGGGAAAAGATGAGTGGGCAGGGGTTGTAGGTAGCCACTGACAAGCATCAACAAACACACACAACAACAGTCAAGCGCCAAGCCATCCACAGACCAGAAAGAATAACCTCCTGCTCACTGCACTGAAGTCCCACAGAGGCACATCAATACGCAGAGCCACATCTTAGTCCCTAAATTAACTGGAGATTTCATCTGGCCTAAGTCATAGGGGACCCAACAGCAGGAGAGTCTGTGACACAGTAGGGAGAGAGATAGAGAGAGACTTGTTTGGCAATGTTAACATATGTTTCCCATGCCAATACAGCTCCTTGAATTGAATTGAATTAACAGAGAGACAGGGAGAGAGAGAGAGAGAGAGAGAGAGAGAGAGAGAGAGAGAGAGAGAGAGAGAGAGAGAGAGAGAGAGAGAGAGAGAGAGAGAGAGAGAGAGAGAGAGAGAGAGAGAGAGAGAGAGAGAGAGAGAGAGAGAGAGAGAGAGAGAATAGGGGCGGAAGGAGGAGAGAGAGATCAAAAACGAATACATTAAATAAAAAATCATTTACATTCAACTTATTAAATCAACAAAACATTATTTCCCCTCCTCCACAAAACGTACCTCTCCATCATAAGTCCACTTCTCCTCAATCAATGGGAGGTCTTTTACAGCCGAGAAGAACTCAACATACACTTTTATTCTCGCTTTTACTAATCCTTTAAAAACATATCTTACATCCTTACTATTTCCCTTGTCTATCTTATTTTTGCTACTCAGAAAAATAGACATTTTAGCTTGACCCAAAATAAAATGTAACTGTTGACATTTTATTTTCTGTTGCTTACTATATTGAAACCCCAAAATAAGGTGTTATTGAAAATCTCCCCTACAGCTGTCAACAAAGACTGTAGTATTTCAAAGAGGCTTTATACTCTCACACTCCATAAAACAGTGCAAAATTGTTCCTCTTATATTACAAAAAGGACATCCATCTCCAACATCTGAATAAATGACAGATACAAAACTCTTGATGATAATTCCCTCTTCTGCTGACAGAGCCTTCCTGCAACTTTCCAGCAGTTGTCCGACAATCATTTCCGACCTCACCCCCAAATGTTCAGCCACCCGTCCTCCGTCCGTTAATGTGGGCCCAGCCATGTCCATTAACTTCCTTAGGGTGACGATTTTGCCCTTCACCAGCATCTTGGAGAAATGTGGAACAGCTTCAGTTGTACAATCCAGTCTTGCCCCAAACACCAGAGGTTCCTCCAGCAGCCAATGCACTGACTCCGCCTTAGTGCGTCTGGACACCTTCATTATACTCCAAACCCTAAGAAGGCCTCTGTAAAACGGAGGCACTCCATCCCTAGAAATCTGACTACTATCAACCAAAAATAAAGCCTTCTTTAAATCTAATCCCCCTACCTTCTGTAATACCAGACCTGCCACCCCTCTCCACACCACATTTTTCGGTCCATAAAGCAACTTTGAATAAACTGAAACCGGAAAGCAGGCAACCACATTGTTATCAATAATAGTGCGTCCCCTATATGACATATGAGATAGCAACCAACGCCATCTACTCATCCTCCCTCCCACCATTTCAACCACCCCATTCCATTTTTTTCCCATTGTCCCCTCATCCCCTAGGAACACTCCAAGATACTTGAAACCTCCAGACCATTTCCAAATCTGTAAAGCACTACTTCTCCCCTACAATTTACCTTTGCAGAGGATATTCCCTTAAACCGATCAACTTTGAGACTCAAACTATCCACCTCCGCTTGATTTTTCACCAAAATAACTACATCAGCATATGCTGAGAGACGAATAGGAGGAATATCCTCTGAAAGGGACACCCCTTCAACACGACTATAACGATACAGGGTGAGACCCAGATGCAGACACAGGAGGCAGATGGTTTGAGTCTCTGATATTTATTATAATCCAAGGGGCAGGCAAGAGACAGGTTGTGGACAGGCAAAATATCACAAAACAGGTCAGAATCCAGGAGGTACAGAGTGGCAGGCAGGCTCGAGGTCAGGGCAGGCAGAATGGTCAGGCAGGCGGGCTCAGATACAGGGCAGGCAAGGGTCAAAACCCGGAGGACTAGAAAAAGCAGGAGCACGGGAAAAACATGCTGGCTGACTTGACAAGACGAACTGGCAGCAGATTAACAGAGAACACAGGAATAAATACCCAGGGACTAATGGGGAAAACAGGTGACACCTGGAGGTGGGTGGAGACAATCACAAAGACAATTGAAACAGATCAGGGTGTGACAACGACTTCTAATGCTATTTAGTAGTGGCTCTATAGCGATGGCATACAACATTCCGGACAACGAACACCCCTGCCTAATTCCTCTACACACTTTAAAAGGAGCACTCAAGCCACCGTTAACTTTCAATACACTTTCAATGTCACCATATATCACCTTGATCATGGCAATAAAACCAGAGCTGAAACCAAAAGCCTAAAAAGTGTGCCATAGGTATTGATGTTCAACTCGGTCAAATGCCTTTTCCAGATCAATTGAAATTAGACCAGCATCCAACCCAATAGCCCTAGAGACAAAAAATCCTGAATCAGCTAAATGTTATCCCCTATCTGCCTGCCAAGAACACAGTAGGACTGGTCTGTGTGTATGATTTGCACCATCACCTCCCTCAGCCTGTTTAACAAAGCCTTGGACAGGATCTTATAATCAGTGCGCATTAAGGCCACCGGCCTCCAGTCCCTCACCTCCATATGGTCACCCTTTTTTGGCAGTAGGGTGAGGACAGCCCTTCTGCAGCTTAGCGGTAGTAACCCTCTGATCAAACTATCATTAACTACTGCTAGCCAATCCTCTCCCAACATAGCCCAAAAAGACTGTAAAAAGTCAACAGGAAGCCCATCGGTGCCCTTCCATTTTCCATGCCTTCTAATGCAGTGTATAGCTCCTGCAAAGACAATGGTTGCTCTAGTTCAACCTGAGCTTCTGCAGCCACCTGTGGGAGCCCATCAAGGAACTGCTGTGTCACTGTTTTATCTTCTTGATACTCACACTTGTAGAGCTCAGCATAGAACTCTACTGCCATCTTTCTAATTTCACTTGGGCTAGTGAGCTCCTGTCCAACAGCTGATTTGAGGCAATGAATTATTATTCTTTGTCCATTCTTTTTCTCTAAACCAAAGAAAAATTTGGATGAGATATTAATTTCAGAGATTCCCTGAAACTTACTTCTCACCAATGCCCCCTGTGCTCTGATACCCAGCAGTGCCTGAATATGGCCTCGATCTCCTGTGGTCTCAACTAACGTCAGGAGTTCCACTATTTCAGACTCTAGGGCGTTCATTGATCTGGTGATATATCTGGTTATATTCATGGTGTATTGTTACAGAATTGTTGAATCTGGATGTTCCCTATATCCCACCACTGTTGAAGAGATACAAAACTGTCCTTTCAGACCTCCACCTCTCCCAGAAAAAACTAAAACATTTCCTGAAGTGAGCATCACTCAATATATTAAAATGCCAGTATGCGCTTTTGGGTTTTACAGCATTAATGTACATCACCTCTGTTACTATACAAAGATCAGAAAATCTCACTGGGGTAATCACACTTGATTTACAGACCTGAGATTGATGCTCAAAACCTATCTAACCTGGCCAGAGAGATTGTGTTCTCTCTCACATTAGCCCATGTGTACTGTCTCGTGCCTCCATTTTGACTCCGCCAAATATCACATAGTTCATGTGTTACAATAATGTGTTTTTAAAAAGTCCTTGAGGCTGTATGAGGTTCTTTGTGATTTCTATCTAAGTCACTGACTGTACAGTTAAAATACCCAGCAAGAAATAAATAATCCTCAGTATTACATTTCTCAATGGTATTTGATGTTTCTAAAAAACATACACTGTCAACTGCCACTACTGGGGCATATACATTTATTAAACACATAGTGATATCTCGCTCTAACTTTTAATAACCTCCCCTCATCCTCCTCTTCAACCTCATATGGCAAAGGCAAAAAACCTTTTGACAACAGGATGGCCACACCCCCACGTTGAGTTTTTATGACTACACACCACTGTCCCCTCCCACTCCTGTTGCCACATTACTTCATTTTCCATATTACTATGCGTTTTTTGTAGAAAACGTATGTCACTTCCCTTTCTCTTTATTAACTCATACACTACGGCTCTTTTTTTCCTGTCTCTTGCCCCATTTATGTTTAAAGAAGAAATCTTAAAACTGCTCATGGCTGAAAATAAAATAGAATGAGAAACAGAACACATCTCTTTACAGAGTTAAGGCTCTCTCTCTCTCTCTCTATCTCCCTCTCTCTATCTCCCTCTCTCTATCTCCCTCTCTCTATCTCCCTCTCTCTATCTCCCTCTCTCCTCTCCTCTCTCTGCCTCTCTCTATCTCCCTCTCTCCTCTCCTCTCTCTGCCTCTCTCTATCTCCCTCTCTCCTCTCCTCTCTCTGCCTCTCTCTATCTCCCTCTCTCCTCTCCTCTCTCTGCCTCTCTCTATCTCCCTCTCTCCTCTCTCTCTCTGCCTCTCTCTATCTCCCTCTCCTCTCTCTCTCTCTCTCTATCTCCCTCTCTCTCCTCTTTCCCTCTCTCTCTGCCCCTCTCTCCTCTTTCTCTCTCTATCTCCCTCTCTCTCTCTTTCTGCCCCTTTCTCCTCTTTCTCTCTCTATCTCCTCTCTCTCTTTCTCTCTCTATCTCCTCTCTCTCTTTCTCTCTGCCCCTCTATCCTCTTTCTCTATCGTTCTCTTATATAATTTTCTATAAACAGCTCAGCTAGATCTCCAAATCATCCAAGTCATAAAGCAGCCTTTGGGAAGGGTTCAATTTTTTTCTGGGCTACAGAGTGGACTAGAGAATGTTGCTCTCTGGTGTGTGTGTGTTTCTGTATTGCTCTTCAGGACAGCAGCAGACTGGTGTGTGTGTGTGTGTGTGTGTGAACAACTGAATAGCTTGACTCATTGGAGAATCAGGACACACATCTGCTTCTAATGGTAAAACCCATCCTGGTCAGCCCAGCCTTCTCATCGCTGTGTGATTTCACAGTTTCCATACTCACAAATATTTACTTTGTTTAATAATGGATACGAAACGATTGCTCCAGTATGGCCCATTCATTAGCTGCTGTTTGAGACAAGGTGCGTTAGAGAGCACAGAGCATGATAAAGTGTTCGCTCTGTGTTTCCGTTCCTCAGTGTAAGCAACGGTAATCGTGACCAATAGAGATAGACTGATGAAGAGGGATCATTGGTTGTCTAGAGAATATGAATCATTCCAAAGTCTCTTCACCTATTACAGATGAGATTCACTACAGGCCTCACTCACTGACTGACTGACTGCACCTAGCATAAACACACACACAGACAAACTTACCATAGGGGTTATTCCAGCACTCGGTGGGCGTGTGTGTGTGTGTGTGTGTGTGTGTGTGTGTGTGTGTGTGTGTGTGTGTGTGTGTGTGTGTGTGTGCGTGCGTGCGTGCGTGCGTGCGTGCGTGCGTGCGTGCGTGCGTGCGTGCGTGCGTGCGTGCGTGCGTGCGTGCGTGCGTGCGTGCGTGCGTGCGTGAGCGGGTCCTACTGTGCCGAGGTGTGTGCGCGCGTGTGCGTGTGCGTGTGAGAAAGAGAGAGCGAGATAGAGCGTGAGTGTATTTCTTTTGTTTAACTATCCTTGCGTGGACCAAACAATTGATTTCCATTAAAACTCCTATTTTCCCTATCGTCTAAACCTAATACTAACCCTTACCCAAACCCTTATCCTAACCTTAACACCAAACCCCTAAACCTAACCTATCCCAGTTTACCTATTTGCTTATTTGGAATTTTTCATTAGCTGTTGCAAAAGAAGCAGCTACTCCTCCTGTGGTCCACACAAAACATGAAACCTGACATAATACAGAACATTAATAGACAAGAACAGCTCAAGCTTATAGACTTGCCTACACCTAGCGACCTGTTTTGTTAATGATATGATCAAAAAGTATTCCATTTTATTTGGAATGGCAAGCCAGACAAAATTAAAAGGGCCTATTTATATAATGAATATGAATTTGGAGGGCAGAAATTATTAAATATTAAATCATTAGACCTCTCTCTAAAGGCATCAGTCATACAAAAGTTATACTTTAATCCGAACTGGTTCTCTAGCAAATTAGTTAGAATGTCTCACCCCATGTTCAAGAATGGCCTTTTTTAATCAAAATACAACCTCTCACTTTCGGTTATTTGAAAATGAAATAATCTTAAAAATATCGCTATTGTTAAAACAATCTATGGAAAGTTGGTTGCAATTTCAATTTAATCCACCAGAAAAGACATAACAAATAATACAACATATATTGTGGTTAAACTGAAATATACTAATTGATTAAAATACACTAATTGATTTTTCGAATAATAAAACAACAAAAACATTTTAGAATCTTTGTCAATTATATCATAAATAGGACTGGTGGAGTTATGTCATACATGCAGCAAACAAAAATATATGGAAATGTCTGCTCTACCCAAAATTACAACCAACTAATTGCAGCATTACCACAAAATTGGAAGAGGCAAGTGAAAAGGGGAACAAGTAAGGAACTTGTCTGTCGGCTCTGCATTAAATACCAAAATTGGTTAAATAAAATTATGATAAATAAAGTACACCAGTTTCATTTAAGGACCAAATAAAAATGTACAGCTGTGCCATATGTGAGTAGCGCAGCGCAGCCGATGTGAGTAAGACCTTTAAACAGGTCAACATTCACAAGGCCGCAGGGCCAGGACGTGTACTGCGAGCATGCGCTGACCAACTGGCAAGTGTCTTCACTGCCCAACATGTTTCAAACAGACCACCATAGTCCCTGTGCCCAAGAACACAAAGGTAACCTGCCTAAATGACTACCGACCCGAAGTGCTCACGTCTGTAGCCATGAAGTGCTTTGAAAGGCTGGTCATGGCTCACATCAACACCATTAAACCAGAAACCCTAGACCCACTCCAATTTGCATACCGCCCCAACAGATCCACAGAGGATGTAATCTCTATTGCACTCCACACTGCCCTTTCCCACCTGGACAAGAGGAACACCTATGAGAGAATGCTATTCATTGACTACAGCTCAGTGTTCAACACCGTAGTGCCCTCAAAGCTCATCACTAAGCTAAGGACCCTGGGACTAAACACCTCCCTCTGTAACTGGATCCTGGACTTCCTGACGGGCCGCCCCCAGGTGGTAAGGGTAGGTAACAACACATCCGCCACGCTGATCCTCAACATGGGGGCCCATCAGGGGTGCGTGCTCAGTCCCCTCCTGTACTCCCTGTTCACTCATGACTGCACAGCCAGGCACGACTCCAACACCATTATTAAGTTTGCCGATGACACAACAGTGGTAGGCTTGATCACCGACAATGACGAGACGGCCTATAGGGAGGAGGTCAGAGACCTGGCCGTGTGATGCCAGGACAACAACCTCTCCCTCCTGATCAAGACAAAGGAGATGATTGTGGACTAAAGGAAAAAGAGGACCGAGCACACCTCCATTCTCATCAACGGGGCTGCAGTGGAGCAGGTTGAGAGCTTCAGGTGTCCACATCACCAACAAACTAACATGGTCCAAACACATCAAGACAGTCGTGAAGAGGGCACGGCAAAACCTATTCCCCCTCGGGAGACTGAAAAGATTTGGCATGGGTCCTCAGATCCTCAAAAGGTTCTACAGCTGCACTATCTAGAGCATCCTGACTGGTTGCATCACTGCCTGGCAACTGCTCTGCCTCCGACCGCAAGGCACTACAGAGGGTGGTGGGAAAGGCCCAGTACATCACTCGGGCCAAGTTTCATGCCATCCAGGACCTCTATACCAGGCGGTGTCAGAGGAAGGCTGCTACTCTATTGTTATCTATGCAGTCACTTCAATAACTCTACCTACATGTACATATTACCTCAACTAGCCCGTGCCCTCGCACATTGACTCTGTACCGGTACCCCCCTGTATATAGTCTCACTATTCTTATTTTACTGCTGCTCTTTAATTACTTGTTACTTTTATTTTTCATTCTTATCCGTAAACTGCATAGTTGGTTAGGGGCACGTAAGTAAACATTTTACTGTAAACTGAATACCTGTTGTATTCGACGCATGTGACTACTAACATTTGATTTGATATAGATTGGAAGGTTGTTGGGAACCGATTCCATGGAACATGGTTTATGAACTGATACACAAAACGATGGCAGATTCCAAATAATTATTCAATTTAAATTATTATACAAAATTCTTGCAACCAATAGAATGTTATACATTCAGCAAAAAAAGAAACGTCCTCTCACTGTCAACTGCGTTTATTTTCAGCAAACTTAACATGTGTAAATATTTGTATGGACATAACAAGATTCAACAACTGAGACATAAACTGAACAAGTTCCACAGACATGTGACTAAACAGAGATGTAATAATGTGTCCCTGAACAAAGAGGGGGTCAAAAGTAACAGTCAGTATCTGGTGTGGCCACCAGTTGCATTAATTACTGCAGTGCATCTCCTCCTCATGGACTGCACCAGATTTGTCAGTTCTTGCTGTGAGATGTTACCCCACTCTTCCACCAAAGCACCAAGGCATTGCAATTTATTGCCCTGGCCACATCTGCTGTCCTCATGCCTCCTTGCATCATGCCTAAGGCACGTTCACGCAGATAAGCAGGGACCCTGGGCATCTTTCTTTTGGTGTTTTTCAGAGTCAGTAGAAAGGCCTCTTTAGTGTCCTAAGTTTTCATAACTGTGACCTTAACTGCCTACCGTCTGTACGCTGTTAGTGTCTTAACGACCGTTCCACAGGTGCATGTTCATTAATTGTTTATGGTTCATTGAACAAGCATTGGAAACAGTGTTTAAACCCTTTACAATGAAGATCTGTGAAGTTATTTGGGTTATTTACGAATTATCTTTGAAGACAGGGTCCTGAAAAAGGGACGTTTCTCTTTTTGCTGAGTTTATATATATGGGGGATACAACCTTCCCAGCTCTGCAGATTTTGCTGCGAAGAGACATGGTCATTCGATCATTTATCTTCGTACTGTCCATACGTAGCTTGTTTTGGTCACAGGTCCAGGAATGGCTAAAGATTTGCAACATTTACCTGGAATTAACTGCAGATAGCACTACTGGTCATAATCAATCGATCAATAATATAATAATACTTATAGCAAAAACATTTATCTTTAATTTACAATCTGTAGAAACTATGAGAATAGAAAGGTTCAGAACTTTTGTGAAGCATCACAGCACAGTTGAAAAATATGTGGCAAATAGAAATCCAATGTGGATGGTGTTGAGAGATAGATGGGAGGGGTTGTATGGAGCTGAAGGGTGGGACTAATAACTACTAATAACAACAAGATAACTCATGTAAAATATACTGTGTCTGTAAAATGTATATAGGTTCAGAACTTTTGTGAAACAGCACAGTTCAAAATATATGGCAAACAGAAATTAAACTGGATGGACATCAGAAAAATATAAGAGAGGTTGAGGGTTTTAATTTATTTAACTTTTATTTAGAGGTTGAGGGTAGATGAAGGACAGGACTAAAAACAAACAGAATATAACTATTGTAAAATAGAATGTGTCCGTAAAATGTGTACAGTATGTATAAGCTGGACGTAGAAGCCTAAGTGTTGTTGTTCATTAGTTTACTACCAATTAGCAGAAGGGTGGTGGGGTTAGGGGAAAATAATAATAAGGAAAATACATTAAAAAATATATATATACAGTACCAGTCAATAGGTGTGTCCAACACATAAGTTTGGACACACCTATTCATTCAAGCGTTTAAAAAAAAAAAATCAAATTTTACATTGTAGAATAGTAGTGAAGACATCACAATTTATGAAATAACACATATGGAATCATGTAGTCACCAACCAAAAAAGTGTTAATACATCAAAATATATTTTATAGTAGCCACTCTTTGCCTTGATGACAGCTTTGCACACTCTTGGCATTCTCTCAACCAGCTTCATGAGGTAGTCACCTGGAATGCATTTCAATTAACAGGTGTGCATTGTTAAAAGTTAATTTGCGGAATTTCTTCCCTTCTGGTCCCCGCAAGGATAGTAATACTCCAAAACACACACACACACACACACACACACACACACACACACACACACACACACACACACACACACACACACACACACACACACACACACACACACACACACACACACACATTATGCACAGCACATGGACAAGGCTAACGCTACAATCCGTCTCACGACAGTCCTGTCTCAGAGTTCTGAAGTAGAATGTGTTATGCTAATGAAGCGTGTTAGAAGGTCCTGGTCCAATCACAGAGGGCATTGTTTACACTCTCTGGGCGTTTCCATGGGGAAGTGGTCGCTCTGTGGTGAAGGAGAGTCTCACGGACACAGATGGATGGATTGACGCATGATGACAACCTTAATCGACTCTGAATGTCTCAAGCACACACACGCACATACATACACACAAAGGCGCAAGGAACAGAACTGGCACTCACACCGGAACAGATGTGTGACAGACGGGACCCAGGAATGCACTAAGATCCACAACACACGCTCTTACACACATACAAACACATACAGTACACACGCACAATGCTTATATGCAGTCACATACACACGCAACAAATGGACACTGACAGTGTTTCTTCTCTCCCTGCCTTATGGTGCAAGAACAGTGTTCATGTTCACTAGGTACGAAATGGGAGAAGAAAGTTTCACTACGTTGTGCTGTATTGAACATGACCCCTGTTAGCTGGGTCAGAGCTAAGGGCTAGGTGTTGTGGTGCTGGTTCCTTTGTGACTCTGATGTTAACCTGATGGGCTGTACATCTGTGGTTGTTCTTTTCTTCTGTTCCCTGTTTGTCTCTCTGACACTAACCTTGTTTCTGACTCGCCTTTTGGAGGAATTCTGTCTCAGAGGAACCAGAACTACCACTTTCCTTCTGTATCAATTCACCATGGTCAGGCAATGGCACACACACACTGCCCTCCACCCTCTCTGTCTCTGTCTCTCTCTCTCTCTGTCTCTCTCTCTCTCTCTCTTTCTCTCTCTTTCGCTCTCTCTCTCTCTTTCGCTCTCTCTCTCTCTCTTTCTCTCTCTCTCTCTCTCTCTCTCTCTTTCTCTCTCTCTCTCTCTCTTTCGCTCTCTCTCTCACTCTCACTCTCTCTCTCTACCTCTCTCTCTCTACCTCTCTCTCTCTTTCACACACACTCTCTATATCTCTCTCTTTCTCCCTCTACTCTTTATTTTGTGTCCAAATGCAGGTTGTGACAGGCTCTTATACGCTCTCCTCCTCTCGTCCTCTCCTCCCTTTCCTCCTCTCCTCTCCTCTCTCTATCTCCTTTCCTACTTCTGGGGTACAGTATTACACACTCCTCTGATGTGTAATCTGGTCATCAAAATTGTACTCCTAGGTAGCTAGCTAGCAAACGTAGCTACACACAATCATACCAAAGTCAATATCAGCATGTGAAGCAGTTAAATAGCTGTAAAATCACCAAACAAATTGCACTATCAATTTAGGAGTCTACAATCTCACCATGTACAACCTGCAGATCGATGTGCCTGACATTCGCAACGGCACCATGCAATGCATTCTGGACTGAAGAGGCAGTTAAATTACACATTTCGAGGTAGAACTATCACAAAAATATGATCAATTGCTAATTCGAGAGAAGACAACTCCCCTGTTATGACATTGGCCAGTATTGAAATCTGACATGTACAGTATAGTATGATAGACGTTTTCACCATCTAAAAGTCGTATTCCTATTAACTTCCAGTGTAGAGAGACTTTATCACAGTGCTATGTCACACCGGACGGATTTCTGCCTGCTTGAACCCCTATAACTCAGATACACATGAAAACATGAAATGACCCAGGGAATAGATAGAACATCACTCAAAGATGCACTAAAACAATATAACAGTCAAAATAGCTGTATCTTTACTTTAAGTGACAAGTGGATTTTGCACCCCTCAAACACAGGAAACAGATGGCTGAAAAAGACAGCTCCTCAGGTGGGCGGGACGTTGCTAGTGTGTGTACTCCTGTGTGTGTCTGCCTCAGCCACCACACCAGTTGTAATATAAAACTGCATGAATTCTGACCTAAACACCCTGCCAACCGATCTGACAAATTATACACAGTCACAAAATATCAGAACACACACAAAACATCAGAACATCGGCCCAGACCAGAAAATACAAAACAACAATCACTCCACACTTCTACATCTGTTTATTTACTGTGGGAATGATAGGGTCTTTGTTTCAGGCCCCCACTGTGTCACACACACACTCACACACGCACACAGAGAGCTCCCCTAGCTCAGCAGTTTGGGCTCTAGTTGAGATCCCATTGAAAGTGATCTGAAAAGAGGCAGAAGATAAATATAAGAGTGTGTGATGTAGAGGTGTGTTTATTCTGCTCACTAATGATGTTTAAAGACTTTCCATCATCACGCCAGACTGTTTCTTCTCTCTCTTCGGTGAGTCAGAGACGTGGTAAACAATTGTAGTTTTCCACCAAATCTTCCCCACAGGAGAGACCAGGGACATAGCAGAGGGTGCACCGACCTAAACCTTGTTTACTCGCCTTTATATTTTCGGGAATAGTGTTTACACACCTTTTAGGCATTGTTAGCATTAGCTTTTACTTGCTGCCCATCATCTCTATACTTGCATTTAGTGTTGTCCCATCTTTTTAACCCCCAACAATGTTTTGCAAACAAACATGTGCTGTTAATGTTCTGTTAATGTTAGCTGAGGTAAAGGCATTGACTTGACTTGGATTACAGGCCTTCTTAACTGGGTGGTTTAAGGAGAGCCCCCCCCCCCCCCCCCCCGTCTCCCCTCCCCTCACCCGTCTCCCCTCTCCTCACCCGTCTGCCTTCCCATCTCACCTCTGACTTCCCTGTCTTCCTCTCTTCACTTCCCCCTCCTTCCCCTGGCCCCCTCCCCTCTCCCACTCTCCAGTACTGGAATGTATTATCTGGAGTCAGTCTATTTTACTCAACAGTAATAAAAGTGTGCGTGTAATAAAGAGAGGTTCATGGCATAATGCCCACAGCCTCTTTAGGGCAGGATATTACAGAGGTCTGGAACACCTCAGGATTTATTAACACGCTGGGAAAAAGAGTGTGTGTGTGTGTGTCATCTTCTCTGAAAATATACTGAGCCCCTCTCCCATGTCCTCTCCCCTTCTCTCTCCCCTCTCCTCATCTCTCTCTTTCTCCTCTACTACTCTTTTCTCTCATATCCTCTACTCTAACCTCATTTCCTCCCCCTCTCATTGCACTCTACCCCCATTTTCTCCCCTTCTCCTCCCACTCAACCCCCATTTCCTCCCCCTCTACTCCCACTCTCCTCCCCTTCTCCTCCCACTCTCCACCCACTCTTCTCCCCTTTTTCTCCCCCTCTCCTCCCACTCTCTTCCCCTTCTTCTCCTCCCACTCTGCTCCCCTTCTCCTCCCACTCCCCCCCCCTCCTCCCCTTCTCCTTTCCTTCTCCTCTCCCTCTCCTCTCCCTCTCCTCCCCTTCTCCTCCCCTTTCTCCGTCCCTTCTCCCCCTTCCTCCCTTTCTCCTCCCCCTCTTCTCCTCTCCTCCTCCTACTCTCCCTCTCTCCTTTCAGTAGATGGATGTCTCTGGGACACGTGTGTGTATGTGTGTGTGTGTGTGTGCATTATTCTAATCCAGACAACCCGTAGCAGGTGGGTTATATTGGGTCAATATTTCTGTATTACACTATTAGGACTTTATAGGGAGTAAGGTGTCATTTGAGACAGCCTCTGTGGTACTCTGAAACCTGCTTCCTTTAGGACCCAGAAACTCAACTCCATGTCCACAACTGACTCTTTTAAGGTGCTTTGGGACAGACAGGCTGAAGCCCAGTCAGGTGCCAGTAGGGCCTCAAACTACAGTGCATTATGCATCTGGTTCTCATAGGTTGGAAACACTGCAGTATAGGCAGGGGAACCTGCTGAGTCTCACAGGACCCTGTAGAACTGCATCACCCAATATGACACTTTTAGTGTGGACTTTTCTAAAAGCACCCTAATGATATAGATAGCACTATTTCTTATTATAAACTGGGTGGTACTAGCCCTGAATGCTGATTGTCTGAAAGCCGTGGTATATCAGATCATATACCACGGGTATGACAAAACATGCATTTTTACTGCTCTAATTGCATTGGTAACCAGTTTATAATAGCGATAAGGCACCTCAGGGGTTTGTGGTAAGGACACCTTCAAAATATTGAGTTGCACCCCCCCCCCCCCCCCCCCCCCCCCTTTGCCCAAAGAACAGCCTCAATTCGTCAGGGCATGGTCTCTACAAGGTGTTGAAAGCATTAAACAGGGATGCTGACCCATGTTGACTCCAATGCTTTGAGTTGGCTGGATGTCCTTCGGGTGGTGGACCATTCTTGATACACACAGGAAACTATCAAGCATTATAAACCCAGCGGCGTTGCAGTTCTTGACACAAACCGGTGCACCTGGCACCTACTACCATACCCCGTTTAAAGGCATTTAAATGTTTTGTCTTGCCCATTCACCCTCTGAATGGCACACATACACAATCCATGTCTCAATTGTCTCAAGACTTAAAAATCCTTCTTTAACCTGTCTCCTCCCCTTCATCTACGCTGATTGAAGTGGATTTAACAGGTGACATCAATAAGGGATCATACTGTAGCTTTCATCTGGATTCACCTGGTCAGTCTATGTCATGGAAAGAGCAGGTGTTTTTAACGTTTCGTACACTCAGTGTAGATGTTAAGCACATTTCTGTTCTCATCCTCATCTCATAGTGATTCCTATAAATGACCAGCCTCAATGACCGCAAGTCATACAAACGTCAACCCTGGGTCCGCTGCTTGAGAGCAAAACATCTGTTATGTGTGTGTGCGTCCATAGCATGTGCGTGTGTCTGTGCATCAGTGTGTGTGTAAAGTGATGTGATAGATGAGGCCTGCTGTTGGTGATTACTTCCTATGGTAAGAGGGTCTCATCAGCTGGGGAGTCTATGAGTCTATGCTATGTGTTCTGGGAGGGCAGACACACAGACACATTTTCATGGAGCAAAATTCCAAGACATGAAGCTTAGATTGGAATAGGAAAAAGCCCCCTGCCACACCATCACACACAAACCCAGCCCCCACAATTAGATCATAGAGATATGCTGAACCACACACATTCCACACACACAGCCGCACGCACACTCTTATCTTCACACGTCTGGGGCAGGATTGATGGTTGGAAACTCTCTTTCTTCCACTGGGACTCATAACTCTGGACACTGATATTATTAAGACCAGACAGACAAGAACGGAGAGGAGAGGAGGAGAGGAGTTCTGAACAGTTGTTTTTGACAGACACCTGTGACTACATGCGTTCGTCAATACATACTGAACTCAGTTGTGACCCACATACCCAAAACAATCAATTAGCGTGTATGTTTAGTGTACAGTATAGGCCTATACATAAGCATGTGTGTTGGACATTTGTGTTTAATTTGCTGGCGGAGGGAAGGGGACTCAGCCTGGCTGAGATGGGAGAAGGCTGTCATCACTGTGTGATGACTGGTCTGCTCTGTTCAACACCCTCTTCTCCCTAATGGCTTCCAGTCGCTTGTAAAGACAGAGGAAAACACTGAGCCATGGGAAACCGTGACAGAGGAGTAGCCTTGAGCCCCCTCAGATGGCTTGTGTGTGTATGTGTGGGTGTGTGTTTGTTTGTGTGTGTGTGTGTGTGTGTGTGTGTGCGCGCGTGCGTGTTTGTGTCAGTGTGCCTTCAGAAGGATAGACCTTACGGACAGACTTCCGTAAGGTCACCAAAAAGAGACGAAAAGCATCCCAGAGAGAGGGAGAGATAGAGAGAGGGGGGGGGGGGAGCGAGAGAGAGATAAATAGAGAGAGGGAGAGAGCGAGAGGGAGAGAGCAAGAAGGAGAGAGCGAGAGGGAGAGAGAGACGGAGAGATAGAGAGAGGGAGATATATAGAGGGAGAGAGAGAGAGAGAGCGAGACGGAGAGATAGGGAGAGAGAGAGAGGGAGGGAGAGATATAGAGGGAGGGAGAGATATAGAGAGAGGGAGGGAGAGAGAGAGAGAGAGAGAGAGGGAGGGAGTGATATAGAGAGAGGGAGAGAGAGAGAGAGCGCAGAGGCCCATTACAGTATATTGGCACTGTGTAGAATCAAATCAAATCAAAGTTTATTGGTCGTGTACACAGATTTGCAGATGTTTCTGCAGGTCCAGTGAAATGCTTGAGTTTCTAGCTCCAACAGTAATACCTAGCAATATAAAACAATGCACACATAATCCAAAGTGGAGTCACTTCATGCAGGCTGATGCGTGAGTTCCAGTGCAGGTATTACACCTTCCTCACCTGAGCTCTGCACTGATGCAGCTCTCATCCCATACCACCTCAGCCTCATTAAGACGTGATGCACTCCCGTCCTAATCATTCCTAACAGTATATGGATCTGAAGTAGAAGAGTTGAGAGTTATTACTCTCTGAATCCGTGGTTGAGGAGAGGGAAGGGGGGAATGGTCTGTACTTCTCTCACCTACCTACGGGCTTCCATTATACTGATATAAACACCTGAAACTTTTTCCTCTTCACTGACACGTAGTATGGAGGGGTGTGTGTGTGTGTGTATTTGTGTGTGTGTGTGTGACACCTTTGAAGTGAATAAGCAGTTCCTTCTCACTGAGCTGTGGTATGAAGGTGGTGTGTGTTCGTGTGTGCATTTGGGTGTGTGTGTTGTGTTATCTAGAACACCTTTGAAGTAAACAAGTGGTTTCTCCTCATTGACTTGTGATATAGAGGTGTGTGTGTTGTGTTATCTAGAACACCTTTGAAGTAAACAAGTGGTTTCTCCTCATTGACTTGTGATATAGAGGTGTGTGTGTTGTGTTATCTAGAACACCTTTGAAGTAAACAAGTGGTTTCTCCTCATTGACTTGTGATATAGAGGTGTGTGTGCGTGGAGGTGGTATGAGTAAGCTGATCCAGCTTGTCAGCATTTCTCCTCTGTCGGCACAAACCATCCCTCCGTTTTCCTGTTAACGGGAAATAACCTACCTACCTACTGTACCTGCATCCATCTGTAACCCTCCTGTCCTGAGGTCCTTGTGCAAATACTGTTTAGTTTCCATTGATCTCCACCATGTATCTGCTTGCCATTATGTCCCTTTTTCCAGACAGGCACACAGACATGCAGGCAGGCAGGCAGGCAGACAGACAGACACCAATGTGTGCATTTATAGACCCCCTGGAATAAGAGCACACTGAGCCATGTACACTGTGAGCTATACACACACTGTCCACAGTCTATACACACAGCCAAACCTGAGAATGGCACCTTTGTATAACTCATAGACGGGCTGTGTGTGTGTGTGTGTGTGTGTGTGTGTGTGTGTGTGTGTGTGTGTGTGTGTGTGTGTGTGTGTGTGTGTGTGTGTGTGTGTGTGTGTGTGTGTGTGTGTGTGTGTGTGTGCTGGTCTAGTTGGTGCAGGACTATGTTTGGACTCAATACAGGCTTTTCATGGCTCATGTTACCGTGGTTACTGCTGAGGGTTGCTGCCATGGCAATAGGAAATTAGAAAATGATAATGATGCATGAGGCATGGGACTGATTGGATTGAGGAGGGGATGGGGTGGAGTGGAGTAGTGGTGTGTTTCCTGTGAGCTGATTGGGTGAAATACATTCAGATGAGCCACTTTGCCTGAGACCAAAAGAAACAAGTTAGCTTACAGAGCTGATGCCTAGGCTTTAGCTAACACAATTTCAAACAGACCACCCGGGTTCCATGTCCAGTCAGTCACATTAAGAGGTTGAGTTGTATTTGAGTGTACACGCCCCTCTACTGTGGTCTGTGTTGAGGACACATGTTTGGTGGATTACGTGTGTTGGAGCGTGGACGGTTGCGTGTGGCAGACACAGATCAAATCTCTGTAAAATACAATGATTCACTTCTTAATCACGACAGGCCCTTCGAGCCAGAACGCCCCCTTGTGTGTGTGTGTGACATGCATGGGAATACCCGTGTGCATTCTTCAGACCCCTCATCATTGACATGACAGCACGGGGATGAAATGCTTCAGCACATTAAAACATTTCTCTGCATGCTCTTGAGTCCTCTACACAGAGTGTGCTAGCCCAGTGAGATAAGCACTAGCTCTGGCAGTTAGATAATGTCACCATTTTTTCTATAGATAGGATTAGATAATCACCTCACACGTGCACACACACGTGCACACACACATGCACACACACGTACACACACACACACACACACACACACACACACACACACACACACACACACACACACACACACACACACACACACACACACACACACACACACACACACACACACACACACACACACACACACAAAAACTGAACCTCTCTCTCACTCTCTCTGTGTCACACACACACAGTCATGTCTCTGTGGGCTGACCCAGGGAGTCGTGTGGTAAGGGCTACCAGCCAAACATTCACATCCCAGAACAAGATAAAGATCCTGCAGGCAATTAAACATAATACTGCTGCTAGAGAAGGAGAAAAGCACACATGCACACACACACACACACACACACACACACACACACACACACACACACACACACACACACACACACACACACACACACACACACACACACACACACACACACACACACACACACACACACACTTGAATATGATACTGCAGCTATAGAGACAGAGAAGAACGCTGGCACCTACCTGAACCACAGTGGAAAGTACACCCAGTCAGACTTCAGTCTAACTCTCAGTCGTTGTTCTGAGTCAGGGGAAGTTCTTTATCTTCATGGGCTTGTTGGTGAATTTTCTCTTTAGATGAGATTTTGGGGATGGGACATTGTATGTTTGTGTGTGTGTGTGTGCTTGTATGTCTGTGTGTGAATTTGTGAGTTTGAGTTTGTGTTGTGTGTCAACCTGGACAGTACCATGCTACAGCATCAATAGGGAGTAAAGAGATATCAGATATCATATGTTGAATTGAGATTACAACACAGGATGTGACTTTTACCTTTCCTTTGCCTTGACTTGTTTGAAAAGGTCACAGAGTTCAATGTAAACGTGAGTAAAAGGGAAACGCGAGAAGATTATTACATTTGAATTATATTTCACCATCCTTGTACGCACACACACGCGCACGCACGCAAACACGTACACAACTAACCTTGTGGAGACACACAATTCAGTCTTATTCAAAATCCTATTTTCCCTTACCCCTAACCTGTACCCTTACCATAACCCTAACCCTAACCTTAACCAAAAACCTAACCTGGCTACTTTGAAGAATCTCAAATAGAAAAAATATTTACATTTGTTTAACACTTTTTTGGTTACTACATGAATCCATATGTGTTATTTCATAGTTATGATGTCTTCACTATTATTCTACAATGTAGAAAATAGTAAAAATAAAGAAAAACCCTGGAATGAGTTGGTGTCCAAACTTTTGACTGGTACTGTACATACACACTAGGTTGTGCGCCCAGCGAGCAGTGGGATTTATGGTTATTGTGATAACCAGTGAGTCCAGCAGCGGTTTAGCAGGCTGAAATAGGACTGTTTTAATAAGAGCTGATTTAGAGTGGGGCTCCTGGAAGAGTCACACACACAGACATTTACAGCAGAATGGGCAAAGAGACTCTCACATACGCACGCACGCACGCATGCACACACACACACACACAGACATTTACAGCAGAATGGGCAAAGAGACTCTCACTGGACCAGATAACTCCCCACTCCTCACATTCCCTCACTCCCTCTTTCCCTCTCCCTCCCTCTATCTAGTTCTCCTAAACTACCGTATTTCAAGGACAGACAAATATGAATAAATGAAAACATGGCAGAAATGTAATTAAGGTTATCCAAACTCTTCATCTCCTCATCTCTTTATCTCTCCTCATCTTCCCCAGCCTCAGCTTATTTTAACAGCACCTCTTATTTTAACAGCATCTCCTTCCAAAACTGGTGTGTGTGAGAGGTAAGGAGGAGGGGGAGGAGGGAAGGAACGAGCAAAGAGGTAATTCATGAGGATAATTTTCATTAATCTTTGTCAAGCCGACTGTAAAACATCCCATCTCCCCTAAATGATGTGTGTGTGTGTGTGTGTGTGTGTGTGTGTGTGTGTGTGTGTGTGTGTGTGTGTGTGTGTGTGTGTGTGTGTGCGTGCGTGCGTGCGTGCGTGCGTGCGTGCGTGCGTGCGTGCGTGCGTGCGTGCGTGCGTGCGTGCGTGTGTGTGCCTGTCTGCATGCCTGTTTTTAGGGCCAGATGGATCTCTGCGGTACTAAAGTATGGCCTGTCCTTTGCAGTATTTCAAACTGTTGTCATTATCATCTGAGATTTACTCCAAAGACTTGAGGGGTCCGTACTTTAAGAACTCTTGCTTAAACCTAAGGTTTAAACTTTTTCTCTGTAACAAATCCCGCATCAGCCAATTAAAAACGTCGACGTAGTTGGACGTGGTTAGTCTCTGCCGAGTCCCCAACAACCGGATGTTCCAGTTTTCAGGGGTAATGAAAAGAGGTCGAACAGTGCAGAAGAGAACTTCCCACAACAGTTTTTTTCCCCTTCTCGTCAAGACCAGTATGTAGGGGATCTAGTTTCAGGCGTTTATTTTACTCCTGCTACGTTTGGTTAGGACATGATAGAACACTTTTTCATGAAAGCGTCCTTTACAGAAGTCAAAAGGCACGATCTGCTAATCAAAGTTACTTAAACATGCATGAGTCAGCAACTGGACAAATTGTTCACAGTGTAGCAATTTTCACAGCTTGCGGCAAGAGTTTTTATTTAATTTTATTTAACCTTTATTTAATAAGGATCTGTGTCTTTCTTCAGCCTAATGTATACAAACACACTGCTGATAATCGTGTTCATTACTTACAGTGCCTTCAGAAAGTATTCAGACCCCTTGACTTTTTACCCATTTTGTTATGTTACAGCCTTATTCTAAAATTGATTAAATTAAACAATTTCCTCAGCAATCTACACACAATACCCCATAATGACAAAGCAAAAACAGGTTTTCAGACATTTTTGCTGATTTATTAAAAACAAAAAACAGAAATACCTTATTTACACAAGTATTCAGACCCTTTGCTATGAGACTCGAAATTGAGCTCATGTGCATCCTCTTTCCATTGATCATCCTTGAGATGTTTCTACAACTTGATTGGAGTCCACCTGTGGTAAATTCACTTGATTGGACATGATTTGGAAAGGCACACACCTGTCTATATAATGTCCCACAGTTAACAGTGCATGTCAGAGCAAAAACCAAGCCATGAAGTCAAAGGAATTGTCCGTAGAGCTCCAAGACAGGATTGTGTCGAGGCACAGATCTGCGGAAGGGTACCAAAACATTTCTGCAGCGTTGAAAGTCTCCAAGAATACAGTGGCCTCCATCATTCTTAAATGGAAGAAGTTTGGAACCACCAAAACTCTTCCTAGAGCTGGCCGCCTGGCCAAACTGAGCAATCACGGGAGAAGGGCCTTGCTCAGGGAGGTGACCAAGAACCCAATGATCATTCTGACAGAGCTCTAGAGTTCTTCTGTGCAGATGGGAGAACCTTCCAGAAGGACAACCATCTCTGCAGCACTCCACCAATCAGGCCTTTATGGTAGAGTGGCCAAAAGCCACTCCTCAGCAAAAGGCGCATGACAGCCCGCTATGAGTTTTCCAAAAGGCAACTAAAGACTCTCAGACAATGAGTAACAAGATTCTCTGGTCTGATGAAACCAATATTGAACTCTTTGGCCTGAATGCCAAGCGTCAAGTCTGGAGGAAACCTGGCACCATCCCTACGGTGAAACATGGTGGTGGCAGCATCATACTATGGATATGTTTTTCAGAGGCAGGGACTGGGAGACTAGTCAGGATCGAGACAAAGATGAACGGAGCAAAGTACAGAGAGATCCTTGATGAGAACCTGCTCCAGAGAGCTCAGGACCTCAGACTGGGGTGAAGGTTCACCTTCCAACAGGGCAATGACCCAAAGCACACAGCCAAGACAATTTTTGCTTTGTGATTCTGGAGTATTGTCTGTAGATTGATGAGGGATTAAAACTATTTAATCATAAGGCAGTAACATAACAAAATTTGGAAAAAGTCAAGGGGTCTGAATACTTTCCGATGGCACTGTATATTGCATAGACGTGTACATTTACCTGTTCAACGTCGTACAAGTATTATTAAAATTATCTACTTCGTCACGTGTGTTATTTGACTCGAGGACCAGCAGGAGATAGTTTTTCTATCTAATCGGACCCACATAAAAAGTTTGTGAGCACACCACTTTAGCAGAGGACACCAACTGGCATTGATAATGTAAAGGTGTGCATTACTGCTATTTGACAAGACCATGAGTCTCTCTGAATTTTATTTTCAATATCCCTCTGGTAGCAAAGTTGACCTATTTTAAGAAATGCCATTGTTTGGTGGTTATACCATCTATACCATCTAAGATCTTTGATTGGCTGATGCAGAATTTGTAATAGGAAATAATGGTCGTGTTAGCATAGTGGCTATGTGTGGGAAAAGCTAACAAATAGCATTTTCGAGAAAAAGTTAGGTTTAAGCAAGAGTTCGTAAGTATGGACCGGAGAAGTTTTACTGTACTAGTTGAGATTACAGAAACACAACTCTAGAGGCTAGCTAATGTTTATCCCTAAAACAACTTTTAGTGGGATTCCTAGGACAGCATTATCTCCCTCTGATATGGCTTGATATAAACTGCCTGCTTTCGGTCTCATGACGTTAGAGGATTCATTCTAGAAGTAATATTGAAATCTTACAGCATATCCGTGAGCTGTAACCTGTCACACGCACACGCACGAGAGAGAGAGAGAGAGAGAGAGAGAGAGAGAGAGAGAGAGAGAGAGAGAGAGAGAGAGAGAGAGAGAGAGAGAGAGAGAGAGAGAGAGAGACAGAGAGAGAGACAGAGAGAGACAGAGAGAGACAGAGAGAGACAGAGACGGGGGACGGCCGGCCGGAAGGACGATTTTTGGTGTAGTTGTCACCTAAATGTCCTCACTGTGCTTTCAACCATTTTTAAAGCACATCAAATTTCAAATGGAATACAAAGTCAGATATTTTGCATATATACAACAACTTAATGTGTTATCACTATGCTTCATCTAATAGAACAACCACGTTCAAGTTGTATTGTCTTGCATGCTCCACCCAACAGTACAGTAAATAATATTAAAATAGTATAGCCTAACAAGTAAAAAGATCCCACTGAGTGAAACACCTGCGAAAGGAAGGAGACGCGTTCTGTCTCCTAGAGATGAACGTACTTTGGTGCGAAAAGTGCTGTGAAGATTCTGGAGGAAACAGGTACAAAAGTATCTATAGCCACAGTAAAACAAGTCCTATATTGACATAACCTGAAAGGCTGCTCAGCAAGGAAGAAGCCACTGCTCCAAAACCGCCATTAAAAGCTGCACATGGGGACAAAGATTGTACTTTTTGGAGAAATGTCCTCTGGTCTGATAAATCAAATATAGAACTGTTTGGCCATAATGACCACTGTTATGTTTGGAGGAAAAGGGGGGAGGCTTGCAAGCCAAAGAACACCATCCCAACCAGGAAGCACGGGGGTGGCAGCATCATGTTGTGGGGGTGCTTTGCTGCAGGATGGCCTGGTGCACTACACAAAATAGATGGCACCATGAGGATGGAAAATGATGTGGATATATTGAAGCAACATCTCAAGACATCAGTCAGGAAGTTAAAGCTTGGTCGCAAATGGGTCTTCCAAATGGACAATGACCCCAAGCATACTTCCAAAGTTGTGGCAAAATGGCTTAAGGACAACAAAGTCAAGGTATTGGAGTGGCCATCACAAAGTCATGACCTCAATCCTATTGAAAATTTGTGGGCAGAACTGAAAAAGCATGTGCGAGCAAGGAGGCCTACAAACCTGACTCATTTACACCAGCTCTGTCAGGAGGAATGGGCCAAAATCCACCCAACTTATTGTTTGAAGCTTGTGAAAGGCTATCCGAAACGTTTGACCCAAGTTAAAATATTTAAAGGCAATGCTACCAAATACTAATTGAGTGTATGTAAACTTCAGACCCACTGGGAATGTGATGAAAGAAATAAAAACTGAAATAAATCATTCCCTCATTCCCTCATTCCCACACACACACACACACACACACACACACACACACACACACACACACACACACACACACACACACACACACACACACACACACACACACACACACACACACACACACACACACACTTTCCAGTGTGATAGCCTGACTGACTAGGATTGAGAGGACTGATGGATGGGTGGCAAGTATGAATGCATGGCTCTATGTATTGAAGGTGGAGGCACAGACGCTGTGTTGTTGAGACAGGGCTCAGACCATGACCTGACGACCCTACCAGCCCCATCAACACACACACACACACACACACACACACACACACACACACACACACACACACACACACACACACACACACACACACACACACACACACACACACACACACACACACACACACACACACACACACACACACACACACACACACACAAACTAGTGGGGATTAAAAACTCACGTCCTGTTATAAATCAAGGGAGAAGATCCAGGCCTGTGCTCTCAAAATTGTGTGCTTTGGAATGTGCTTTGCTCAACAGACCTTTTTCCGCTGAAACTCTAACACGTTCAAAAGCGAATACTGGAACAATATTTGTAATGTAGAACATGGGGAATGGTCAGAGGCGATCAATAGAACACAATGTCATTTTGTTTGTTATTTTGTGATGTCATTAAAAATGTTATAAAGGAAATACTGTAACTTGGAAACTATACCCACTACATGGATGAAGTTTCCATACTATGGGTTATGCATGTAATATGGTAAATGCTGAAAGAGTTTTTGTTGAGAGGAATGTGATTTGAGAAGTTATAAGAGATAATTATATTCCATAACTTCGCACAGTGAGTAATCACCGCCCTGGAATGAGGTCAGGGAGCCTGCCGGAACTGCCCCTTTCGAGCAAAAGGTATGAATGATGGGTTAAGAAAAAAAACACATGGAACCAGAAAAAGCGTAAAGTGGTAGCTACACATTTAAAATGGTTTGAACTTTGAATCTCAACACGAGGTGGAGACAATAAAACCACCTCCCGGACAATCACTGGAACAGCTGATTAGCTGTTCTAAGTAAAGTATCTTCAAAATCGAATTTAAGTAGGACCATCCTGTTGCTCTGCTCAAACCATCATATTACGCTACTCTCATCACCACATTGGGAAACCATCGATACGGCTGGCTAGTCTATCTTCAAAGAAGCATCTTCAAGAGCAAATGGAAGGAAAATCAACTCTGTAGTTCTGTTCAGGACTACACGACAAGTCACTGGATCACAGACAACTACGAAGAAGGACAACAGTAGAAGAGTTGTTGGAACCATTTTGGACAATCAGAGCCTTACAAGTGTGTCGCAAAAATACCCAACCCCCTTTCCAAGGCCGCTCCATGCCCCCGAGAGATCCCTGTCGAACGCATGCATTTCACGTAAATACATTCATGATTTCTTGCTCAAAGCGGGCGGCGGTTCATGTGCAAAGTATGTGGTTATTGTAGGTGAGAGTAGTTTCTGAATGTGGCAATGTTAAGTGTCTCTGTCCCTCTCCCTCTTCATATGTTTTTTAACAAGCATCCATTTTGTTGTCATTCCACTAGGGACCTGTTTTCAGCTTATTACGTCTCACGTCAGTAACCAGTGCAGAGTGTGTGTGTTTATCCTGTGTTCCCATTTAATTAACTAGTAAATAAATAATAACACCAATTTGTGTAGTACTGAATCATAAGTAAGCCTCGGGTTGTTGCAGATGCAAGAAGGTTACGACTGTTCAGAATGGTGATATGACATGAGGTTATGATTAATAAGTTTACTGTTTATAGATGTGACATAAATCACCTACAACCTTTTAGAGTTTAATTCGGGAGATGGTAACTCTTTAAAGAACCACTCTCGTGGTGCCCCAGATCCTATTGAGTTAATTGTTTCATGATTCATTTAATCTGGTAACAATTAAACATAGTTAGTTATTAGATAAATAACAGTCTTCAGATTAATGTTAAAGTCTAGTCACGACAATATGTACAGTTGAAGTCGGAAGTTTACATACACCTTAGCCAAATACATTTCAACTCAGTTTTTCACAATTCCTGACATTTAATCCTAGTAAAAATTCCCTGTTTTAGGTCAGTTAAGATCACCACGTTATTTTAACCCTTTCATCTGTGAGTTCCAAATATCTCTAACGGTCACCCCAGTGTGAGTTTTTTTATGCACGTGATGTCAGAAGGTTCTCTCCATTCCAGAATGTGATTGTTAGGCAACAGTACATTTACTCCGCACTGCCCTCAAACCAAGGTTAAAGGTTGTTTTCAACTTGTCAATTTCAAATTATTTTCTAACAAGTTTTTTATTTTCTAAGATCAGTTTGCATTTAGTTGTGTTCCACCTCATTCATTCACATAAAAGTAGTCATTTTTACTTTTGCGGACCAATTCATTTTTTTGCCATTTCTGACAAAATTCCCCAAACACTTCCCAATTGTTTGTGCAGTTCAAGTCTGCAGACATTTGCTCATCTCCTGTCCTGCACACACATGTTCACATTTTCCGTCTGTTGCCTTCATCGCAGTCATAGTTGTTTTCGTTACCAATAATAACTTTGGAAATGTGTGCGTTTCTATCAAAGTAAGTGCCTTATTATGTTATAATAGTTTCTGCATGTCGTGTTATGTCATTTCTACTGTAGCATAATATTTTTGTGTATATTCCTTATAACCGCGAACACGCGTGGTAACGTTACTCATTTCATAACCTTCATGGTGTTATACTCAATGCTTAGGTAGCTAGCTACATTCTTCTATTAGCTCTGGAAAACAATGCTAATTGCGTCAGAGAAGTATTAGCATGTGTTGTATTTTGAAGCTACCCTGGCCTTATGACTCCCAAGTGGCGCAGCTGTCTAAGGCACAGCTTCTCAGTGCTAGAGGCGTCACTATAGACTGCGTTTCTATCAAACTAAGTGCCTTGTTACGTTATAATGTCGTGCTACACCGTTTCTACTGTAGCTCACTGTGTGTATGGAGCATAATATATTTGTGTATATTCCTTATAACCGCGGACACGCGAGGTAACGTTACTCATTTCATAACCTTTATGGTGTTGTATTCAATCGTGCTTATGTAGCTAGCTACATTCTTCTATTAGCTCTGTAGAATAATGCTAATTGCACCAGGGAAGTATTGGCTTGTTGTATTTTGAAGCTACCCTGGAAAAATTTAAAAAGATCTTCTTTTTTTTTTAATAATATGTTTATTATTTTCCAATAAAAATAAAGTAAAAAAGACAGCAATACAAACAATGACATTCATTGTACAGTTGAATGGGATGGCCACTTTAGAGGACAAAACAAAAGTTAACTCACACATACACAAAATAAAACAAAATCCTATTAGGTGGTACATGTATAAGAAGACAGCATATAGTCATTACAAGCAGTGTAGTTAAGCCAAAAATAAATATTGAGTGTAGTACAGCACAGAGTAGCAGCAGATCGTCAGCCCAGTTATGAAGCGGGACTAGACCATTTATCCAGTATCGGCTGCCATATTTTGTAAAACAATGGACTTCTATTGGAGGTGTTGTATCGAATCTTTTCCATATGTATTACATTCCCTAAATCCCGTAACCACATTTCAAAGGTAGGTACAGTCTCCAATTTCCAAAATTGCAATATGAGCCTTTTGGCTAATAGAGTACAAAGAGAGACAGCTTTCCCTTCCTGGTTATTCCCATCAACTGTACCAAACAGAGCGATCAATGGGTAAAAAGATCTTCTTATACCACTTGGTCGTTTTCTGAGTGCATTCCACAAAGCTGTTTATCATGTCCGCCTTATCCACTGCCCCCATTTTGAGGTTATAGTCAAGCACGCAGTCTGGTTTGATTTTTCTCTCTTCCATGAGGTGGTCCACCTTCCCTGTGGCCGACATGGTTGCTGTATGGACAGTGGAGAGGACATGGACGTTTCGTTTGTCATGCCACTTTACTGCCAGCTGTTGACATTTCTTATTTTGTATAACGGGTCATTTAGGATGGCAGTAGCATTGTTGATGAAATGCAGTCATCGCAGTAGAACTAGGAAGCAGTCTTAGGAAAAGAGGGTGGCAAAGAAGGAAGTTGCAAACATAGGATCTCTGCTCCAGTATTCTCTTAAGGAGTTCTTCTTTACTATCCCCATGAGAAGGACTGTCACCAGGAAGGTATACATTTCACTAATTGTGGTTGTCCCATCCACTCCTGGCAATCTCTTCTCCTGTAGCTCCAAGGCATAGCGATTGGTCTCCTCTACTATGTCTTTCACCAGCTCCTCTGTCAGAAACAACTTGAAGCACTCTACCTCAGTTGGAAATGGCAAGGGGCGTTGGACTCCAGATTGGGACTCATCAAAGCAAACAGCAGGGCCAGGAGGAGTGAAATGGCGGTCGGCCTTCCAGCTACCACAGAACTCCTGTACTTCATCCACTGTCGGTCTGCCTCCATCACCACCAGCATCTTCAAAGGGACCTGGGAATTCGTCAGTGGACAAGGGGTCCTCAGATTCAGGGTTCTCAATGGCTACAAGGTTGGAGGGCAGCTCCTCACTGTCACTGTCAGAATCTGATTCCTGACTTTCATACTCAGACTCATTGTCAGACTTTTAAAAATCTCCAGAATTTCCACATTTGTGAGTTGTCTCCTTTTGAAAGACATTGCTGATGCTACAGCTTAGCTCACTAGCTACATACATAAACGGCAACACTGAATGGCTCAGAGTGGGAGTGAGCGGTTACGTGATTGACTGCCGGCACACGCCACTTGTATAAATAAATCCCTATCAGAAAATGTTTTGTGTGGTAATTATTTATATATTTACTGTTTTATTCACATGTTTTCAATTACTATTGACAAATCATGCATTCTGATTCTTGCATAGATTGTAATGGGCACATATTAAGTGTGTAAAATACTTTTTTGAAGGTTGTACGGATTATGATGAGCTAAGCTAATTCCAGCTGTGTAGCCATGTTTGTTGACATACAATGCATTCTGGGTTTTACGTAATCCTCTGTTGGACCAAAGATGTTATAACAAAATGAGGTGAGTAAGGGTTCACAAATTTTTTGAGGACTTCAGGAAATGAATGGTGGGATGTGAACGATGGTAGACGACACCCCCCTTGAACATGCGTACTATAAACAGACCAAACTCATCTTGTCTCCTCTTATTGTCTTTGGTTTCTGTGAGGGGAAAAAAGCATGGCAGCGCGCGGAAACTATCCATCGTCGGATTACTTTCGATTTCTAGTGTTTTACTCACTTATTTCGATCAATGGTGAGCTCAACCGTGATGTGATTAATTATAAATAGTTATTTATATTAGCTAAATCATATTGTAGTTTGTCAGCGAGAGTTATACAAATATGACTGCTTGTGTTATGTCAATCTTTTCTCAGTTAGCGCTAGGACAAATGTAGCCTACATTTTCCCGGTTTGGATGATTGTGTTATGCTGTCCATGCCTCTGTGAATGTCTGAACATTGCATCCAAAAATAAACTGCTCAGATTCTGGACATAACTTTGTAAGGACTGTGTTTGTGTAAATAGTTTCTGAAAAAAGTGTGGCCAGCTCAAATGTTGATTGTTGCGTCATTCGAAACTGTCCGTTCTAAATAAGCGTTCTAATCACACCGGTGTGATCGTACCCTACAGGAACCACTGTTTAATGATCACACCCGTGTGATGGTACGTGTGAAAGGGTTAAGAATGTGAAATGTCAGAATAATAGTAGAGAGAATGATTTATTTCAGCTTTTATTTCTTTCATCACATCCCCGTGGGTCCGAAGTTTACATACACTCAATTAGTATTTGGTAGCATTGCCTTTAACTTCTCTAGGATAGGGGGCAGCATTTTCACGTTTGGATGAAAAACATACCCAAATTCAACTGCCAGCTTCTCATCCCCAGAAGATAAGATATGTATATTATTAGTAGATTTGGATAGAAAACACTTTGAAGTTTCTAAAACTGTTTGAATCATGTCTGTGAGTATAACAGAACTTATTTATTTCTAATTGACCTTCTTGCAGTTCCTACCGTTTCCACTGGATGTCAACAGTCTTGAGAAATTGGTTGAGGGTTTTTCCTTTGTGTAATGAAGAAGTAGCCCTGTTCAGAACGAGAGTCGAGTTGAAGTGTACTTTTTGTTTGAGGCGCGTAACCAGAAAGCATGCTACAGTTTGTTTTAATCCTGTATTGAACACAGATCATCCCGTCTTCAATTTTATCGATTATTTACGTTAAAAAATACCTAAAGTTGTGTTACAAAAGTAGTTTGTAATGTTTTGGCAAAGTTTACAGGTAACCTTTGAGATATTTTGTAGCCACGTTTGAGCAAGTTGGAACCGGTGTTTTTCTGGATCAAACGTGCCAAATAAATGGACATTTTGGATATATATCGACGGAATTAATCGAACAAAAGGACCATTTGTGATGTTTATGGGACATATTGGAGTGCCAACAACAGAAACAGATGCTTCTCTCTCTTTGTTTACAATGTTGCTATCCTCAGAAAATAGCATCGTTTACTTTCGCCGAAAAGCCTATTTGAATTCTGACATGTTGGGCTGGATTCACAACCAGTGTAGCTTTAATTTGGTATCTTTCATGTGTGATTTAATAAAAGTTAGATTTTTATAGTATTTTATTTGAACTTGGCGTGCTGCATTTTCTCTGGCTTTTGGCCAAGTGAGACAGTAGCGTCCCGCCTAAACTCAGATTTTTGGATATAAATATGAACTTTACCGAACAAAACATACATGTATTGTGTAACATGAAGTCCTATGAGTGTCATCTGATGAAGATCATCAAAGGTTAGTGATTAATTTTAACTCTATTTCTGTTTTTTTTTTTTTTTTTTTTTTTTTTTTTTTTTTTTTTTTTTTTTTGGGGTGGATCAGCTTAATATTGCGGAAAGAATGTTGCTTCCAATGTAATTGTCTGCATCATTTCCAATCCCCCATATTTTTTGGGTAAATATATATATCCATACACGCATGCATACATATATACATATATACATACACATACCTATATAGACATACATACTTTTTTAAAGAATATACCTTTATTATTATTCCCCGCAACCCTACCACCGCTCCCCCAATTGGAGTAAACTAATAAACACTTCTGCTTTTACCTTCAATTTATACATCTTATACCTATTTTACAGACACAGACTACTTTATAATAGTTCTCTCTTGTTTGTTCTTAGTCCTTCCTCTATTTCTGTTGTCCATCCAATTTTATTTCCACTTGTAACTGTGCTATTTCACAAAAGCTCCGCACCTATACACATTTCACAGATCCCGTATGCCCTACATTGTTTATCTTGTTATTAGTCCCACCCTTCAGTTCCACTCAACCCTTCCCATCTATCTTCCAACATCATCCATTTCGGATTTTTATTTGCCATATATTTTTCAACTGTGCTGTGATGCTTCACAAAAGATTTGAACCTTCCTATTCTCATAGCTTCTACAGATTGTAAATTAAAAATAAACATTTTTGCTAAAATAATTATTATATTATTGATTGATTGACTATGGCTTTTCAAATCCCCCAGTATTGCTATCTGTAGCGTTAGTTCTAGGCAAATGTTGCAATTCTTCAGCCATTCCTGGACCTGTGACCAAAAACGAGCTACATATGGACAATACCAAAATAAATGATCTAATGACTCTGCCTCCTCACAACAGAATCTGCAGAGCTGGGAAGATTGTATACCCCATATATATAACATTCTATTAGTTGCAAGAATTTTGTACAGTAATTTAAATTGAAAAATTCGAAGTTTTGAATCCGGCGTTGTTTTGCGTATCAATTCATAAACCATGTGCCATGGAATGGGTACATCGAAAATCTCTTCCCAACTATTTTGCAATTTATATGGCACAGCTGTCAGTTTTTTGGTCCTTAAATGAAATTGGTATATGTTTTTATTTATCACACTTTTCTTTAACCATTTATGTTCTTTAATACAGGGCCGACATACAAGTTCCTTACTTTTTTCCCCTTCTACTTGCCTCTTCCATTTTTGTGGTAATGCTGCAATTAATTGGTTGTAATTTTGGGTAGAGCAGACATTTCCATATGTCTGTGTTAGCTGCATGTGTGACATAACTCCACCAGTCCTATTTATGATATCATTCACAAAAATTATACCTTTTTTAAACATTTCTTCGATAAATACAGTTTTTTTTAATCAATTACTATATTTGAATTTAACCACAATATTTGTTGTACTATTTGTTCCGTCCTTTCAGGTGGATTAAACTGAAATTGCAACCAACTTTCTAAGGCTTGTTTAAAAAATAAGGATATTTTGGAGATTATTTCCTTTTCAAACAACCGAAAGTGAGCAGGTGTAATCTGAATAAAGGGAAAAAGGCCCTTCTTGAACATAGGATGAGACATTCGTACCAATTTACTAGAGAACCAGTTTGGATTTAAGTATAACTTTTGTATGACTGATGCCTTTAGTGAGAGGTCTAATGCTTTAATATTTAATAATTTCTGCCCTCCGAATTCATATTCGTTATATAAATAGGCCCTTTTAATTTTATCTGGCTTGCCGTTCCAAATAAAATGGAATATTTTTTGTTCATATAATTTAAAAAGCAGGTCACTAGGTGTAGGCAAAACCATAAGCAAATAGGTAAACTGTGATATGACTAAAGAGTTAATCAGGGTGATTTTTCCACAAATAGACAAGTATTTTCCTTTCCATGGTAGCAAGATCTTATCTATTTTTGCTAACTTTCTATAAAAATGTATTGGAGTGAGATCATTTCTTTCTTTTGGGATTTTTATACCGAGTATGTCCACATCTCCGTCAGACCATTTAATTGGTAAACTACATGGCAATATAAAATGTGTATTTTTTAGTGATCCAATACGTAATATGGTACATTTATCATAATTTGGTTTTAATCCAGAGAGGATAGCAAAGGTATCTAGATCCTCTATGAGGCCGTGGAGAGACTCTAGTTGTGGTTTTAAAAGAAAACATGAATCATCAGCGTACAATGACACCTTAGTTTTTAAGCCACGGATTTCTAATCCATTAATATTAATGTTTGATCTAATTTTAACAGCTAACATTTCGATGGCAATAATAAATAGATATGCCGATAGTGGACAACCTTGTTTTACTCCTCTAGATAGTTTAAAACTTTCTGAGATGTAGCCATTATTTACTATTTTACACCTAGGGTTACTATACATAATTTTAACCCATTTTATAAGAGATTCCCCAAAATTGAAATATTCTAGGCATTTATATATAAACTCCAGTCGTACTTTATCAAAAGCCTTTTCAAAATCAGCTATGAAAACCAGACCTGGTGTCCCCGATATTTCATAGTGTTCTATTGTTTCCAGTACTTGCCTTATATTATCTCCAATGTATCGTCCATGTAAAAAACCTGTCTGATTAGGATGAATAATATCTGACAAAACTTTTTTTATTCTATGCGCCAAGCATTTTGCTAGGATTTTTGCATCACAACACTGAAGTGTAAGAGGTCTCCAATTTTTTAATTGGACTGGATCTTTATATATACCACTTGGGTCCTGTTTCAGTAATAACGATATCAGACCTTCTTGTTGCGTGTCTGATAATCTACCATTTATATAGGAGTGGTTAAAACAAGCTAATAATGGTCCTTTGAGTATATCAAAAAAAGTTTTGTATACTTCCACTGGTATGCCATCCAGCCCTGGAGTTTTCCCATCCTTAAAGGCCCCAATTGCATCAAGCAGTTCCTCCTCTGTAATTTGGCCTTCACATGAGTCTTTCTGTACAGATGTTAATTTTACATTATTAATAGGAAAAAAATCCATACAATTAGTTTCAGTTAGTGGAGATGGAGGAGCCTGAAACGAAAACATATTCTTAAAGTACTTTACTTCCTCTTTCAAAATATCATTTGGTGAATCATGCGTGACTCCATCATTTGTAACAAGTTTTAATACATTTTTTTTGGTAGCATTTCTATATTGAAGATTGAAAAAGAATTTGGTGCATTTTTCCCCATATTCCATCCAGTTCGCTTTATTTTTATAATATATTAGACTGGATCTTTCTTGAATAAGTTCCTCCATTTCTTTTTGTTTTTCCTCTAACTTATTCTGTGCCTCTATGGTACTGTTTTTATTGCTATCTAACTGTACTGTTAGTCCTTCAATTTCCTTTGTTAATATGGACTCTTTTGATCTAAATTCCCTTTGTTTTATAGATGAGTACTGAATTGCATGGCCTCTAAAGGCACACTTAAAAGTGTCCCATACAATAAGGGGATCTGCTGTACCTATGTTATGTCTGAAAAAGTCAGTTATAAAATCTTCTGTCCTAGTTCTAAACAATTTATCATCTAGTAGACTTTGATTAAATTTCCAATATCCTCGCCCACGTGGAAATTCTGTAAGAGAAATATATATGCCAATTATGTGATGATCCGACCGCATTCTGTCCCCTATCAACACTTTTTTAACTTTTGGTGCCAGAGAGAATGGTATAAGAAAGTAGTCAATACGACTAGCTTGATTCAGCCTCCGCCATGTATATCTCACTAAATCAGGGTATTTAAGTCTCCATATATCCACTAATTCCAATATATCCATGACATTCATGATTTCCTTAAGTGCCTGAGGGTGATAGTTTGTAGTGTGATTTCCTTTCCGGTCTATAGAGGTATTTAAGACCGTATTAAAATCTCCCACTATAATAATAGAGTCTAGTGTTGCTTGTAGAGTTGATAAATTCTTATATATATTTTCAAAGAAGCTTGGATCATCATTATTCGGACCGTATAGGTTAACAAGCCATATTTGTTTATTGTCCAATAACATATTTAAAATAATCCATCTACCTTGAGGATCTGTTTGGACAATTTGCACATTTGGATCAAAATTATTGTTAATTAAAACCATCACCCCTTTTGAATTTCTTTGCCCATGGGAGAAATATATTTTGCCCCCCCAGTTCTTTTTCCACAAAACTTCATCTAAAACTGTTGAATGGGTTTCCTGTAAACAATAGATATTATAATCCTTCTCTTTTAGCCAGGTAAATACTGATCGTCTTTTCTTATTATCTGCTAAGCCATTACAATTGTAACTGGCTATACTTATTTCACCACTTACCATAATGAGACACACCTTTCATTCTTTTAATCAGAATATATTTTTGTAAACGTACTATTAAAAAGTAACATAATGATTGAGTGTCTATATAGTTGTACCATGATATTTGCATTTCTACTAAGTAAACCTCCAATTGGTCCCTACTATTCCACCCGCTAAAAGGCCTCATCTCGAGATGGCTTGTCATCCCAATGCCCGGTAGACCACCCTCGACCCCCTGTATCCCATAGCCCTGAACCGACTGGGATCCATTCTTTGAAAAGAGCATACAGTGCCATTTACCGAATTGAAGAAGATCAATTACCATATGCATTTCCATTGCCCTCACCTCGATTTGTATTATATATATCTGTGGATCATCCTCTATTGTCCCTAACATCTTTTACTTCTTCCTTCGCAACAGTTGTGGGATACACACATACACCCACACACACTCAGCCCTTACCCCCACACAACCATAAGCTCACTTTCTCAACAATTGCACCATCCCAGAGCCCAACTCAAGATGGGTCATGATTTACAAATGCACTTGCAGTTGCAGCTGCATGAGAAGGCCTGCAAGACCGCACAAAAAATTAGCAAAAATTGAGAGATTTATTTACCATTGTCATATCCTAGATAATGGAGGTCAAATGTACACCTTATTCCTGAAACACCCACAATACGGCCACCCGTCATGACCATGTCCCCACGCATCTCCATGCAGTCCGACTTTGATTTTGTGCCGCCAGGGCCACAATAATATACCCCCTCTCTGAATGTCCGAGTGTGACCCCCTCCCCATGGGTTACTGCAGCTAGTGTTGCCAGCACTGCCACTGCCTGGGTGGGGGCACCCCACCGGAATCCCCACCGGCTAGGTACAAGGTCGTCATGGTTCTCATTAGCAGCTTTGAGAATTTCCTTGTATATTATGCTCTCCCTTTATGGGGCTTTGGCTTTGCAGGACCAACCCTGCCAAGCAGGCTCAGAATCTTGAGGGGGCAGTGCTGCTCTTGGTCTCTGACCTCATTTTAGCTGCATACAGACCGCTTACAGCGGGCACATATAACAGTTAGGGACTTCTCCTTAGTATCTGGGTCATTCAGGTGGGTGTCTAGGGTATAGTGCCATGGACCGTACCATTAAAATAGGATAATAAATAATTAGATATAATTTATAAAAAAATAAATAAAAAATGTAGTTCTCCATGATAGGACAATAAATAAATAAGACGTATAATTCATTATAAAAGTATATCCATCATCTTAACAACATTGAAAGCCCTCTCATACCCGGCTCACAGCAATACATTGGCTCTGGGATATGCAACCATTTCATTACTCACTCACTCAACTTTCCAAACATAACAAATAAAATAAAAAATAAACACAAACCATACCATCCACACATACTGTGCCTTCTGTTTACTTAGTTTTTATCTTCACTATGTTGAATTAGTGCTTGTGTGTTCAATTAGTTATATGTGAAGATTTATAGAAAAGCTATATTTTTTATTGTATTGTTACAATCAGTAACCGGGCTTGAATTGTGTTTATTTCCCTCGTCTATGAGAACTTTGTAATTTTTAAAATAACCATGGAGTAGTCTTTGTGTCTCTGAACAACTGGTTATCAATATATAGTTTATCAACGACGAGAGCTACTCGTTTCGCTTTTAATCTATTTTCTTTGAAAATTGGATACAGAACTTTGCGCCGTTCTGCAATTTCCTTCGGAAACTGATCATTCATGCCAATTTTGGTCCCAGCAAGTCTTTTACCCAGGCTTTTAACCATTATTTTATCTTTAAATGAAGCAAATTTGGCAACGATTGGGCGTTCGTACCTCTGCCCTCTCTGTCCGAAGCGGTGAACGCGTTCAAGTTGGATTTTGTCGATAACTTCGCGTGGAATCTGAAGCGCTGTAAGGAGGAACTCTCTAACTATAGATTCAGGAACTTCTCCTTCTTTTTCTTGGATACCTGTAAGTACCAAATTCTCTCTCATGGATCTAGTTTGTATGTCCAGTAAGGTTTCTTTCAGAACGGTGTTCTCCTTTTTAATTCCATTCATTTCGGTTTCAATCTTATTGACTGTCCCTTTTAGCGCGTGTGTTTGCTTCTCCAATGTCGCAGCTTTTTCATCACTCATCTCTAGGCTTGCCTTCAACTCTTTTATATCCTTACTAACTAATTCAAGTATACCCAGTTTGTCATTTATTGATTTTAACAGATCGGTTTCGACCTTTACCATTCCCGGTGGTGAGAATATTAAATCATCAGTGTCTGTAGAAGAGTCACGTTTTCGTTTTGTAATCGGTTCCCCTGTCTTACTCTCCGTCATGTTTGGTTGTTGCCTGTTTTCGTAATATTTGTCGATAAATGTCTCTAGTTTTAGGATTTGTTTTGTGTTATTGTCCAGATTGAAGGTTATCACTCACCAGATTAAGTAGTGCTAATATTTTAGTCTAATTTAGCAGATATTTTGAATATTATATTTTATCTTGAGGTGCTCTACATAAATCCCTTCAGTCCGCCATTACCCTTACGTTACCTTTACGTCATACGTCAATATGGCTTTCTTCTATTTCTGTTTTTTGTTACTCCTCTCTTTGGCTGGAAAAATGGCTGTGTTTTTCTGTGGCTATGTACTGACCTATGTACTGACCTAATCGCAAGGTGTGCTTTCGCCGTAAATCCTTTTTGAAATCAGACACTTTGGCTGGATTAACGAGAAGTTTATCTTAAATGATGTATAATACTTGTATGTTTGAGGGATTTTAATTCTGAGATTTCTGTTGTTTTGAATTTGGCGCCCTGCAATTTCACTGGCTGTTGGTTAGGTGGGACGCTACCGTCCCACATATCCCAGAGAAGTTAAATTGTTTAACTTGGGTCAAACATTTCGGGTAGCCTTCCACAAGCTTCCAACAATAAGTTGGGGGAATTTTGGCCCATTTCTCCTGACAGAGCTGGTGTAACTGAGTCATGTTTGTCGGCCTCCTTGCTCGCACACGCTTTTTCAGTTCTGCCCACACATTTTCAATAGGATTGAGGTCAGGTCTTTGTGATGGCCACTAATACCTTGACTTTGTTGTCCTTAAGCCATTTTCCCACAACTTTGGAAGTATCCTTGGGGTTATTGTCCAGTTGGAAGACCCATTTGCGACCAAGCTTTATCTTCCTGACTGATGTCTTGAGATGTTGCTTCAATATATCCACATAATTTCCCTACCTCATGATGCCATCTATTTTGTGAAGTGCAACAGTCCCTCCTGCAGCAAAGCACCCCCATAACATGATGCTGCCACCTCCGCGCTTCAAGGTTAAGATGGTGTTCTTCTGCTTGCAAGCCTCCCCCTTTTTCCTCCAAACATTACGATGGTCATTATGGCCAAACAGTTCTATATTTGATTCATCAGACCAGAGGACATTTCTCCAAAAAGTACGATCTTTATCCCCATGTGCAGTTGCAAACCGTAGTCTTGCTTTTTTATGGTGGTTTTGGAGCAGTGGATTATTCCTTGCTGAGCAGCCTTTCAGGTTATGTCAATATAGGACTCGTTTTACTGTGGATATACAGTGGGGAGAACAAGTATTTGATACACTGCCGATTTTGCAGGTTTTCCTACTTACAAAGCATGTAGAGGTCTGTAATATTTATCATAGGTACACTTCAACTGTGAGAGACGGAATCTAAAACAAAAATCCAGAAAATCACATTGTATGATTTTTAAGTAATTAATTTGCATTTTATTGCATGACAAGTATTTGGTCAACATTTGCCTAGAACTAACGCTACAGATAGCAATACTAAGGGATTTGAAAAGCCATAGTCAATCAATCAATAATATAATAATTATTTTAGCAAAAATGTTTATTTTTTAATTTACAATCTGTAGAAGCTATGAGAATAGGAAGGTTCAAATCTTTTGTGAACCATCACAGCACAGTTGAAAAATATATGGCAAATAAAAATCCGAAATGGATGATGTTGGAAGATAGATGGGAAGGGTTGAGTGGAGCTGAAGGGTGGGACTAATAACAAGATAAACAATGTAGGGCATACGGGATCTGTGAAATGTGTATAGGTGCGGAGCTTTTGTGAAATAGCACAGTTACAAGTGGAAATCAAACTGGATGGACATCAGAAATAGAGGATGGACTAAGAACAAACAAGAGAGAACTATTGTAAAGTAGACTGTGTCTGTAAAATGTGTATAAGATGTATAAATTGAAGGTAAAAGCAGAAGTGTTTATTAGTTTATTCCAATTGGGGGATCGGTGGTAGGGTTTGCGGGGAATAATAATAAAGGTATATTCTTTTAAAAAGTATGTATGTCTATATAGGTATGTGTATATGTATGCATACGTGTATTGATATATTTACCCAAAAAATATGGGGGATTGGAAATGATGCAGACAATTACATTGGAAGCAACATTCTTTCTGCAATATTAAGCTGATCCACCCCAAAGAAAAAAATAGGGGAAAAAAATACAAAAAAACTAAAAACAAAGGGGGGCTTCCATAGACAAGAAAGGGCTATGGAGATCCCACGATAGAGCCGTATTAGCATCTACTACCTTGTTGAGTTTGCTTATTGATAATGCGTATGGTCTAGATCATTGCGCAATGGGGGAGGTAATAAGGAAAATTTAAAAAACAAGGATACTGGTCACCATACCTACAGGCAACAGTAGATGTATAAGGGCACAAGGCGAGACCCAGATGCAGACACGGGAGGCAGATGGTTTGAGTCTTTGATATTTATTAATCAATCCAAAAGGGGCCGTCAAGAGAATGGTCGTGGACAGGCTAAAGGTCAAAACCAGTTCAAAGTCCAGGAGGTACAGAATGGCAGGCAGGCTCGAGGTCAGGGCAGGCAGAATGGTCAGGCAGGCGGGTACGGAGTCCAGAAAACAGGCAAGGGTCAAAACCGGGAGAACTAGCAACAAGAGAATAGAAGCAGGAGTACAGGAAAACACGTTGGTTGACTTGAAAGACATACAAGAAGAACTGGCACAGAGAGACAGGAAACACAGGGATATATACACCAGGGAAAATAAGTGACACCTGGAGGGGGTGGAGACAATCATAAGGACAGGTGAAACAGATCAGGGTGTGACAAGATGAGGTATGGACGAGATGTGAAGTATGTGTGCAAAATAACCTACGGAAAGGAATAACTACACATATAGGCCACATACCGGTCCAAGAAGGACCATTTTGACACATTGTAATGGACTATGTGGATATGATAAAGCCAGTATGTGGCAAGAGATACATGTTAGTTATCATAGACAGATTTAGTACAGTAGATGGATAGAAGCTATACCATCAGCAGATCAGGGACCAGGAACAGTGATAAAGTTTTTGACCAGAGAAGAAAAAAATAGTAAAACTGGTGATACAACAGATAAGAATGAAGCAAAGGCTGGGATGTTTTTATCATCCCCAGTCGCAAGGGGTGGTTGAAAGGGCAAATGGAACCCTCAAGGCCAAGATAAATAAAATGTGTACAACTACAGGCCTTAATTGGGTAGATGCACTACCGCTTGCTTTAATGAGCTGTCGCATGGAAACTAACAGAAGCACGCACCTAACCCCGCATGGAATGGTTACGGGTCGACCCATGCCTGTGCCAACTCTAGGAGGGCCCTACAAAGGTCCCTTGTTAGAACAACTGCAAACAGAGTTAAAAGAGTATGTGAAACAACTAACTGAGATACATGAAGCTATTTATCTCCAGGAAAAGAAGCAGGTGCCTGAACCAGGACCGGAGGGTCCCTGTCCAGTGATACCAGGAGATCTGGTCTACATCAGAGTGTTCCGGAGGAAGTGGAACCAGCCAAGGAGAGAGGGTCCCTTTGAGGTGGTCCTAGCAACACCAACAGCTGTCCAGGTGAAAGGAAGCAATATGTGGTACCATCTAAACCACTGCACCAGAGTCCCGGCAGGGAGAAGGGAGCGACCACCGAGCCATGAGGACATAGAGGATGCTGATACACCAGGCGGGTGTCCGGAGGGAACGGGAGCAGAGGAGGTCGACACGCCAGGCAGGAGCTAGGAAGAAGCCGAAGGAGAGACGGATCAAGGAGAAACTTCCAATAGCCATCAGATGCTCTCGCCTGAAGGACCAGAGAGTCCAGGGATGGGGAGGAGTGACATGCTTGTTACTCCTGATGACATACCTACTCTGGCAGATACCCCTGGCGGAAGCCCATTCCAATGGAATGAAGAAATACCACCATGAGAAGGGGAAGGAGACTTCCCCGCCATCAACTTCTCAGCCCTTACATGGTCTCCCCAATAGACAATGGAATCCAGAACAGCTGAGGAGTGATGGAATGTCCTGGACAGCGACACTGGCAAACCTAGAAGAAACGGCAACAGACCCACCTACAACCATACAGTATACCAAACATAGAATAAGAAAACAGGTTTCTTCCAAATCTCCTTTGGAAAAGAATAGGATCAGGACCCCCATTCCACCCCAAACAACAACAGAAGTAGAAGTTCAGAGGTCCCTCTCAATTAGGAGAACCAGACCTCTACCAGAAATAGCACTCTGTGGATGGTCCCATCATCAAACATAGGGAGAAGCTATCTGGGACTCAAAAGGATGTAACCTAAAAATAAACAAAGGAGAAGCTGATTACCATGGAAAGCGTGACCAAAAGGAAGGTGAAGAATATGTAATAGAAATAGTTAGCACTAAATGGTCTGAAGGGAATAGTGGGACTATCATCCAGATTGACCCCACTCTAGAGCCTCTGACAAGACAGAGAAGGGATATTGTAACGGCTTTCTTCCAGGGGTGAAGGAGAGGACCAAAGTGCAGCGTGGCTAGTGTTCAACATGTTTAATTAAAGAACAAGTGAAACACTACAAACAACATACAAAATAACAAATGTGAAAAAACCGAGACAGACCTATCTGGTGCAGACAAAACACAGAGACAGGAAACAACCACCCACAATCCCCAACACAAAACAAGCCACCTATATATGATTCCCAATCAGGGACAACGATTGACAGCTGTCTCTGATTGAGAACCATATTAGGCTGAACACAGAAACAGACGAACTAGACACACAACATAGAATTCCCACCCAGCTCACGTCCTGACCAACACTAAACAAGCAAAACACATAAGAACTCTGGTCAGGACGTTACAGTACCCCCCCCCCCCCCCCCCCCTGAGGTGCGGACTCCGAACGCACCCCTAAAACTCAAGGGGAGGGTCTGGGTGGGCATCTGTCCGCGGTGGCGGCTCCGGCGGTGGACGAGGACACCACTCCACCACTGTCTTTGTCCCCCTCCTTAGCGTCCTTTGAGTGGCAACCCTCGCCCACGACCTTGGCCTAAGAATCCTCCCCAAGGCCCCCACATGATTTAGGAGGTAGCTCAGGACAGAGAGGTAGCTCAGGACAGAGAGGTAGCTCAGGACAGAGGGGCAACTCCGGACAGAGGGGCAACTCCGGACAGAGAGGCAGCTCAGGACGAATGGCAGCTCCGGACTGAATGGCAGCTCCGGACTGAATGGCAGCTCCGGACTGAATGGCAGCTCATGACTGGAGGGTAGCTCATGACTGGAGGGCAGCTCATGACTGGAGGGCAGCTCATGACTGGAGGGCAGCTCATGACTGGAGGGCAGCGCATGACTGGAGGGCAGCTCATGACTGGAGGGCAGCTCATGACTGGAAGGCAGCTCATGACTGGAGGGCAGCTCATGACTGTAGGGCAGCTCATGACTGTAGGGCAGCTCATGACTGGAGGGCAGCTCATGACTGGAGGGCAGCTCATGACTGGAGGGCAGCTCATGACTGGAGGGCAGCTCTGGCAGCTCCTGACTGGCTGGCGGCTCTGGCAGCTCCTGACTGGCTGGCGGCTCTGGCAGCTCCTGACTGGCTGGTGGCTCTGGCAGCTCCTGACTGGCTGGCGGCTCTGGCAGCTCCTGACTGGCTGGCGGCTCTGGCAGCTCCTGACTAACGGACGGCTCTAGCGGCTCCTGACTGACGGACGGCTCTAATGGCTCGGGACAGACGGGCGGCTCAGATGGCGCTGGGCAGACAGATGGCTCAGACAGCGCTGGACAGACGGATGGCTCAGACGGCGCTGGGCAGACGGATGGCTCAGACGGCGCTGGGCAGACGGATGGCTCAGACGGCGCTGGGCAGACGGATGGCTCAGACGGCGCTGGGCAGACGGATGGCTCAGACGGCGCTGGGCAGACGGATGGCTCAGACGGCGCTGGGCAGACGGATGGCTCAGACGGCGCTGGGCAGACGGATGGCTCAGACGGCGCTGGGCAGACGGATGGCTCAGACGGCGCTGGGCAGACGGATGGCTCAGACGGCGCTGGGCAGACGGATGGCTCAGACGGCGCTGGGCAGACGGATGGCTCAGACGGCGCTGGGCAGACAGATGGCTCAGACGGCGCTGAGCAGACGAGCAGTGCAGGCGGCGTTGGGCAGACGGCCGACTCTGACCTGCTGAGGCGCACAGTAGGCCTGGTGCATGGTGCCGGAACTGGTGGTACCGGACTGGAGACACGCACCTCAAGGCTAGTGCGTGGAGCAGGAACAGGGCACACTGAATTCTCAAAGCGCACTATAGGCCTGGTGCGTGGTACCGGCACTGGTGGTACCGGGCTGAGGGCACGCACCTCAGGGCGAGTGCGGGGAGAAGGAACAGTGCGTACAGGGCTCTGGAGACGCACAGGAGGCTTGATGCGTGGTGCCGGAACTGGAGGTACTGGGCTGGAGACACGCACCATAGGGAGAGTGCGTGGAGGAGGAACAGGGCTCTGGAGACGCACAGGAGGCTTGGTGCGTGGTGCCGGAACTGGTGGTACCGGGCTGAAGACACGCACCATAGGGCTAGTGCGTGGAGGAGGAACAGGGCTCTGGAGACGCACAGGAAGCCTGGTGTGTGGTGTAGGCACTGATGGTACTGGGCTGGGGCGGAAAGGTGGCGCCGGATATACCGGACCGTGCAGGCGTACTGGCTCCCTTGAGCACTGAGCCTGCCCAACCTTACCTGGTTGTATGCTCCCCGTAGCCCGCCCAGTGCGGGGAGGTAGAATAACCCGCACTGGGCTGTGTTGGCGAACCGGGGACACCATGCGTAAGGCTGGTGCCATGTACACCGGCCCGAGGAGACGTACTGGAGGCCAGATATGTAGAGCCGGCTTCATGGCACTTGGCTCAATGCTCAATCTAGCCCGTCCAGTGCGGGGAGGTGGAATAACCCGCACCGGGCTAAGCACACGTACAGGAGACACCGTGCGCTCTTCCGCATAACACGGTGTCTGCCCGTACTCCCGCTCTCCACGGTAATCACACACCTCAGGGCGAGTACCGTGTATACTACGCCAAACCAACATCTCTCTCTCTTCGCTCTCCCCCAATATCACCAACAACTCATCAAATGTCTCATAATCTCCCATCCTTTCACTTTCCTCCAATCTGTCCAATAACTCCTCCACATTCTCCGACTCGTACCTCAATTTAGCCCACTGCTCCTTCTGGTAAGCACGGGGAACTGGCTCAAATCTCCCACTTGACCCAGCCATACGCTGTCACGGCTTCGACCGAGGCAGGCTCTCCTTCCCGTTCGGGTGGCGTTCGGCGGTCGTCGTCACCGGCCTATTAGCTGCCACTGATCCCTTTCTCCCCCTCCCTATGTGTTTATTGGGTGCACCTGTTTTGTATGAGGGTGTAATTAGTTGGGCTTATTTAGTCAGCCGGCCCGCACGTTTCTTTGTGCGGGATTGTTTGTATGTAAGTGTGGTGTTGGTTGTTGTGCTTCACGTTATTCTGGACTGTGTTCATTTTCCCCTGTGTCTGGGGTAGTGTATAGTGGACTCCCAGTGTGTTAGTAGGGTGGCCTTTTTGTTACGTGTTCATTAAAGAACATTTGTATTTGCACCTGCTGCTCCTGCGCTTTTCCTTCACACTCCGACACCCAGGCCTTACAGAATCCCGCACCCGTTAATGGAGTCAGCAGGAGCAGCGGCCAACCCTCTCCCATCGATGGAGGAACGGGTACTCCATCATACCACCGTTCTCCACCGTATTGGATCGGCGATGGATTCGATGATGGAGCGAATGGACCGATGGGAGAGGAGTGGTCTCCTCTCTCCGCCTTCGGCTCCTCCAGCCCAGGACTCTCCATCCCTCGGCTCCAGCGCTCTCCGTCTGACACTCCCGAGGGATTATGATGGATCGGCGGCGGGGTGCCAGGGGTTCCTACTCCAACTGGAACTGTACCTTGCCACCGTAAGACCCACTCCCTCGGGAGCGGAGAGGGTGAGTGTCCTCGTCTCCTGCCTCACGGGTCGTGCTCTGGAGTGGGCGAACGCAGTCTGGAATGGCCCAGACTCAGCGAAGGAGCATTACCCAGAGTTCACCCGCCGTTTTCGGGCCGTATTTGACCATCCTCCAGAGGGCCGAGCGGCGGGAGAACGACTGTTCCACCTGAGGCAGGAGAAGAGGAGCGCCCAGGATTACGCGCTGGAGTTCCGGACCCTGGCTGCAGGATCTGGGTGGAACGACAGGGCCCTTATTGATCACTACCGGTGTAGTCTCCGGGAGGACGTCCGCAGGGAGCTAGCATGTCGGGACACCGCTCTTTCCCTGGATGAGCTGATTGACATGTCCATCCGTCTGGACAATCTGCTGGCTGCCCGCGGGCGTTCTGAGAGGGTCCTGTACGTTCCACCACCCAGCCCCTCCGCTCCTATTCCGATGGAGTTGGGAGGGGCTGTTCCGAGGGGTACCGGAGGAGGAGGCTCTCCTTGCACCAGCTGTGGTCGGGGAGGACACACGGCCGATCGGTGCTGGGGGGGTCCGTCTGGGAGTCGAGATGGCAGGCGGAACGCTTCTCGATCACCCCAGGTGAGTCAGCACCAAACTCACCCAGAACCCCCTGTTAGTCACATGTTTGTCTTGATTTTTTTTCTTAAATTTTTCCCCTCTTCCCAGCATAGGGCGCTAGTCGATTCAGGCGCAGCTGGGAACTTTATGGATCGCGGACTCGCTCTTAGGTTAAAGGTTCCGCTTGTGCCGATAGATTCTCCCTTTCCCGTGCACTCCCTAGATAGCCGGCCATTAGGGTCAGGGGTGGTCAGGGAGACCACGGTCCCCCTGGACATGGTGACGCAGGGGAATCATAAGGAGCGTATCAGCTTTTATATTATTGATTCGCCTGCGTTTCCAGTGGTGCTAGGGATTCCCTGGCTGGCCCGGCACAATCCTAAAATTTCGTGGAGACAGGGGGTTCTCCAGGGGTGGTCAAAGGAGTGTTCTGGAAGGTGTTTGGGAGTTTCCATCGGTGCCACGTCGGTGGAGAGTCCAGACCAGGGTACCACGGTGTGCATTCCCCCCGAGTATGCCGATTTGGCAATCGCTTTCAGTAAAAAGGAAGCGACTAAATTACCACCTTATCGACCGGGAAGGGATTGTGCGATAGATCTCCAGGTAGACGCTGCGCTTCCCAAGAGTCACGTGTACCCATTGTCCCAAGAGGAGACGGTGGCTATGGAGACATATGTCACTGAGTCTCTGGGACAGGGGTACATTCGGTCCTCCAACTCACCCGCCTCCTCGAGTTTCTTTTTTGTGAAGAAAAAGGAGGGAGGTTTGCGTCCGTGTATTGATTATAGAGGTCTAAATGCCATCACCGTGGGGTTTAGTTACCCACTACCTCTCATTGCTACGGCAATGGAATCATTTCACGGAGCGCAGTTCTTCACAAAATTGGATCTCAGAAGCGCGTATAGTCTGGTGCGTATTCGGAAAGGAGACGAGTGGAAAACCGCATTTAGTACCACATCGGGCCATTATGAGTACTGCGTCATGCCGTATGGGTTAAAGAATGCTCCAGCCGTTTTCCAATCCTTTGTAGACGATATTCTCAGGGACCTGCACGGGCAGGGAGTGGTTGTTTATATCGATGACATTCTGATCTACTCAGCCACTCACGCCGCGCATGTGTCTCTGGTACGCAAGGTGCTTGGTAGACTGCTGGAGCATGACTTATATGTCAAGGCTGAGAAGTGTGTGTTTTCCAAACGAGCCGTCTCTTTTCTGGGTTATCGCATTTCCACCTCGGGCGTGGTGGTAGGGAGTGACCGCATTAAGGCCGTGCGTAATTGGCCGACTCCGACCACGGTAAAAGAGGTGCAGCGGTTTTTGGGTTTTGCCAACTACTACCGGAGGTTTATCCGGGGTTTTGGTCAGGTAGCAGCTCCCATTACCTCACTGCTGAAGGGGGGTCCGGTGCGTTTGCAGTGGTCAGCAAAAGCGGACGGAGCTTTCAACAGGTTGAAGGCGCTGTTCACGGATGCGCCCGTGTTGGCACATCCGGATCCCTCTCTAGCATTCATAGTGGAGGTGGACGCGTCCGAGGCTGGGGTAGGTGCCGTGCTATCACAGCGCTCTGGTACGCCACCAAAACTCCACCCCTGTGCTTTCTTCTCGAAGAAACTCAGCCCAGCCGAGCGTAACTATGATGTGGGGGACCGGGAGTTGTTAGCAGTGGTCAGTGCCCTGAAGGTGTGGAGACACTGGCTTGAGGGGGCTAAGCACCCTTTTCTCATCTGGACCGACCACCAGAATCTGGAGTATATTCGGGCAGCTAGGAGACTGAATCCACGTCAAGCAAGGTGGGCCATGTTCTTTACCCGATTCCAGTTTACATTAACGTATAGACCGGGCTCCCAGAACGTAAAGGCGGATGCACTGTCCCGTTTTTACGACTCGGACGATCGGCCCACCGAACCCACTCCCATCCTTCCCGCCTCTAGGCTGATAGCACCAGTGGTGTGGGAAGTGGACTCGGACATCGAGCGGGCGTTACGGGCGGAACCCGCTCCTCCTCAGTGTCCGGTGGGGCGGAAGTACGTGCCGCTTGGTGTTCGGGACAAATTGATTCGGTGGGCTCACGTTCTACCCTCCTCGGGTCACCCTGGGGTGAAGAGGACAGTTGGGAGCCTTCGGGGGAGGTATTGGTGGCCTACCTTGGCGAGAGACGTTAGGGTTTATGTTTCCTCCTGTTCGGTATGCGCCCAGAGTAAGGCTCCTAGGCACCTTCCTAGAGGGAAGTTACAACCCCTCCCCGTTCCACAACGGCCTTGGTCGCACCTGTCCGTAGATTTTCTGACCGATCTTCCCCCGTCTCAGGGGAACACTACGGTACTGGTGATTGTGGATCGGTTCTCGAAGTCCTGTCGTCTCCTCCCGTTGCCCGGTATTCCTACAGCCCTACAGACTGCGGAGGCATTATTCACCCACGTCTTCCGGCACTACGGGGTGCCGGAGGACATCGTTTCTGATCGGGGCCCCCAATTCACGTCCCGAGTATGGAGGGCGTTCATGGAGCGTTTGGGGGTCTCGGTCAGCCTGACCTCCGGTTATCACCCTGAGAGTAATGGGCAGGTGGAGAGAGTGAACCAGGAGGTGGGTAGGTTTCTGCGGTCGTATTGCCAGGACCGGCCAGGGGAGTGGGCGAGATACATTCCATGGGCCGAAATGGCCCAGAACTCACTACGCCACTCCTCTACTAACGTGTCCCCCTTTCAGTGTGTATTGGGGTACCAGCCGGTCCTGGCACCATGGCATCCGAGCCAGACCGAGGCTCCTGCGGTGGAGGAATGGGTGCAGCGTTCCAAGGAGACATGGAGGGCCGTCCAGGAATCTCTCCAACAAGCTAGTGGACGGCAGAAGAGGATCGCTAACCGCCACCGCAGTGAGGCCCCCGTGTTTGTACCGGGGGACAGGGTCTGGCTCTCGACCCGAAACCTGCCCCTCCGCTTGCCCTGCCGGAAGCTGGGTCCGCAGTGTGTAGGGCCCTTCAAAGTCCTGAGGAGAATAAACGAGGTGTGTTATCGATTACAACTCCCTTCCTATTATTGTATTAACCCCTCGTTTCATGTGTCTCTCCTCAGGCCGGTGGTAGCTGGTCCCCTGCAGGACGGTGAGGTGCCGGAGGTCCCTCCCCCCCCTCTGGATATTGAGGGGTCCCCGGCGTACAAGATACGGGCCATTCTGGACTCGAGACGCCGGGTGAGGGGCCTGCAGTACCTCGTGGACTGGGAGGGGTACGGTCCGGAGGAGAGGTGCTGGGTACCGGTGGGGGACATTTTGGATCCGTCTATGCTGAGGGATTTCCATCGCCTCCATCCGGATCGCCCTGCACCTCGTCCTCCGGGTCGACCTCGAGGCCGGTGTCGGCGCGCTGCGGGAGCCGCGCGTCAGAGGGGGGGTACTGTCACGGCTTCGACCGAGGCAGGCTCTCCTTCCCGTTCGGGTGGCGTTCGGTGGTCGTCGTCACCGGCCTATTAGCTGCCACTGATCCTTTTCTCCCCCTCCCTATGTGTTTATTGGGTGCACCTGTTTTGTATGAGGGTGTAATTAGTTGGGCTTATTTAGTCAGCCGGCCCGCACGTTTCTTTGTGCGGGATTGTTTGTATGTAAGTGTGGTGTTGGTTTTTGTGCTTCACGTTATTCTGGACTGTGTTCATTTTCCCCCGTGTCTGGGGTAGTGTATAGTGGACTCCCAGTGTGTTAGTAGGGTGGCCTTTTTGTTACGTGTTCATTAAAGAACATTTGTATTTGCACCTGCTGCTCCTGCGCTTTTCCTTCACACTCCGACACCCAGGCCTTACATACGCCCCGTGTGCCCCCCCCCCCAAGAAATTTTTGGGGGAGCCTCTCGGGCTTCCAGCCACTCTGCCTTGCTAGCTCCCGCTGCTGCTGCCGCTGTTGCCTGTTGCCACGCTGCTTGGTCCGAGTTTGGTGGGTGGTTCTGTAACGGCTTTCTTCCAGGGGTGAAGGAGAGGACCAAAGTGCAGCGTGGCTAGTGTTCAACATGTTTAATTAAAGAACAAGTGAAACACTACAAACAACATACAAAATAACAAATGTGAAAAAACCGAGACAGACCTATCTGGTGCAGACAAAACACAGAGACAGGAAACAACCACCCACAATCCCCAACACAAAACAAGCCACCTATATATGATTCTCAATCAGGGACAACGATTGACAGCTGTCTCTGATTGAGAACCATATTAGGCTGAACACAGAAACAGACGAACTAGACACACAACATAGAATTCCCACCCAGCTCACGTCCTGACCAACACTAAACAAGCAAAACACATAAGAACTCTGGTCAGGACGTTACAGATATGACTGAAGCAAAAACAACAGCAGTAACAACCCAGCTACCATCCACTGCCGTTACGAAAAAGCCAGAAACATCAGAACCAGTTGGGTTCCTCCAAAACATTTGGAACCTTCTAAACAATCCCAGCAGTCTAAGTCAAGAAAGGGAGACTGTAACCCCAATACATGATTCAACCCCAGAACAGTACAAGGACAAATCTTTGAAGGAAGTAGCAAACAATTAATGGCATGAATGGGCTCAATATACAGCATCTAAATTAAGACTGACAAATTGCTTATTGTGTGTGCCCTCTCTACTGAATTAATTAGTGCTGGTACCTAATCCTTATGATTATAAGGACTGTGCTGACTTAAATAAAAACTTTTGTTATTTGAGAAGATCAGAAAGGCCTTATTGTCCAGCTGAATGTTTGTCATATTTGGGTAATCCATCCTATCAAAGATTTCACAACCGGCTGGGGAAAATGGTGTCAAGAATTGGATGTACAGGTGGAGGCACAGAAGTTAGAGGCCCAATATGAATATTGAATAGATTATAAACAACCATATGAATGTTTTAACAGCACAGAAGGACAGCATCAGATGGGGAAGTTTAAAGGCTCATGTGAGACCACATGACACTTAACTACAGATGCCAATTGGAACGCAGACACTCTAAAAAGGGCTATATATCAAGCAGCCGGAAGTTGGGTGGGAAAAGTAATTACTCACAATAATTGTCCAAATCAAACTCTAGCACTACCATTAATTGCACAATATGAAGAACAGACTGTGGTAGTGGCAAATTTCTTCTGGGTATGTGGAGAGCAAAGATTAAGGGCAACATTACCAAAAGGATGGACAGGCCTTTGTGCAAGGTTTGATTCAACAGATAACTGTCACTGAATGGAATCCTAGTGATACTAAGCAAAAAACTACAAAACATAGAGTAAGGAGGGAATATAAGTTTGACCCCAAGGTCTATTTAGATGCAATAGGACAACCTAGAGGAATCCCCAATGAATACAAAGCAAGAGATGAGATTAAGTCAGGATTTTAATCAATATTTATGTGGATATCACCTAATAAAAACTTGGATAATTATATTATATATAAAAAGAGTGGATAATTATATTTACTATAATCACCAAGGATTCATTAACTTCTTCAGGCTGAAGGGGCAGTATTGAGTAACCTGGAAAAATGTGCCCATTTCAAACGGCCTCGTACTCAATTCTTGCTCGTACAATATGCATATTATTATTACTATTGGATAGAAAACACTCTCTAGTTTCTAAAACCGTTTGAATTATTTCTCTAAGTGAAACAGAACTCCTTCTGCAGCCCACTTCCTATCCGGAAGTGAGATTTCTGAAAGCGAGGTCTCTGTTCAAGAGCTTGTCTATAAATGGGCATGTCGCTTAGGACTATACATACACGTCATACACCTTCCCCTGGGTGTCAAGAGGAAGTGAGAGCAGAAATGAGTTGATTATCTTGTTCTGAGATTGAATACATCATCTTGGAATGAAGGGTCCGCCATTTATTTATTTTTCGAAAGCGCGAAGTTGAACCTGGACTCGCCTTCTGGAAAGCCGTCGTTATGGGCGAATACCATCTCCGGCTTAGATTTTATTTGATACATGTCACAATATCATCCTAAAGTATGTTTTTTCAATATAGTTTTATTATATTATTGAAATTTATTCGGGACTTTAGGCGTTGTATGACTTTGTTCACGAAGGAGAGGTTAGCGCCGCATGGCCAGTGTGCTTGCTAATTCAAGAGGGAAAGAGTTCGTTCTGGATCCAAACAAAGACGGTTCTGGACAAAGGACCCCTTGTACAACATTCTGATGGAAGATCAACAAAGGTAGGACCCAATTTGGGATGCTATTTCATATATCTGTCGAACTGTGCTATCGCTACCGATTACCTGGAATCAATGCTGTTGTGTGTTAGCTATTGCAGTAAGCTAATATAACGCTATATTGTGTTTTCGCTGTAAAACACTTAAAAAATCGGAAATATTGGCTGTATTCACAAGATCTTTGTCTTTCATTTGCTATACACCATATATTTTTCTGAAATGTTTTATGATGAGTAATTAGGTAGTTGACGTTGGTGTCTGTATTTACTCTGGCTACTCCCGTGTTATTTCTGACTGTAGCTGTGATGGTAGCAGTAATGTAAAACTGATTTATAGCTCAAATATGCACATTTTTCGAACAAAACATAGATTTATTGTGTAACATGTTATAGGACTGTCATCTGAGGAAGTTGTTTCTAGGTTAGTTTGGTTGGTTCTAGGTTAGTTAGGTTGGCTTTGTGCATGCTACCTGCATGCTACCTGTGCTGTGAAAAATGTCTGTCCTCTTTTGTATTTGGTGGTGAACTAACATAAATATACGTGGTGTTTTCGCTGTAAAACATTTTAAAAATCGGACATGTTGGCTGGATTCACAAGATGTTTATCTTTCAAATGCTGTATTGGACTTGTTAATGTGTGAAAGTTAAATATTTTAAAAATATATATTTTGAATTTCGCGCCCTGCACTTGAGCTGGATGTTGTCATAAGTGTACCGACGTCGGGCTTGCAGCCCAAACAGGTTAACTATACAGTACAGACTCAACATTGACAGCTTTGGGAGAACAGGTACAGGCCAGTAGCAAAATGACATGGCAGAACAAGCAGGCTTTGAATTGGCTCTTAGCAGAGAAAGGTGGAGCTTGTATAGTGTTCGGAGAAGAATGTTGCACCTTTATCCCCAATAACACTGCCCCAGATGGTTCATTTACTAAGGCAATGACCAAGCTGAAATGACTATGACAGCAAGTAAAGGACAATGCTGGACATGATTCCCATGCCTGGGACTGGTTGGACTCAATCCTGGGAAAATTGGGAGAAATGTTTGCAAAAATAGCAATCATGATCGGTGCGACACTAGTGGTGATGGGAATGGTATTCTGTTGTGTTCAACCTTTACTGAAATCCCTCCTGATCCAAACCACAGAAAACCAAATGACAGTACAGACAGGCATTACCAACCAACCTGTTGAGGTGTACCCTCAAGGTGTACCCACCTGTTGAGGTTGCGATGGTCAGTCCAGATGAGAAAAGGGTGTTTAGCCCCCTCAAGCCAATGTCTCCATGCCTTCAAGGCTTTCAGCACAGCCAACAACTCCCGGTCCCCCACATCATAGTTCCACTCCGCCGGGCTGAGCTTCTTTGAGAAGAAAGCACAGGGGCGGAGCTTCGGTGGAGTGCCCGAGCGCTGAGAGTGCACGGCTCCTATCCCAGCCTCGGACGCATCCACCTCCACTATGAACGCCAAAGAAGGATCCGGATGGGCCGCCAGCACGGGAGCCGAGGTAAACAGAGCCCTTAGGTTACCAAAAGCCCTGTCCGCCTCAGCCGACCACTGCAAACGTACAGGACCCCCCTTCAGCAGTGAGGTAATGGGAGCCGCCACCTGGCCAAAACCCCGGATAAACCTCCGGTAGTAATTGGCAAACCTTAAAAACCGCTGAACCTCCTTTACCGTGGTGGGAGTCGGCCAATTACACATGGCTGAAATGCGGTCACTCTCCATCTCCACCCCTGATGTGGAAATGCAGTACCCTAGGAAGGAGACAGTCTGCTGGAAGAACAGGCATTTCTCAGCCTTGACGTACAAGTCATGCTCCAACAATCGCCCAAGCGACACCAGGGACACATGCTCGGCGTGTGTAGCGAAGTATATCAGAATGTCATCAATATACACCACTACACCCTGCCTGTGCAGGTCCCTGAAAATCTTGTCTACAAAGGCTTGGAAAACTGGAGCATTCATCAACCTGTACGGCATGACGAGGTACTCATAATGCCCTGAGGTGGTACTGAACGCTGTCTTCCACTCATCTCCCTCCTGGATACGCACCAGGTTGTATGCGCTCCTGAGATCTAGTTTTGTGAAGAAGCGCGCCCTGTGCATTGACTCAATCGCTGTCGCTATGAGCGGTAGCGGGTAACTGTACCTCACCATGATTTGATTTAGACCTCGATAGTCAATACACGGGCGCAGACCTCCCTCCTTCTTCTTCACAAAAAAGAAACTAGAGGAGGCGGGTGAAGTGGACGACCGAATGTACCCCTGACGCAGGGATTCGGAGACATATGTCTCCATAGCCGCCGTCTCCGCTTGTGACAGGGGATACACGTGACTCCTGGGAAGTGCGACGTCTACCAGGAGATTTATCGCACAATGTCGATGGGGTGGTAATACCACCCCCCTGTCGATGGGGTGGTAATTGAGTCGCCTTCTTCTTACAGAAGGCGAGAGCCAAATCGGCATATTCAGGGGGAATGCGCACGGTGGAGACCAGGTCTGGACTTTCCACCGTAGTAGCACCAACGGAAACCCCTAAACATCTCTCCGAGCACTCTCGTGACCACCCCGTGAGAGCCCTCCGTTGCCACGAAACAGTGGGATCATGACAGACTAACCAGGGTAGGCCTAGCACCACGGGAAACGCAGGAGAATCAATAAGGAAGAGACTGATTCGCTTATGACCCTCCTGCGTCACAATGCCCAGGGGCGCGGTGACCTCCCTAATCAACCCGGACCCTAATGGTCGACTGTCTAGGGCGTAAACTGGGAAGGGCATATCCACTGGAACAATGGGGATCCCTAATCTATGGGCAAATGATCTGTCAATGAAATTCCCAGCTGCGCCTGAATCGACGAGCGCCTTATGCTGGGAATGCGGGGAAAACTCAGGAAAAGTAACGTTCAAAAACATGTGAGCAACAGAGAGCTCTGGGTGAGCATGGTGCCGGCTCACCTGGGGTGACGCGAGAGTGCCCTGCCTGCTGCCTTGACTCCCAGAGGAACCTCCCCAGCACCGACCGGCAGTGTGCCCTCTGCGGCCACAGATAGTGCATGAAACGGAACCTCCTCCGGTTTCGCTAAGCGCAGCACCTCCCAGCTCCATGGGCGTCGGAGCGGTGGTGCTGGGGGATGGAACCGACAGACCCCAATCTGGATGTCCGCGGGTAGCCAGCAGGTTATCTAACCGAATGGACAGGTCCACCAGCTGATCGAAAGTGAGGGTGGTGTCCCTGCAGGCCAACTCCCGACGGACGTCCTCGCGCAAACTGCAACGATAGTGGTCGATCAGGGCCCTGTCGTTCCATCCCACGCCAGCGGCCAGGGTCCGGAATTCCAGAGCGAACTCCTGGGCGCTCCTCGTCCCCTGCCTCAGATGTACGAGACGTGAAATCTTCGAAGTGGTCCAGCGCCGCCTCTCCTTCTCCCCACACGGCGTTGGCCCACTCCAGGGCTCTCCTTGAGAGGCATGAGATGAGGGCAGAAACCCTCTCTCTGTCCGAAGGCGCCAGGTAGAGCTCTAGTTGTAATAGGAAACCCTGACATTGTGCAGCCGTCCCATCATACTCCCTAGGGAGGGCCAGACGAATCCCACTGGGACCGGGTGAAAGAGGGGCGAGTAGTGGAGACCTTGGTTGCGCTGGCGGAGGCGCTGGAGGACCTCCCTTTCTCTGCCAGCGATCCATAGTCTGTAGGACGCGATCCATGGTGGCGCCGAGATGATGGAGCATCGCCGCTTGCGCATGGATGCGCATTCCTCGACACCAATAACAGGGGTACCTGGTCCTGCTGACTCCATGACGATAGTGGTGTGTGATTCTGTCAGGCGGTGGGTGTAGCTGGTGCATGAAGTCAGGCGCAGGAGAGCAGAGATGAGTGAACAACGTACTTTACTCAAGAAAATAGCACTAGTAACAGTACCAATGAGCGAACAATAACGGTTGCTACAAAACACGGGTGAAAACAGCACCCGGACAAAACCAGCCGGAAACATACCGACATGATCAAAAAACAATCCCACACAAAGACATGGGGGAAACAGGGTGTTAAATACATGACCAGTAATTGGGAAATGAAAACGAGGTGTGTGTAAAGATGAGACAAAACAAACTGAAAATGAAAAATTGATCGGCGATGGCTAGAAGACCGGCGACGTCGACCGCCGAACATCGCTCGAACAAGGAGAGGCATCGACTTCGGCAGAAGTCGTGACAGAAGGCTACTGGACATGCACATGGGTTATTCATACATAGACAACATCGGCCTGAACTTGTGAAGACCTTTGGACAGGAACATTAGTTAACTTTTTAGGGATAGGGGGCAGCATTTTCACTTTGGATGAATAGCGTGCCCATAGTGAACTGCCTCCTACTCTGTCCCAGATGCTATTGGATAGAAAACACTCTGAAGTTTCTAAAACTGTTTGAATTATGTCTGTGAGTATAGCAGAACTCATATGGCAGGCAAACTTCCAAACAGGAAGTGGAAATTCTGAGGCTGGTTTTTCAACTCATCGCCTATTCAAATCCCAGGAAGATATGGATTTGTTTGCACTTCCTACGCCTTCCACTAGATGTCAACAGTCGGTAGAACGTTGAATGAAGTTTATACTGTGTTGTAGGGCCGGATGAGAGGGGAATGAGTCAGTGGTCTGGCAGATCGCCAGTTCCTGGTCATGCGCATTCCACATGATATCGCCTTGCGTTCTATAACTTATACAGACACGAAGGAATGCTCCGGTTGGAACCTTATTGGATATATATGATAACAACATCCTGAAGATTGATTCTCTACTTACTTTGACAAGTTTATTCGACCTGTGATATAACTTTTTGAAGTTTTCGTCCGACATTAAGCGTGACTTGCACGAGCGTTTGGATATGTGTACTAAACGCGCTAGCAAAAGTAGCTACTTGGACATAAATAATTATCGAACATTATTGAACAAATCAACAATTTATTGTCGAACTAGGATTCCTGGGAGTGCATTATGATGAAGATTATCAAAGGTAAGGGAATATTTATGATGTAATTTCGTATTTCTGTTGACTCCAACATGGCGGAGAAATGTTTATTCCATGATTATTCCATGGTGTGCTTTTTCCGTAAAGGTTTTTTGAAATCTGACACAGCGGTTGCATTAAGAACAAATGTATCTTTAATTCTATGTAAAACATGTATCTTTCATCAAAGTGTATGATGAGTATTTCTGTTATTAGATGTGGCTCTCTGCAATTTCTCCGGATATTTTGGAGGCATTTCTGAACATGGCGCCAATGTAAACTAAGGTTTTTGGATATAAATATGCACATTATCGAACAAAAAATACATGTATTGTGTAACATGATGTCCTATGAGTGTCATCTGATGAAGATCATCAAAGGTTAGTGATTAATTTTATCTCTATTTCTACTCCTATCTTTGGCTGGGAAAATGGCTGTGTGTTTTTTGAACTTGGTGGTGATCTAACATAATCATATGTTGTGTTTTCACTGTAAAGCATTTTTTAAATCGGACACAGTGGGTAGATTAACGAGATGTTTATCTTTTATTTGCTGTATTGGACTTGTTAATGAGTGAAAGCTACATATTTCTAAAAAATATTTTTGAATTTCCCGCGCTGCCTTTTCAGCGGAATGTTGTGGGGGGGGTTCCGCTAGCGGAACGTGTGTCCTAGAAAGGTTAATCAGTTATAGGCACCATTAGACCTGCAGTAGCAGTGTGCATGTCTGTGTGTCACACCACCAATAGAATCTATGCCCTAATGTCTGAGCCAATAACAGAATGGAAACTAAGCAAGACAACAAGATTAGGGTGGCCAAGGCTAAAAGGTATTAAAAAATGTACATAAAGTGGAGTGACTGTTATGTAAGGGTAAAACTGTATAAAAGCAGAGTACTGAGACTGGAGAGATCTGTTCTTCCATGGAATTGCTCGGCTTCTGTTACTTTTGTAGTAAAGTATAATTGAATTTACAAGTTCCGTTATCTGTGAAATATTTGATTCAATATTTCCACGACATAAATGGCGAACCTGACACCTCACAAGCTGTGGCATATCAGAATGCTTCAAACACCTGTGCACATTTTTGTTTTCGCCTTAGCACTACACAGCTGATTCAATTGATTAAGTCATCATCAAGCTTCAAGTGGTATTTATGTCTAATAATGACATTATCTTCTATTGTTTTTCCTCATGTGTCTGTTTTTCAGCATAAAGTACTCTGTAGCCACTTAGTGTAGACACCAGGTGAGACCACACACACACAATAACAGTCTCTATCCTTCACTTCCTCCCTCTCCCCCGTCTCACTTAATCCTCTAGGTTATATCAGCTGTGTTGGTGAACCCCTCCTGCATCTGAACTGGCTGACACAGAGGGCACAGCATGATCATAGGTGAGAGGTCACGTGGTTGGGTCAACAGGAAGTATTTTTAAAGAGATCCTTTACATTGAAATACAGATAGAGATGTAGTAGTCCCAGAGTTAATGATTCAAGGTCAGTTTTGCATTTCACTTCCTGATGATTATGATGACTGACCGTATTAGAATAAAAAAAACAGCTTAATCATGCTCTCTCTGTCCATCTGTCTCGCTTGCAGGTATGTTTTGATGTGAGGGAGGAAGCAGGTCCCGTCATCGCCACCTCACCCGCTCTTAAGATAACCTTTGGGCCAACTGGGGGCCCAAGGCTGGTTAGGAGACACTGTAATTGTGATGAACTGAGAGAATATTAGAGTAGCACTGTAATTCGTTAATCACATGCTGTCTGCCTCTGTTCTTACCTCTTTCCCTTTCTGTCTTCTACATCTCTCTCCCCACCTCATCTTTCTTCCTCGTTTTATAATGCACACTATATGTGCATTGAAGCACAGATTGAACTTGTATTTATAATATAATATTACAATTATCATAATTATAATACATGTATTATGTATTTATAACCCATGGATAATGAACTTCTTTCAATAAAGTGTTTCACATTCTCCACTGGTTGAAATTAAGTATCTAATTGAAATACTATCCAGTGTCCTCAGATTAATGCAGATGAAGGGAGTTAGATATGTATCGTTTTTTTCTGTATATATGAAATACAAATCAGCTTTTACTTAAATCATGTTTCTAGTCTATTGCATAGTTACAATGTTTAATCATTGATGTCCCAGGAGCAGGAATGGTAAACACTGTTGAAGTGTATAATTGTTGTACATACATGCACAACATCATTCAAATAATGGAGTTTGCTACATCTGGTATTGGATATGACTGAAAAAGAATGTCTCACAGAGATTCATACCTGAACTGCACCTTTATTTGCCAAGGAAGAGTACATGATCAGTGAATATATTCAATGTACAGGCTACAATGTGGGGATCTCATGTGTGGTAATAACTACAGTACCTACATCCTTGACACAATAAAGTTATTATATTCTACTCTATCCATAGGCTTCATTAATGCCCTTCAGACTTGAAGTTGATACAACAACAATGATAACTGAGGTTTATAGATTGGTATGAATATTATTTCAGAATGTTTTAGGGTCCATACACAAATCGGCAACATACTGTAGCCAGCTACACATCCATAGGCATACAGTTATTTTTCCACTACACAATAAGCAAGTAAATAGTTAGCTAACTATGATACTTCAGCTGCATTGCAAGGCAAGCTTACACAATTGTACATTCAATTTGCAATAAATGCTTTAGCTAGCTAGATTCTTTACATCCACTGTTTCCCAAGATGACAGCCTGGTTTGCTGGTTTTCTCAGGAGTCCCTAAAACATTAAACGTCACAAATTACAATGTCATACAAGATTTTCTTAAATTAAACTTTATGACATAAAAATATGCACAATTGTTTGTCTCTACATTAACTAACATATTCCTCTCAACTGTAAATTTTTTGCTTGAATCGTTATGACGTTATAATTACTTACATTTGCTTCCACCGTAACGTTTTGTCAGCCATCTTTGCTGAAGAAAGTCACCAGGGATGGGTAGCTTGCGTCAAATTTGTCAATAGAACCACTCGATATGATTGGTCATATAAACACCCTGGGACCCAAATGCATAATGAGTGCTCTAACTCCCCCTTGTGGTGGTCTGGAGCAATGAAGCTGTGACGCCGGGTACCTCTAAGTCCCGCGATGTAGGCTCGCAACTAGTGAAGGAGGAACCACTGTACAGCTCCCCCTGTTCCCTAATGCCCTAATGAGCTCTCTCTCTTTCTATCTCTTTCACTCACTCACACACACACACACACACACACACACACACACACACACACACACACAGACACAGACACAGACACAGACACAGACACAGACACAGACACAGACACAGACACACACACAGACACACACACACACACACACACACACACACACACACACACACACACACACACACACACACACACACACACACCAGCCAGGTTGCTCAATATTCAGTCAGTTCATGTCAGTTCATGTCCGAGGATGATGAGAGATGCCATCAAAACCCGCAACTAGGGGCAACGTTGAGCACTATTACCATCCAGTAGAGTTGGGTTTTGCTAAGTTGTGGATGGGAATGGCAGATGGGCATAAGCCGTGAGCTCTGGCTCTGAGGTTCGCATGTGTTCAATCCCACTGGACACTTCATTTTTTTTGTTTTAACCCTATCCCAAACCTTAACCCTTAACTTAACCTTTCACTTATGGATCACAGGCAACATCTGCACCGAGCTAAAGGCTAGAGCTGCCGCTTTCAAGGAGTGGGACACTAATCCACTAAGAAATCCCGCTATGCCCTCAGATGAACCATCAAATAGCCAAAGCGTCAATAGAGGACTAAGATTGAATCCTACTACACCGGCTCTGACGCTCGTCGGATGTGTCTTGAAAAATATTACAGACTACAAAGGGAATCCCAGCCGTAAGCTGACCAGTGACGCAAGCCTACTAGACGAGCTAAATGCCTTTAATGATCGCTTTGAGGCAAGCAACACTAAAGCAACATGAGATCACCAGCTGTTCCGGACAACTGTGTGATCACGCTCTCCGTAGCCGATGTGACCAGGTCAACATTCACAAAGCCGTGGGGCCAGACGGATTGCCAGGACGTGTACTCAAAGCATGGGCGGACCAACTGGCAAGTGTCTTCACTGACATTTTCAACCTCCCCCTGACTGAGTCTGTAATACCTACATGTTTCAAACAGACAACCATAGTCCCTGTGCCCAAGAAAGTGAAGGTAACCTGCCTAAATGATTATCGCCCCGTAGCACTCATGTCGGTAGCCATGAAGTGCTTTGAAAGGCGGGTCATGGCTCACATAAACACCATAATTCCGGAAACCCTAAACCCACTCCAATTCGCATACCGCCCCAACAGATCCACAGATGATGCAATCTCTATTGCACTCCACACTGCCCTTTCCCACCTGGACAAAAGGAACACCTATGTGAGAATGCTGTTCATTGACCACAGCTCAGCGTTCAACACAACAGTTCCCACAAAGCTCATCATAAAAAATTTAAAAAAAGTAATATATTTTTTATTTCACCTTTATTTAACCCGGTAGGCTAGTTGAGAACAAGTTCTCATTTACAACTACGACCTGGCCATGATAAAGCAAAGCAGTGTGACACAGACAACAACACAGAGTTACACATGGAATAAACAATAAACAAGCCAATAACACAATAACACAATAAACAAGTCAATGACACAGTAGAAAAAAACAAAGTCTATATACAGTGTGCGCAAAAGGCATGAGGAGCTAGGCAATAAATAGGCCATAGTAGTGAAGAATTTCAATTTAGCAGATTAACACTGGAGTGATTAATGAGCAGATGATGATGTGCAAGTAGAGATACTGGTGTGCAAAAGAGCGGAAAAGTAAACAAAAACAGTATGGGGATGAGGTAGGTAGATTGGGTGGGCTATTTACAGATGGACTATGTACAGCTGCAGCGATCATTAAGCTAAGGACCCTGGGACTAAACACCTCCCTTTGCAACTGAATCCTAGAATTCCTGACGGGCCGCCCCCCAGGCGGTAAGGGTAGGCAACAACACATCTGCCACGCTGATCCTCAACACTGGGGCCCCTCAAGGGTGCGTGCTTAGTGACCAAACACGAATCCAAAACCATCATTAAGTTTGTTGACAACACAACAGTGGTAGGCCTGATCACTGACAACGATGAGACAGCCTATAGGGAGGAGGTCAGAGACCTGGTAGTGTGGTGCCAGGACAACAACCTCTCCTTCAATGTGAGCAAGACAAAGGAGCTGATTGTGGACTATAGGAAACGGTAGGCCAAGCACACCCCTTTACAATTCAGCGAGGCTGAAGTGGAGCATGTTGAGAGCTTCAAGCTCCTTGGTGTCCACATCACCAACAAACTAACATGGTCCAAGCACACCAAGACAGTCGTGAAGAGGGCACAACAAAATGCTACAAAGGGTAGTGCGTACAGTCCAGTACATCACTGGGGCCAAGCTTCCTGGCATCCAGGACCTATATTCTAGGCGGTGTCAGAGGAAGGCCCCAAAACGGTCAAATACTCCAGTCACTCAAGTCATAAACTGTTCTCTCTGTTACCCCACGGGAAGCGGTACCGGAGCGCCAAGTCTAGGACCAAAAGGCTCCTTAACAGATTCTACCCCGAAGCCATAAGATTGCTGAACAATTAATCAAATGGCCCCCCGGACTGTTTTAACACTGCTGCTACTCGCTGTTTATTATCTATGCATAGCCACTTTACAAATTACCTTGACTAACCTGTACCCCCGCACATTGACTCTGTACCGGTACTCCCAGTGATTTTGATTTGATTTGATTACCGGTACACCCTGTATACAGCCTCGTTATTGTTATGTAATTTTCTTGTGTTACTTTTTGATTTTATGTCATTTTATTTTTCACTTTAGTTTATTTAGCAAATATTTGTTTTAACAATTTTTTTAACTGCATTGTTGGTTAAGGGCTTGTAAGTAAAAATTCGTAAGGTCTACACCTGTTGTGTTCGGCGCATGTGACAAATACCATTTGATTTTGGGTGGCAAACTTGTAAAACACATTTATTTTTATTTTTAAATGGTCTTCTGAGCAGTAACAATCTACCCATGATGGTCACAAGGACTTAAATATGTTGACCCTGTCATGTTTACCCTTAAGTATGTTTAACCCAGATGCCGAGGGTCAGTGATACGAAGTTTGGCAAAAAATTTAATGAATGTCATAAAATGTCATAATGTGATTGATTTACTGTCTCTACATTTTGAACAGTTGGGTCTATCAACTCAGCGAAAAAGGAATATGATGAAAGAGAACATTCTCAGCTACTGTAAAACCCATTTTGAGAGGATAAAATAATATATTTCTGATTTTGGATGTACTTACTGTAAGCTACTTACTGTACGGGTCAGTGTAGGCTTAATCGAACATAAGGGAAGGGTTAACCATTCAGAATTAATTAAGGAGGAGCCACAGCAGGAGGAGCAACCCACCCACTGGGCACAGATGTAAATTCAACATGTATTCCACATTGGTTCAGCATAATTTCATTGAGATGAAGTGGATATGATGTTGATTCCACCAGTGTGTGCTCAGTGGACAGGATGTAATAGACACCTCGAAATTTGACGTTTGTAGCAAATCGAAATTTGACATTTGGAGAAAAGTGGATAAACGTCAGAATCTGAAGTCAAATTGGTAAAACCGTGAGATCTTGTTGCACACACAGCCAGTGAGGCCATACGTTTGTTTCTCTCACTGTCCCAAATGAGCAGAGTAAATAACTTTTTACTGTCTTATAATGGTGGCCAGGGAGGGACACCCCATTCATTATGGGTTAGGATGTAAAGTGTGTTATTATTGAGTGAAGAGTGTGTATTAATAGGGAACTGGGGACGGACTTATATTATCTATCCAGTCTCACTGAGAAGCACTGGAATGTTCATGGGCTGCCTCTGTCTTTGCCCAGCCTCAATCAACTCTACACACACACACACACACACGCGCACGTGCACACGCACACGCACACACACACACACATGGCACTGAAAGAGCTGAGTGCTGAGATGGGGGCCGTGTCCAACATAAGTTAACCTGGAATGAAGATTGACACCCCAGGATTAAAACCAACATGAAATTTGAGTCAACCAACACACACACACACAGACACGCACACACACACACACACACCCCACACACCACAAACAGTTCTGAAATTAGAGTTAACCAGCGGGGCCAGACTCTGACCAGGAGAGAGCACAGTAATGAGGTGGTATGGAGAGGGACAGCTCAGCCCTGTGAGTGTGTGTACGTGCGTGTGTATGTGCACGCTCATACACGAGTATGTTTGCGTACGCTTGTCTATATGTAAAAACAGAGATAGGTTTACAGCTGATCAGAGTTAATTTGACTTATGCTCTTGCGACTCTGTGTGGTAACAGTGGTCTTGTGAGGGGTGAGTTTGTCTGTGAGGGGGGAGTTTGTCTGTGAGGGGGGAGTTTGTCTGTGAGGGGGGAGTTTGTCTGTGAGGAAGGAGTATGTCTGTGTAAGTGTGTGATGGGGAGAAGCGTTGTTAGTGAAATGGAGAAACCACAGTTGGAAAGGCGAGCGTATTTAAATCATTATTTCAGTCTGCTAGTGATTCTATAATAACACACACACACACACACACACACACACACACACACACACACACACACACACACACACACACACACACACACACACACACACACACACACACACACACACACACACACACACACACACACACACACACACACACACTGCAAGTCTAACACATACCCACTACATACCCAATACATTATACAGGCTGGTAACAGTATTGTTTGCACCTGAAAGCCTGACACACATTTCCCTCTCTCTCCTCCAAATTCCTAGTGAGATGGGAGAGTGCTCAGAGGTAGGCATTAGGCAACCCTGGAACTACGGGTTCATTTGGGATTCAGTACGTGTATCAGAAAGCCTGAACTCAACCCTCCTATCCATGCATGTGTTATATTGAACAACAGAGACCAGAGTATATAATCAGCACAAGAAAGACAAGAGAGCGACAGAGAACCAACAGAGAAACTGTAAAGGACACATTGAGAGCAGCAGCACAGCAATCAGGGTTTTCAGATTACCACTGTGATAATCTGCACACTATACCATCTGTGTTAACAAACCACAATCAAGATGGATGTGATAACTGATATGTATTACACTGTATCAGTTTACCCTGTAATCAGAGGTATTACTGAACTCTACATTACATGAATGTTCCAAGGGTGCATGTGTTCCCCATTAGGACGAGATCTGTGGGGTTGATAATGCCGTGTGTGTGTGTGTGTGTGTGCATGTCTGCACCAGAGGTTAACAGGGTGTGGTTTCAGTAGCATGCAGGGCCCACTTTCTGGGGTTTGGCTCTGATACTGTAACACAGCTGTAACACAGCTGAGCAGCTGTGTGTGTGTGTGTGTGTGTGTGTGTGTGTGTGTGTGTGTGTGTGTGTGTGTGTGTGTGTGTGTTTTTGGGTCTGCTGTCAAACCAAATCAAATCAAATGTTATTGGTCACATACACATGGTTAGCAGATGTTAATGCGAGTGTGGCGAAATGCTTATGCTTCTAGATCCGACAGTGCAGCAGTATCTAACAGGTAATATCTAACAATTCCACAACAAAACCTAATATCTAACAAATTCCACAACAAAACTTAATACACACAATCTAGTAAAGGAATGGGATAAGAATATATAGTATACAATTAAAGGATGAGCAGAGACAGAGCGGCTAAGATGCAATAGATAGTGAAGGAATCAGTATACAGTATACAGTATATACAGTTGAAGTAGGAAGATTACATACAATTAGGTTGGAGTTATTAAAACTCATTTTTCAACCACTCCACAAATAGTTTTGGCAAGTTGGTTAGGACATCTACTTTGTAAATGCCACAAGTCATTTTTCCAATATTTGTTTACAGACAGATTATTTCACATATAATTCGCAGTATCACAATTCCAGTGGGTCAGAAGTTTACATACACTAAGTTGACTGTGCCTTTAAACAGCTTGGAAAATTCCAGAAAATGATGTCATGACTTTAGAAGCTTCTGATAGGCGAATTTACATAATTTGAGTCAATTGGAGGTGTACCTGTCGATGTATTTCAAGGCCTACCTTCAAACTCAGTGCCTCTTTGCTTGACATCATGATTAAATCAAAAGAAATCAGCCAGTGGTCAAGGGCACTGCATCGCAGTGCTAGCTGCGCCACCAGAGTCTCTGGGTTCGCGCCCAGGCTGGGCTGGGTTCGCGCCCAGGCTCTGTCGCAGCCGGCCGCAACCGGGAGGTCCGTGGGGCGACGCACAATTGGCATAGCGTCGTCCGGGTTAGGGAGGGTTTGGCCGGTAGGGATATCCTTGTCTCAGTATGTAAAAATGTAATAAAATGTATGCACTCTACTGTAAGTCGCTCTGGATAAGAGCGTCTGCTAAATGACTAAAATGTAAAATGTAAATGTAAAATGAATATTTACTGGGATTAAATGTCAGGAATTGTGAAAAACTGAGTTTAAATGTATTTGGCTAAGGTGTATGTAAACTTCCCACTTCAACTGTACATGTACATCTCGTGTTTGAGCTGTTGAATTGCGACTCCACTTTGTCTCTATACTGATGCTTTGCTTGTTTGATTGCCTTACAAAAGGAATAACTGCACTGTTTGTATTCAGCCACTTTTCCAGTCGCCTTGCCATGATTAAATGCGATGGTACGTGCTTTCAGTTCTGCGCAAATGCGGCCGTCAATCCACGGTTTCTGGTTAGGGAAGGTTTCAATAGACACAGTCGGTACAACATCTCCTATACACTTCCTTATAAACTCGCTCACCGAGTCAGCGTAAACGTCAATGTTATTGTCTGAGGCTACCCGGAACATATCCCAATCCACGTGATGGAAGCATTCTTGAAGCGTGGAATCCGATTGGTCAGACCAGCGTTGGATAGACCTAAGCACAGGCACTTCCTGTTTTAGTTTCTGCCTATAGGAGGGGAGCAACAAGATGGAGTCATCGTCGGATTTGCCAAAAGGAGGGCGTGGGAGGGCCTTGTATGCATTGCGAAAGTTAGAGTAGCAATGGTCAATCGTGTTTCTCACTCGTGTACTGCGATCAATATGCTGATAGAATTTAGGTAGCCTTGTTCTCAAATTAGCTTTGTTAAAATCCCCAGCTACAATAAATGCAGCCTCAGGATATATGGTTTCTAGTTTGCATAAAGTCCAGTAAAGTTCCTTGATGGCCGTCTTAGTATCCACTTGATTGTGAAGAATTCTAGGTCAGGTGAACAATAGGACTTGAGTTCTTGTATGTTGTTACAACTACACCATGAGTCGTTAATCATGAAACATACACTCCCGCCCTTCTTCTTACCGGAGAGATGTTTATTCCTGTCGGCGCGATGCACTGAAAATCCCATTGGCTGTATGGACTCCGACAGCATGTCCCCAGCTAGTCATGTTTCCGTGAAACAGAGTATGTTACAATCCCGGAAATCTCTTTGGAAAGCAACTCTTGCCCCGATTTCGTCGACTTTGTTAACTAGGGACTGGACATTAGCGAGCAATATCCTCATAAGCGGTGGGTGGTGTGCACGCATCCCAAGCCTCACTAGAAGACCGTTCCGGCACCCTCTCCTCCGGCGGCGTTGTTTTGGGTTGGCCTCTGGAATCGGTTCAAATGCCCTGGGAGGTGCAGACAAAGGATCTGCTTTGTGAAAGTTGTATTACTGGTCGTAGTGCTAGTTGTGCTGGTGAGTTGACGTCTCTCTGATGTCCAATAGTTCTTCCTGGCTGTATGTAATAACACTTAAAGTTTTCTGGACTAACAATGTAAGAAATAATACATTAAAAAACAAAATACTGCACAGTTTCCTAAGGACTAGAAGCGAAGCTGCCATCTCTATCGACGCCATCTTACTTGTCTGTAACACATGGTAGGCAGCAGCAGCTAATAGCTCTATACAAGTGTACTGCTGAGCTACGTACATAGGAACCATGTTTACTAAGCTGCACTGGGCTAAAGTATGGTGGCTCTGAACAAAGCCCACTTTGCTCCACTGCTACTGAAGCCAACCTTCTTTGGTGTCACTGAGGAAAGCATCTAAATTGACCCCGGCTTTTTAGTTTTGTATTTCTGCTGGTTATCCTTCCTCCCTGGCACTTGAAGAGAACAGTAGTTTCCCAGCTACAATTCAGTTCTTAGTTAAAAGGCAAGGACCAATGTAAGTACAACTGTGGCCCTTAAACAGTGGAACTGTTCACCCTGGAACTACATTCTCAACGTTGCCGTCTGAAAATTTTTCGCTATGCTGTTACTGAATGCAGCCCACTGCTACTTTATGCTTTAATCATGAATACAGTTCCAATTTGACACATTGTAATTCCAGTGTCTCTGAATGTCGCCTTGTTGTCTCTTAACATGACTTTTGAATGCAGCCTTATCCATTCTGTGTCAAATAAACCCTCTGCATAATGCCCAGCTGTCAAGTTCGTTATAATGAGCGGACCAAGGCGCAGCGTGAGTAAAGTTCCACAAATTTATTAAGTGAAACCCAAAACAACAAATAAATAAAAGAATGTGCCATTCGTAGCGCACATAGCACTAAACAAAAGCAAAATCCCACAACGCAGGTTGGAAAAGGACCACAATAAGTATAATCCCCAATTGGAGGCAACGACCATCAGCTGTCTCCAATTGGGAAACATACTCACACCAACATAGAAAATGAAGACTAGAAAACCCCCCAGTCACGCCCTGACCTAAAACACCATAGAGAATGTCTTGCTTGTCCTATGTTGCTCTGTCTGTATGCTATCTCTTGCTTGTCCTATGTTGCTCTGCGTGTGCTCACTGCTAAATTATTGTTTATATTGTAATTGTTTTTAATAACCTGCCCAGGGAAATTAGCCGGCTGGCTAAAACCGGAACTTTTACTGAAACGTTGATTAATGTGCACTGTCCCTGTAAAAATAAAATAAAATAAACTCAAACCCAAACCCCGAGGGCTCTCTATGGTCAGGGCGTGACAGTACCCCCCCCCCCCCCCCCCAAAGGTGCGGACTCCGACCGCAAAACCTGAACCTAGATGAGGAGGGTTAGGGTGGGTAACTAGCGTCGGTGGCGGCTCCGGTGCGGGACATAGCACCCGCTCAGACCGTGGATCCGGCCATGAAACCGGGCTGAACGCCTTGCCCTGACCGGGCACCGGAGCAGAGGAAGGCTCCGGCCATGGAGCAGGACTGGATGCCGTGCCTGGACTGGGCACCGGCGCAGAGGAAGGCTCAGGCCATGGAGCGGGACTGGACGCCGTGCCTGGACTGGGCACTGGCGCAGAGGAAGGCTCCGGCCATGGAGCGGGACTGGACGCCGTGCCTGGACTGGGCACCGGCGCAGAGGACTCAGGGCTGGTGACACGCTCTTCAGGGCGAGTACGGGGAGCCGGCACAGGACGTACCGGGCTGGGAAGGCGCACTGGAGGACTGGTGCGTGGAGCCGGCACAGGTTTCACCGGACTGATGACATGCTCTTCAGGGCGAGTGCGGGGAGTCGGCACAGGACATACCAGGCTGGGGAGGCTCACTGGAGGCCTGGTGCGTGGAGCCGGCACCGGTTTCACCGGACTGATGACACGCTCTTCAGGGCGAGTGCGGGGAGCCGGCACAGGACGTACCGGGCTGGGAAGGCACACTGGAGGCCTGGTGCGTAGAGCCGGCACAGGTTTCACCGGACTGATGACACACTCTTCAGGGCGAGTGCGGGGAGCCGGCACAGGTCGTACCAGGCTGAGGAGGCGCACTGGAGGCCTTGTGCGTGGAGCCGGCACAGGTTTCACCGGACTGATGACACGCTCTTCAGGGCGTGTGCGGGGAACCGGCACAGGACGTACCGGGCTGAGGAGGCGCACTGGAGGCCTGGTGCGTGGAGCCGGCACAGGTTTCACCGGACTGATGACACGCTCTTCAGGGCGAGTGCGGGGAGCCGGCACAGGACGTACCGGGCTTGGGAGGCGCACTGGAGGCCTGGTGCATGGATCCGACACAGGTTTCACCGGACTGATGACACGCTCTTCAGGGCGAATGCGCTGTAGAATACACCTAACCAACATCTCTCTCCGATCTCCCTCCTCACACTGCTCCATCGACTCCCCGACGGTCTCTGGCTCTCTCCTCGGCTCGACCGACCGCCCCTTGTGCCCCCCCAAAAAAATTATCTTGGGGTTTCTGTGGCCGCGGACCCCGGCGTCGTCGCTGTCCTCCTATACTCCTTGGTGACTCCCGCCAAGGAAGGGTCTCGCATCCACCCATTATTTCCTCCCATGTCCAGCTCTCCTTTTCCTCCATGACACGCTGCTTGGTCCTGTAGTGGTGGGATATTCTGTCAAGTTCGTTATAATGAGCGGACCAAGGCGCAGCGTGAGTAGTGTTCCACATATTTATTAAGTGAAACCCAAAACAACAAATAAATAAACGAACGTGCCGTTCGTAGCAAGCACATAGCGCTAAACAAAAACAATATCCCTCAACGCAGGTGGGAAAATACCACACTAAGTATGATCCCCAATTGGAGGCAACGACCATCAGCTGCCTCCAATTGGGAAACATACTCACACCAACATAGAAAATGAAGACTAGAAAACCCCCCAGTCACTCCCTGACCTAAAACACCATAGAGAACCCCGAGGGCTCTCTATGGTCAGGGCGTGACACCAGCAGCTCACCAAGCACACTGGGTCTCAAACCCAGGCGCCTGAATTACCCAAGACCGTGTTAGCTCAATGATGTACAGACTAGAGATTAACCCTGGTAGCAGGGTTTTCAGGTCCCCGGGAAGGTCGTTCATCATGTAAACCACCTCCGCTGCACCAGCCTGAGTTTGGCAACGGCTAATCCCCTTTGAGTGTTTGTCAATGTCCTTGATGTTGCCCACTTTGCAGCTTTCAAGTTGTAATTGAATTAGGAAATTGTGTGCATGTTAGAGTGCAGCAGAGAGGGGTTAGGGTAAACACACTGTTCCTTTAATCTGTCCTGTGTTTTTGAACTACATCAAACCTACATTGTTTTTATGACCTGTGTACAGCTCTGGGTGCTTTGTGGTGGAGAGGAAAGGCTTGAGTTTCATGACAGGGGTTAGTTGATTTATCTAGAGAAAGAGCGGGAGAGAGGGGGAAAGGGTGATGAGGAGAGAATGAGAGAGATGGAGAGAAAGGGGAGATAGATAGCAGGAGGTTGGGAGAGAGAGTCTGAGTGGGTAATAACAGTTTGTTTAGGTCATCACAGACACTATGGGGTCAGGGTCACCGCTAATGCAGAGGACCTCTCATCTCTCACTGTCACACTCTTTACTGCTATACATCTAAACCACTATGAGATTGAAGTGGACATGTGTCAAACAGAAACAAGCTCTGTGTCACCATATTCTCCTTACAGCACAATCTTTGACCAGAGCCACATAGGGTCCCTCTTTCCCTCTCCTAGTCCCTCTCCATCAGTACACCCATCTCCCTCAGTACACCCCTCTCCCTCAGTACACCCCACTCTCTCAGCACACCCCTCTCCCTCAGCACACCCCTCTCCCCCAGTACACCCCTCTCCCTCAGCACACCCCTCTCCCTCAGCACACCCCTCTCCCTCAGCACACCCCTCTCCCTCAGTACACCCCTCTCCCTCAGTACACCCCTCTCTCTCAGCACACCCCTCTCCCTCAGCACACCCCTCTCCCTCAGCACACCCCTCTCCCCCAGTACGAACGTGCCGTTCGTAGCAAGCACCCCTCTCCCTCAGCACACCCCTCTCCCTCAGCACACCCCTCTCCCTCAGCACACCCCTCTCCCTCAGCACACCCCTCTCCCTCAGCACACCACTCTCCCTCAGCACACCCCTTTCCCTCAGCACACCACTCTCCCTCAGCACACCCCTTTCCGTCTACAATGGAACTACAGATGCGAAAACTCTACTTTGTCATCAAAACTTCCATTGGTTGAATACGTTTTCTTTTTTTTAACTGAATCTGACTCACTAAATGGTATCAGTTGTGAAAAGTATTAGGACTCTCTCTTAGTGTGAGGTCCTCCAACCCAGAAACCCACTCATAGTGGATTTATGATGGAGGACTTGAGCTGCATACCTTAGATTTCTCTTTAAACACATCCATCAATGTGAGCACAGCCACTGTATAAATCACCACCATGAGGGATTAAATAATAAAAGGAAAGAGAAAGAGTGCAGAGGGGAGGTCTATGTGAGATTGTTATTCAGGTTGCTGTGTAGGTCTACCTGTCAGTTTCATAAATACTAAATCACACCTCACTGTAACCGTGGCAACCCTTCTCTCACAGGTACACACTATATGCTCGGCAGTTCCACTGAGAGAGAGCTAGAGGGCGCTACAGTGACTGCAAGACGGTGGACGTTGGCATTCTACAAATGTCTCTCAAAAGACACTGGAAAAGAGGAAGTGCAAACATCTCTGTAGTGTGGTATAAAGTGACGACCACTCTGTATAGCATTGTAGGGCAGATAGAAAGTGCAGAGCGATGCAGTGTGGCTGAGCGGTTGTGAGGTTGGCTTGGCTCTCTCTATTGCCATGCTGAAGTCTGCTATATGCCAACCCAAACACCCCCATTCTGAAACAGCACTGCGCTCTGCCGTCATATACACCGTAACACATACACACAAACTCCCCGCAGTCTGATTTTAGACCTTATTTTGATTTCCTCTCCATTTGATGCTGCGACTGCCCACGAAAGCAGTCCTGCTCAGCACAGCTGTTTTCCTCTCTCTCTCTCTCTCTCTCTCTCTCTCTCTCTCTCTCTCTCTCTCTCTCTCTCTCTCTCTCTCTCTCTCTCTCTCTCTCTCTCTCTCTCTCTCTCTCTCTCTCTCTCTCTCTCTCTCTCTCTCTCTCTCTCTCTCTCTCTCTCTCTCTCTCTCTCTCTCTCTCTCTCTCTCTCTCTCTCTCTCTCTCTCTCTCTCTCTCTCTCTCTCTCTCTCTCTCTCTCTCTCCTTTTCTGTTTGTCTTAAAAGTGCCACCTAGCATTTACGCGGTGCGGAACCCAGGGTGTGTATTTATATACACCACTCTCACAGTGTTATTGCAGGCCTGGGCCAAGGCAGAGAGGGAGAGGTGAAACTCAAGGAGCCTTTTTCAACTCCAACACACACACACACACACACACACACACACACACACACACACAGAGGGAGAGAGACTCATTAGGAATGTCATAAATCACAATGCTCAGTGCCAGAAATTGATCACTCTCCAACTGCTTACACACAGCTCTCAGCATTATTAGCATCTGTACAGCCGGTGCAGTAGTGGCTGCAGAATAACACAGCCTCTGTCAAGAGGTCTGGACCTTTATGGCACAGGAGGTAGTGTGTGTCCCTGGTGACTGAAGGGGTCTTAGATCAAGCCCAACACTGACCGTTTAACTGCTATGCTACTACTACTACAGTACTACTAGTTGATAATGTAACTACACATGGTACATCCCATCTGTGTATCACTGCTGTATACAGTATATACAGCCCTCAGAAATACACCCCCCACCTCTCTTGTCCTCATGTCGTGAGTTTAGGTTGATCTTTCTCTCTCTCTCTTTCGCTCTTTCTTTCTCTCTGCACTAGCTCTGGGCCTCCCTGGGGATATGTTAAATTAGAGCTCTCTGAGGTTAAGTGTTTTTACTATTTTGAAGTGTTTTCATAAACTTTATATTAGCAACTTTTCCTTGCCGCCCCTCTCCGGGTTTAATCACCATGACAACCATGCCAGCCAGTGGACTAGGAACAGCCAATTAGATTGTTGCTTTGGTTGACATGGATACAAACACAGCCCAGAGCACCTGGGTTTGGTATTTGTCACCAGTGTTGTAGTACTCGAGTCCAGGACTCAGACTTATCATGACTCGACCAGTTGTGACTTTGTTGTCAGAAATCTATCTCTTTTGGTTAATTCAACATACTAACTACAACAGCAAATGTTAGATAGCTGTATTATCTATTTAGCCTTACAAATGTGTGTAACAGACGTTCAGTGAAGACAAGGCTGGTCTCTGCACCATTGTAACAGATGTGATCGTGTGTGTGCGTGCGTGCGTGTGTGTGTGTGGTGTGTGGTGTGTTCCCAGGTATATGTCCGGTGTTGGCCCCTGTGCCACCTATTCTCCCCTGTTCCTCTGCAGGCAAATACCTGTGATTATTATGGGATAGTGCAGGAGCTTATCAGAAGCCCAGCTCTCACTCCTCACCCATACCTCGCATCTATACACACTCTGAAAGTATATCCTACAATCCACACTTAGGGTCTTAGGAAAGGCTGAGTATGTGGGGAATATTACAGGAATATAAGTTTTTCTTTTCAATCGCTTTGGGGCAATTTTCACAAGTATGTGGTACATTTTCACAACTCTTAGTACAACACTCAAAACAGATCATCAAAAAGGCACATTTTCAACTGACTAAGTACAACACATGTCATGTCATATCCTGACCATAGAGAGCCTTTATTTTCTATGGTGGAGTAGGTCGGGCATGATTGGGGGGTGTTCTAGTTTATTATTTCTATGTGGGGTTCTAGGTTTAATTTTCTATGTTGGTGATTTGTATGATTCCCAATTAGAGGCAGCTGGTAATCGTTGTCTCTACTGTGTTTGTGGGATAATGTATTTTGTGTTTTGAGTTAGTGCACGTAGCATCCCGTTAGTCACGGTTTGTTGTTAGTTTATTGTTTATTTGTTTTTGTTCTTTACTAAGTTTCACTTCCTTCATTAAATTATGTGGAACTCAACATCCGCTGCGCCTGGGTCTTTCTCTACAAATGATTGTGACAGAATATCCCACCACACCAGGACCAAGCAGCGTGCCAAGGAGGAGAAGACATCCTGGACTTGGGAGGAAATTATGGCTGGAGACGAAAGCCTTCCGTGGAAGCTGACGCAGGGAGAGAAGGGAGGACAGCGACGACGCCGGGGTTCGTGGCCACAGAGTAAGCCCAAAAGACAGCCCAAAGTTTTTTGGGAGGGGGGGCACACAGGGTGGTCGGCGGAGTCGAGGTGTGAACCAGTGACAACATGGAAGGAGGTAGAGAGGTGGTCGGTCAACCCAGGGAGAGTGCCAGAGCCCGCCTGGGAGTCGATGGAACAGTGCGAGGAGGGATACCGGAGAATGGAGTTGGCGAGGAGTTTGCGGCAACGCAGGCATTTGGGAGGAGCGTGTTAACAGTCCGGTGCAATCTGTGCCGGTCCCACGCATCAGGCCTCCAGTGCGCCTCCCCAGTCCGGTACGTCCTGTGCCTGCTCCTCGCACTCGCCCAGATGTACGCCTCCACAGCCCAGTACGTCCTGTGCTAGCTCCTCGCACTCGCCATGCAAAGTGTGTCATCGAACGGGTACCTTTGATGCAGGCATTACGCACCAGGTCTCCGGTGCGCCTTCACAGCCCAGTACGTCCTGTTCCTTCTCCCCGCACTCGCCCTGAAGTGTGTGTCACCAGCCCGGTGGCACCTGTACCGGCCCCACGCATCAGGCCTTCAGTGCGCCTCCCCAGTCCAGTACGTCCTGTGCCTCCTCCCCGCACTCGCCCTGAAGTGTGTGTCACCAGTCCGGTGCCAGCTGTACCGGCCCCACGCATCAGGCCTCCAGTGCACCTCCCCAGTCCGGTACGTTCTGTGCCTGCTCCTCACGCTTGCCCTGAGGTGCGTGTCACCAGTCCGGTACCACCAGTGCCGGCCCCACGCACCAGGCTTCCTGTGATGATCCCCAGTCCAGAGCTTCCGGCGACAGTTCCCAGTCCAGAGCTTCCGGCGACAGTTCCCAGTCCGGAGCTTCCGGCGACAGTTCCCAGTCCGGAGCTTCCGGCGACAGTTCCCAGTCCGGAGCTTCCGGCGACAGTTCCCAGTCCGGAGCTTCCGGCGACAGTTCCCAGTCCGGAGCTTCCGGCGACATTTCACAGTCCGGAACCTCCGGCGACGTTTCACAGTCCGGAACCTCCGGCGACGTTTCACGGTCCGGAACCTCCAACGACGTTTCACGGTCCGGAACCTCCAACGACGGTCCACGGTCCGGAACCTCCTGAGACGGTCCACTGTCCGGAACCTCCTGAGACGGTCCACGGTCCGGAACCTCCTGAGACGGTCCACGGTCCGGAACCTCCTGAGACGGTCCACGGTCCGGAACCTCCTGAGACGGTCCACGGTCCGGAACCTCCTGTGACGGTCCACGGTCCGGAACCTCCAGCTCCAGGGCAGGAGCCTTCCTCTGCACCGATGCCCAGTCCGAGCACGGCATCCAGTCCAGCTCCAAGGCAGGAGCCTTTCTTTGCGCCGATGTCCAGTCCAAACAAGGCGTCCAGTCCAGCTCCATGGCAGGAGTCTTCCTCTGCACCTATGTCCAGGCCAGGGCCGGTGTCCAGTCCCGCTCCATGGCAGGAGCCTTCCTCGGCATCTAGGTCCAGTCCAGGCATAGTGTTCAGCCTGGGTCCATGGCTGGATCCGCAGGATGAGGGGGTTCTTCGGCCCGCACCAGAGCCGCCTCCGATGCTGGCGGATCCGCAGGATGAGCGGGTCCTTTGTCCCGCACCAGAGCCGCCACCAACACTAGACACCCCCCCTAACCCTCCCTTTTCGTTTCAGGTTTTGCGGCCGGAGTCCGCACCTTTGGGGGCGGTACTGTCACGTCCTGACCATAGAGAGCCTTAATTTTCTGTGGTGGAGTAGGTCAGGGCGTGACTGGGGGGTGTTCTAGTTTATTATTTCTATGTGGGGTTCTAGGTTTAATTTTCTATGTTGGTGATTTGTATGATTCCCAATTAGAGGCAGCTGGTAATCGTTGTCTCTAATTGGGGATCATATTTAAGTAGTGTTTGTTCCCACCTGTGTTTGTGGGATAATGTATTTTGTGTTTTGAGTTAGTGCACGTAGCATCCCGTTAGTCACGGTTCGTTGTTAGTTTATTGTTTATTTGTTTTTGTTCTTTGCTAAGTTTCACTTCATTCATTAAATTATGTGGAACTCAACATCTGCTGTGCCTTGGTCCTTCTCTACAAACGATCGTGACAACGCACAATCATACAGTCACTTTTCCACTAAACTTAATCAGTGTTTCAACTATAAATACATGTTTCACATTGCAATACATGTTCATATGAAGTCATTTCCTTTCACAATGCAATGCTCACAAACATTTTTATATGATTCTCTTCTAATATGTTAAAATACATTTTACAATTACTTAATTTGATTGTTGTTAATTGATAATCACTTAACTATTTGGTAAACCTTAAACTCTACTATAGATTTTGAGAACTACATAATGAAGATGTATGTCTATAAAATAGAAACATATAAAGTATGATATATACAGTAATGTACTATTATGATGACTAATATGATTAAAAACATTCTGATTGACAAGATCAGAGATGTACTGTAGGTAACAAATGCATCCTTTATATGTCTCCAAAATTAAGTTGGGGGGGGGGTCACACTGCTTTACTTTTGCATTGGCCAATACAGTACTGTAATACCGTAATGTACGCCATTTCTGTAGCAGACGCTTTTATCCAAGGTGATAACAGTGAGACTAGTCTAAACATTTTCTTATTGATCCCAGTTGTCAGAAGGTGGGTGTAGCTGGTGCATGAAGTCAGGCGCAGGAGAGCAGAATGAGTGAGAAACGTACTTTACTCAAAATAAAGGCACAAGGTAACAATACACTTGACCAACAATAAACGGTAATCAATTGCGCATGGGTGAAAACAGCACCCGTCGAAAACCAACCATAACGTACCGAATGAACATAGAAACAATCACGCACAAAAAGATAGGGGAAACAGAGGGTTAAATACATGAACATGTAATTGGGGAATGAAACCAGGTGTGTAGAAAACAAAGACAAAACAAATGGAAGATGAAAAGTGGATCAGCGATGGCTAGAAGACCGGTGATGTCGACCGCCGTACGCCACCCGAACAAGGAGAGGGACCAACTTCGGCGGAAGTCGTGACACCAGTGGGAATTGAACCCACAACTCTAGTGTTGCTAGTGCCATGCTTTTACGAACTGACCCACGTACAGGAACACTATAACGCATAAGTATAATACAATACTGTAAAATACAATACGTGATTACAATACAGCTGAAAGATGTATGATTGCCATCTCCATGAGTGTACCACCCTCCATCAGGCCATCAGGCCATGGATGAGGCATGCAATGATTTAAATCCAGGCTTATGTCAGGCTTGGATTGGCCATGCCAAATGGTTTTCCCCAGGTGCATGAACAATGAGGATATTTACTGCGATTTTGATGGAAACCTATCGCCAAATGCTCAAGACAGGCTTGATGCAAACTAGTGCCTGCTAAAAATTGTTTATCTCATTTCTTTCACTTGATTACATTGTGAAAGCTGTCTTCAATGATCACACCTTTGATCACACGTGATAGAAATCTGATGTTCAATCCATTTTAATGGGTAGTGCAAGTGTATTGCCTAATGTGAAAACAGTGTAACTACAGTACAACAGTGTAATTACAGTACAAAATGGTAGTACTGTAAATTACTACATTCACATGGCAATTTTGAAACATGCATGTTTTGCTATTAGATTAACCGGTTGTTAAAATAACTAAATTGAGAAGATATCATTATGTTGGGTTTTGGTGATTAAAACAATTTTTTGGACCAATGGTTGTGTTGGTCGTGTTGTGAAAGACAAAATAAATGCACAATAAAAACTTGTGAATATGAGACTTGCTGTGTTGCAAATCAAATCAAATGTTATTAGTCATATGCGCCGAATACAACAGGTGTATAGTGAAATGCTTACTTACGAGCCCCTAACCAACAATGCAGTTTCAAAAAATACGAATAAGAGATAAAAGTAACAAGTAATTAGGAGTGAAATAACAATAGCTATACAGGGGGTACCGGTACAGAGTCAATGTGTGAGGGCACCGGTTTGTTGAGGTAATATGTACACGTAGGTAGAGTTATAAAATTGACTATACAAGTGTTACCAGTTTGGCGTTTTGTACTAAGAGTTTTGACAATTCTCCACATCCTTGTGAAAATATCAACACAACGATTGAAAAAAAACTGTACTTCACCGTAGAGAGAGAGAAAGCCAGAGCGAGAGAGAGAGAGAAGAGGAATGCTGAAGGGGTTAAAAGGAAAGAAATTAGATCTCTAGTTGGAATGAAGAATCCAGGTACAGGAACTCATTCCAAAATTCCGTAATCGTTCGGGAGCATGTAGAAACTGGAACATCAGAGCACTACTCCTTATAGTGTGTGTGTGTGTGTGTGTGTGTGTGTGTGTGTGTGTGTGTGTGTGTGTGTGTGTGTGTGTGTGTGTGTGTGTGTGTGTGTGTGTGTGTGTGTGTGTGTGTGTGTGTGTGTGTGTGTGTGTGTGCATAAACTTTGATTTTGATTTGATTGGAAAAGTGATCTATCAAAGGAGTTGTCTAAAGTAGTGAACTATCAACCAAGGAGTTAACTAATGTTGTAACCTATCGACAAATGAGAAACCCTGTAACACCCAGGCTAACCTTAGAGCACAGTGGATGAAAACGGTGTGGTGGTAGATTTATCAGCAGTTTGATTTACCTATTATCACATAACTACAGACTGATGGTCTGACTGTGCCCTGGGAAGGCAGGCACACACACGCATTCCATCCCGCGTTGTGGTGTGTGTGTGTGTGTGTGCCAACCTGCAGTATAATGACCAGTAAGATTACGTTACTGGGGACGACTATGTTGTCAGGTGGGAGAATTGTGGGCGGTAGGATTTGTGACCCATCACCATGGTAACGGCTCATGGTGACCTTTGGGACAATGGCGGACAGGGTCGTAAAGAGGGCCACAGAGCAGGGAGAGTGATAGCCGTGTGTGTGTGTGTGTGTGTGTGTGTGTGTGTGTGTGTGTGTGTGTGTGTGTGTGTGTGTGTGTGTGTGTGTGTGTGTGTGAGAGAGAGTTATGACCAGTGGTGTGCGTTTTCCCACCATGAGGAGGGCTGTGGTCAATGCCTACAGACGCATACTGGAAGGTCTATTCTGGCCCTATTCTTCTTAATGATTTGTAATGATAGGGATTTAAGTGCAGAGAAAACTATCCTCTCTGTCCTCTTTCTCCTACCAGCTCTCCCCTTAGTCTCCTATACAGAAACAATAATATGTGAAAAGTCAATAGACAAAAGGAAAGACAGGCGGCACGCCACTGTCCTGTGTCAGCAACATGGGCAGAAAACAAGAATAAAATGTGAACATTCTGGATTGCCATCTGTCTTGCCAACCTGGTTTCAGAGCATTTCATATTATTCTTTGCGTATATCCAAGACAGTCCATTTAGTAATTTAAGTTTTGTATCTTATGGTATGTATTAATTTGTGGATGTAGATCACCCATTTCGTACGATATGTTACGAATTGCAATTCATATATTATATGTTACGAATTTGCAAAACATAAGATATATTCCGAATTCTAGCTAGGTGGCTAACTTTAGCTAGCTGGTTAATGTTAGTTAAGCTAGTGGTTGGGGTTAAGTTTAGGAGTTAGGTTAAAGGGTTAAGGTTAGGGGAAGGATTAGCTAAAACAGTTAAGGTTAGGGTTAAGATTAGGAGAAGGGTTAGGTAACATGCTAAGTAGTTTCAGAGTAGCTAAAAACTAGTAAGTAATTTAAAAGTAGCTAAAATGCTAAAGTTGTCCGCAATGAGATTTCAACTCACAACCTTTAGGTTGGCAATACGTTCGCATTATGCACCTACCCATCCACCCCGACCAAACAGCCTACTTTCGTTTTTGCCTTAAGTAACCATCTGTCTCATGCAACCATACCAAACGTAACATATCATATTAATTTGTGTGTCCCGGATTTACGTATATTATGTTACGTCTAGTCTATAAGACCAGGCTGGTCCTACCGCCTATATGTTTCCTTCTATCTGTAAGGAGCCTAGTTGCCATTGATAATGATAAAAACCGAGCACCTGTAAGCCCCATTCACTAGTACTCACACAGAGACAACTAGGCAAGGCCGTGACTTTGTTGGCATGTCCTTCTCTGGTCTGTTCTGGGTCAGGGCGGATCCACAAAGGCCTGAGAAAAGGATTTTGTGCTTCCGACCCTCTCCCTTTCTCTCCTTCTCTCTGCTATCTATTTTTCACCTTTCTCCCATTCCCCACAACCCTCTATCTCCTGTCCTTTCCCCTCTCCTTCTCTCCTCTGAGTTGACTTTTACATGGAGTCCTGAGACAATAGGATCCAGCTGTGAGGTTGTAAAATCTCTGGAACACCACTAATGCACCAGTGGAGGCCGCAGAGTGCAGTCTTATGACTTCAATTAGCCTGTCAGATGCTGATAAAGCTTGTTAAAAGAAGAGCAACAATGCAAATCATTCTGAATGGACTTTCAACCCCCTCACCACTCATAAACGCCTGGATAGAAAACATCCCATCCTCACGATTGCTGCGGGATCACCAGAGACGGACACACATTCACATGTACATAGACATTTATGCACACACACACACACACACGCACAAAGACACACACACTACTCGGGACAGAATGACTTTGAGGAATCAGACTGCCAAAGTTGAGGAATCTTCACATGGACCTCTTCTGTTTCTAGTTTATAACACTCTCTCCCCTCCTTGGCTGGACTCCACTCAAAGTCATTAATATACACACACCCTTATGCAGGCATGCATTCACACACACACGTACGCACACACTCACACATCCCATCCACTTAGTGTCACTAATGACCTGACCCCATTAATAACCACAGTCTGACTATTTGATTTTGAGGAATATAAACTGTGAGAAATCTAAACAGCCCAAATGGATCTCATTGACAAATGCTGAAAGCCTCCATCCATCATGACTAAGATCCTCTATTCCCTATGTTGAAAATGTATCCTCTGGACCTGATTATGTGCCAGGCACTGCTGTAAAAGAGGTTTGAACAGTATGTGTGTGTACAGTACATGGAGTGAGAAAACAGTTTTTCACACAGCAGGATCACAACCACAGACACATAGCTGAGATCTGTCTATCTTTCTGTAGGGCTAGTATCTTTTTGAGTGATTTATATCTTTGTGGGATTACTCTCCAGTATCATATGCAGGGTGGATATTTTGCTATATCAGCCACAAATTTGCCACAAGATATGTTTTTCTGACAACATTGAATGAACTGTAAATCAACTGTCATCTGGATGAACTTGCTGCCTTGCTCGTACAGCATCCAGACCTAGAGTGAGAAGGTACTTCTGCTGGAACTTCCGTACTGGACAGAACCAGTGGGGCTGAGAGTGGAGTAAAGGAGGAGAGGCCTCTGGGAGTGTTCACATGGGGCCAGGCCAGGCAGAGGTATAAACACCTACACACATAAACACACACAGGGGAGCTGAGAGATGTGTGTGTGTGGAAACACTGTAAGATTTACTATTGACACACACATATAAAACTATCAGTCATCTCACACATTCAGCTACAGCAAAAACTACAGGCAAAAATAAAACTTATCATTGATTAGAGGAGAGGAGAGTGATTTAGTGCCTCGCCTCCTGAGGCCAGTTAACCCCGCGAATCTGGGTCTGGGAACCCAATTTGTCCATCAAGAATGAAATATGGGTCCGTGCTGTGCCGGGTTGTGTGTGGGTGTGTGCGCATGTTTGTGTGTGAAGGGTTCAGCTACAGAACAAGTGAGTTGTTTAGCAGCAGAAAGTGAGAACCATTTTCTCTCTCTCTCTCTCAAAGTCGTGTCCAGATTGGCGTCTATTCAGCATTGAACCCTGCCCTGTAGTGGCCGAACATTTTTTTACATTTACATTTTAGTCATTTAGCAGACGCTCTTATCCAGAGCGACTTACAGTAGAGTGCATACATTTTATTACATTTTACATACTGAGACAAGGATATCCCTACCGGCCAAACCCTCCCTAACCCGGACGACGCTATGCCAATTGTGCGTCGCCCCACGGACCTCCCGGTTGCGGCCGGCTGCGACAGAGCCTGGGTGCGAACCCAGCCCAGCCTGGGCGCGAACCCAGAGACTCTGGTGGCGCAGCTAGCACTGCGATGCAGTGCCCTAGACCACTGCGCCACCCGGGAGACCCCGAACAGTGACAGACAGGAAACAGGAAGTTCCCAGTAGCCTCCTGTCATCACACAGACACAGCAGATTAGTTCCCAGGGCCAGGCCTGTTGATACCACCCAGAAACCCCGCTATACTATTTCCCCTCAGAATTCTGCTGACTCACAGCTACCATAAAAACCCAGCTAACACTTCACTGTAGCTAATCCTTTGCTGTACACTACACTCTCATTTCAAATCAAAGTTTATTGGTCGCATATACTGATTTGCAGATAGTATCACAAGTGCAGCGAAATGCTTATTTTTCTAGGTCCAACAGTGTCCAACAGTTCACACTGTATTTACCAAGTCATTATGTTGTGATTATTGGTATGTACTTAGATGATGGAGGTTAAGTTAGTAGCTACCTGCTCAGCCCCCCAGTGTTCAGTCTAGAGCGTGAAGTCATGAGCTCTGCTGGTCGACTACTACGTAGCACCCTAGCAGTGCCAAAAGCTCTATTCTGCCCTAGAAAGCCTAATTACGATCTGCATTAAAAAATATATACAATGGCAAGAAAAAGTATGTGAACCTGTTGGAATTACCTGGATTTCTGCATAAATTGGTGATCAAATTTGATCTGATCTTCATCTAAGTGACAACAATAGACAAACATAGTGTGCTTAAACTAATAACACACAAATTATAGTATTTTTCTTGTCTGTATTGAATACATCATTTAAATATTCACAGTGTAGGTTGGAAAAAGTATGTGAACCCATAGGATAATGACTTCTCCAAAAGCTAATTGGAGTCAGGGGTCAGCTAACCTGGAGTCCAATCAATGAGACGAGATTGGAGATGTTGGTTAGAGCTGCCCTGCCCTATAAAAACACTCACACAATTTGAGTTTGCTATTCACAAAAGCATTACCTGATGTGAACCAGGCCTCGAACAAAAAAGATCTCAGAAGACCTAAGATTAAGAATGGTTGACTTGCATAAAGCTGGAAAGGGTTACAAAAGTATCTCTAAAAGCCTTGCTGTTCATCAGTCCACGGTAAGACAAATTGTCTATAAATGGAGAAAGTTCAGCACTGTTGCTACTCTCCCTAGGAGTGGCTGTCCTGCAAAGATGACTGCAAGAGCACAGAGCAGAATGCTCAATGAGGTTAAGAAGAATCCTAGAGTGTCAGCTAAAGACTTACAGAAATCTCTGGAACATGCTGACATCTCTGTTGACGAGTCTACGATACGTAAACACTAAACAAGAATGGGGTTCATGGGAGGACACCACAGAAGACGACACTGCTGTCCAAAAAAACATTGCTGCATGTCTGAAGTTCGCAAAAGCGCACCTGGATGTTCCACAGCGCTACTGGCAAAATACTTTGTAGACAGATGAAACTATAGTTGAGTTGTTTGGAAGGAACACTCAACACTATGTGTGGGGAAAAAAGGCACAGCACACCAACATCAAAACATCATCACAGGTCGAGGGAGCATCATGGTTTGGAGCTGCTTTGCTGCCTCAGTCTGGACAGCTTGCTATCATCGACGGAAAAATGAATTCCCAAGTTTATCAAGACATTTTGCGGGAGAATGTTAGGCTATCTGTCCGCCAATTGAAGCTCAACAGAAGTTGGGTGATGCAACAGGACAACGACCCACAACACAGAAGTAAATCAACAACAGAATGGCTTCAACAGAGGAAAATATGCCTTCTGGAGTGGCCCAGTCAGAGACCTGACCTCAACCGGATTGAGATGCTGTGGCATGACCTCAAGAGCAGTTCACACCAGACATCCCAAGAATATTGCTGAACTGAAACAGTTTTGTAAAGAGGAATGGCCCAAAATTCCTCCTAACAGTCGTGCAGGTCTGATCCGCAACTACAGAAAATGTTTGGTTGAGGTTATTGCTGCCAAAGGAGGGTCAACCAGTTATTGAATCCAAGGGTTCACATACTTTTCCCACCCTGCACTGTGAATGTTTACACGGTGTGTTCAATAAAGACATGAAAATGTATAATTGTTTGTGTGTTATTAGTTTAAGCAGACTGTGTTTGTCTATTGTTGTGACCTAGATGAAAATCAGATAAAATTTTAGGACCAGTTTATGCAGAAATCCAGGTATTTCCAAAGGTTTCACATACTTTTTCTTGCCACTGTATGTTATGGACGTTTTGGCCTCTAAAATGTGTTTATTATGAAGTTCGATCCCCACAGTGAATTATTATAAAGTTTGCTACAAATAGAGATATTTCATTAAATATTGATCCATTCTGACTACTACACAGGACCATGTGCTGACACAGACCAATCATGAGCTGGCAGGCTACGAGAAGGCTCACACCCTCATGCACACTCTTTGCACGTGCACCTAAGGGGGTGTGGTGTGCTATCCAGATGAGAGCACAGAGTCAACGAGCCGGTCAAGAGGAGATGGAGGGGCTGACCAATGTCTATGGGGATGACAGAGTGGAGAACATAGAATGGACATTGAGATAGAGGATTGAAATATCAATTTAGTATGCAATTAAAATTTAATAAATTTTGAATTCCAAACTACATCGTATGTAAGATTTTTTTTTTAATGATTACAAAATTATGCAGTTGCACAAATTATAAAGATAGTCTACAATCATATAAAAAAACATAATCGAGATAAATAATTGTATAATTTATATATTTTTTTTCTCATGCGGCAATTCAATCTAGCCTAACTGAGTTGTGATCGGTTGTTCTGATGGTAGCCCATTTACTTTTTATTTTCAGGTGGAAGGATCATGGTCATACGATATCTAGACTAGATTGAGTACTCGCACACTTACATTTGCACCAATTTGAGTTAGTTTTCACAAAGAGCGTCACCATGCCGGCATGTTCTGTATTTAACTGTACTAATCGTCTAATCTACATTTTCCGGTAAATCAGTCATAATTCTGATTATCATAGTTAATATTTGCTGTTCTTTTTGTTTTCCAATATTGACCTGGCTAGGTTCCATGTAATGCTTAGCTTCAAATTAACCTTCTGCTGCAAAGGTTTAGCAGCAGGCTAGCATCAGCTTCATAGACAATAAAACCAGGTTAACTCTCTCAGGCAGGGTGAAAATGACTACATTGACCATGATTCTTTGCTAGCTACGGCCACTTTTACCATGATCCTTAACAGTGTTTTAGTGCCATTCAGCCCGATTCAGCAACATGGGGCGCTTCAAATTCAATTACTTCTGACTTCATGCGCCATCGAGAGTTTTCCATAGGAATACGTGGATGACGTCAGCGCTATTACTCTCTACTGGTTTTAATGTCTATGGCTCAACCAGGTCGCTCAAGATCCACTACAAAATTCCACGTCCGTCCAGGTCCCAGGAATTCGGGAGATGCATTCAAAGCCCGTCCCTAGGGGCAACGGTGAGCGCTATTACCATAAAGTAGGCTTGGGTTTTGCTAAGGCATTGTGGATGGGGATGGTGGATGGGCGTAAGTCGCAAGCTCCAGCTCTGAAGTTTGCGTGTTGAATCCCAGTGCTAGGCACTCGTTTTTTATTTTTTGTTTAACCCTATCCCAGACCTTAACCCTTAACTTAACCATTTGGAATGAATGCCTAAACTTACCATGGAGTTGTTTTTGTTTGAATCCTATCACAAACCTTGACCCTTAAAACTGCAATATGTAACTTTTTGGGCTACCCAACCAAATTCACATAGAAATGTGAGTTATAGATCTGTCTTCATTGAAAGCAAGTCTAAGAAGCGATAGATATGTTCTATGTGCACTAGGTATATTCTATGTGCATTATTCCTGTTCTTAAGTTTTGTTTTTGAGTCTTTTACTTTCGGTTTTGTACACCAGCTTCAAACAGCTGAAAATTCAATATGTTCACAGTGGTTTAGATGGTACAATGATTCTCTACACTTGCTTGTTCTGTCACAAACTGAAATTAGGCAAACTATTAGAATTTTAGCAACCAGGAAATGGCAGAGCAATTTCTGCATATTGCACCTTTAATTTAATAATTTGCAATTAACACCTAAACTTAGCCTTTGCAATTAGACGTTTATGGACAAACGTCAGATTCTGCAGTGAGTTGCTTGCATTTTTGACCAGTACAGCGATCGCACCACTAAGTATTGTTTGGCAGCACTCACAGACTCACTGCAGAATCTGACGTTTGTCCATAAATGTCTAATTTTGGGCCCCTTGAGCCATAGTATCTACAGTACCAGTCAAAAGTTTGGATACACCTACTCATTCAAGGACTTTTCTTTATTTTTACTATTTTCTACATTGTAGAATAATAGTGAAGACATACAAACTATGAAATAACACAAATGGAATCATGTAGTACACTGTAAAAAATATTGTGCCCCTTTTACTTTAAAAAATGTAGGTAACTATTTGCATCAGCCTTCTAAGTAAATCCAACAACGAGGATTATTTAAGTATAATATACTTCGCTTTTAGTGCATTACAAACTCAAATATATTAAGTGCGAACAACTAACAGGATCTCAAAAATTCCTTTCATTCAACTTAATTTTATCAGGTTCAGAACAGTTTTTTTTTTTACCTGCTTAAGTCCTTTAAGTCCCAGAACTAATGTTATAAGTTTGATATACTTAATGTAATCAGTTACAGAACTAATATTGTAAGTTTAATTTGCTGAATTTACTCAGTATTGTAATTCATATTCTATGTTTTATCTACAAATGTGTTTTGCTCAGTTACTTCTTGTACTCAGGTTAGTAAAATGTATTTAAATTGGGTTCCTACTACTCAAATATATACTCACAACTATACTTAAAAAGCTGATGCAAATAGTTACCTGAATATACTTGGAATAATTTACTAAAAAGTATTATTTCTATACAAGGGAATATGCAAAAAGAAACAACAGTGTTCAACTTCAAACTTCAACACCTTTATTTTGAATGAAGGTTTTCTTCAAACTTCAATCTCAAATTGCCCCTTAAACCCTACTCCTTAAGCATTTGTGGAGAGCTCATTATTTTGTAATCAGTAAGCATTCTGGGTATAACTCCACCTTGCCTCCTTAGGTAAAGTTACATCTTGCACCTGACTACAAATAATTTCAGAAATCCACTAGTGCATATGAAGTAAGTTTTAAAACAAAGCTGTTTTTTTAAACAGGAATTGACAATGTCTCTTATGACCTCACCTGAAAAAGATCATCATGTAAACTGTAGCTCCTATACCACCTAGCAACTAGCTTTTCAGCTTACTGAGTAGGGTTTAAACCACAGTTTGTGAGTGGCCCTTTGAAAATTCTCATAGATATCTTTAGATATCTCTGAAAACAAGTAGGACCTCGTTCTTTAGAGCTTGGACCCGTGGTGAGGTCCTGAGATCATCAAGTTCCAAGAATACTTTTTGTAACACCTCAAAGGTATATTTCAGTTCTTTGGGGTATAGATGAGCCATAGATGAGGCCCAAAAGCAACGTACATGACTGTGTAACACTAGGAATACCAGCCAGGACCTCTGCTCCTTCGATGCAGATCCCATGCTCTATATTCTGGTGCAGATCCCATGCTCTATATTCTGGTGCAGATCCTTCACAGGACACCTTCATCACATGCTGAACGAGGTCCTCTCGGATCATGGTGTCGTCAGCATCCTCAGTAAAAAATTAAGAAATAACAGACTAGGCTATTACATTAACTGGGCAACTTGAGGAGGGGAGGGAAACAAATGAAGATACCTCATTTAGAGATAAATAAGGATACAAAAATAAAAACCTTTACCTTGTATTCTGTGATAAGGTCCTCAACCCTCTCGCCAAGGTATATGATCAGTCCACGGATCACACTGTCTCTTCTTTCCTGGATGATGTCGCACTGTAATATGATGTTTTACAAATAATTGCATCTAATACCGGCAACTAAATACATACAGTATAACCTATATACTATTGTGAAGATGTTACTGTGCATACCCCGTACAGAACTTTAAAGATTTTCTGCATTCTAACCTTTACAACACCTCCTTTTGACTTAAACAAGTCCAATAGTTTTGGTGTAAATTCATCCAGCTTCTGGATGAAGGTGGACTCAAGAGAAATAGTTGTAATTCTTCTGAACTCTTCATTAATCTGAGTGAGAGAGAGAGAGAATTCTGAACAGATAAGGACAAAAGATGATCTGAGAGCCAGAATGCTATTGGGAAACCTCTCCCAAAGCATGTGCAGAGTGAGAATGAATCTTTAATGCATATATAATTGTAGATTATGAATATTAGGTCAAGACAACACTAAATATTTTAATTCATAAAACGTTTTTTTACCTACATTGACTATTTTCATTAAGCTGTATTTTGTACCTGATTGGGCTCAAACAGGGCTGGCCATCTATCTTTGAAATCCTTCACAGGAAGGGCCTGAAAGACATCTTGTCTTCGATATGATAAGGTCTTTGCCACATATTTTTACTTGAATGTAGCAAAACTGGAGATCTTACATTACATGTGCCGCCTGATCCCTACGGAATTAAGATAAAATCAATTCATTTTTTGTGTATACATAAGCTTTAACATATTATTACTTGTGTAACCTTTATTTAACTAGGCAAGTCAGTTAAGAACAAATTCTTATTTACAATGACAGCCTATGGGGGAACAGTGGGTTAACTGCCTTGTTGCTTGTTGGCAGAACGACAGATTTTTACCTTGTCAGCTTGGGGATTCGATCCAGCAACCTTTTGGTTACTGGCCCAACGCTCTAACAACTAGGCTACCTGCTGCCCACATATGCTATCTCAATCTAAAATAAGGAAGACACACATTGTCAATACCTGCCTGGGCGACAACGCATTGAGTAAGACACTAAGAGGGCCCTATGATATTATTGTTATTTTTCCCCCAAATGCTGTTTTATTTTCTGGAATTCCATGTTAACTTTTTATTGCCTAACGTGTTAAATCCATTTGGTTGATTTAAAAATACAGTATATATCTAATACCTATTATTCACACTAATGTTGGGTTACTGTAATAAAAATATCCTGTGTATCCTGTCGATGGGGGACCTGTATTCTGTTTACATTTCTGGAATCCATAGGATTCCGTCTGAGTTTTCCGCATTGCGGAAATCATGGGGCCCTACAAGCCCTTATGCGAGTTACAATGAAAACACACAGACATTTGAATATGTTGAAATACCTTGTCAATGTATTCTGGAAAATATGGTATGTCCAGTACTCAGGAACGTCTGAATACATGAATGCCTATACCTAAAGAAGAGAAGTTGAATTAAAATCTATGACAATGTCAGGAAAATAACACTCAAAAGGCTTCAGCTTTAGATAGCTAGCTAGCTTAAAAATGGAAATCCAAGCTGACTTGGAAGAGCTGCTTGTTATCTATCGTACTAGCCAGCCCAATTATTTCATTTAGCTAGTTTGGCTGTTAGATATTGACTAGATAACTAATGTAAACTCACTCACTTTTGTACATCGCCTTGGTCCGTACAATTGACCTTATTTTAGCGCCCCAAAAACATAATAATTCCAGATCAACTGTAATGTCAATACCATTGTAAAGCACAATTTCTCCCCTTTCCAACAGAATCAATTACATGACCCCCACGCTGCCCGTCTCTGCATGATTCAAGAAGGCAATGAGCCCCGTCGGGTCTTTTTAAAAATGGCGGGTGGGGAAGCGAAACTAATGCGTGATAGTGAGAAGGAGAGATGTTGTGTGGGAAAATTGCTTTTTTTTTTGTAATGTGTCATTACATACCTATTTGAAGGTTTGTGTCGAATTTGAATCGGGTTTTTAGGGCGGTGCTAAAGTGATCTATAGAAGTAAAAAGCGGCTTTGAGAATGATGATCGCATGCAATGATGACGCAAAGAATGACTAGGTATCCCCCCCCTTACCCCCGTCATTGTCCATTTCCTGTTTTTAAAGGATGAGAGAAGTGCTACACCTGGTGGAGAGAGATTGTAAGACAGAAATAGTTGCTTTATGCGTGCTGTATGTTACGGCATGACACGTCACGATGTAACAGAGGGTCAGTTTTTTCAACTTTTCTCCAATACTATAGAGCCATTACCATGTCGATCAACGCTTGAATAGAAACGTAGTTCACACCCCAGATTTTGAAGTCAACACAGTCGCTACAGTCCCATTAGTTTTCTCTGTAGCCTCGTTTGAATGTTGCGGTTACGCACATTTGTACGGAATGGGGTGAGTTTACGTTACTGCACAAGGTCAACGTTTGCAGTGCTGCCTTGAACATGTTGTGACTACGTCATCAACAAGAAGGTTTTTGCAAGGACAGGTGTAGTTAGATAGCTAGGTGTAGTTAGCTAGCTAGCTAGCTAGCTAGCTACGTGTTGTTCCTATCTGTCTCTTCCTGGGTAGCTTGCCTAGCAGGCAAACATTACCTTGCAGGGGCACATGTGTTGATCGGCTATGAAAAGCCAACTGACATTTACTCCTGAGGTGCTGACCTGTTGCACCCTCGACAACCACTGTGATTATTATTTGACCCTGCTGGTCATCTATGAACATTTGAACATCTTGGCCATGTTCTGTTATAATCTCCACCCGGCACAGCCAGAAGAGGACTGGCCACCCCTCATAGCCTGGTTCCTCTCTAGGTTTCTTCCTAGGTTCTGGCCTTTCTAGGGAGTTTTTCCTAGCCACCGTGCTTCTACACCTGCATTGCTTGCTGTTTGGGGTTTTAGGCTGGGTTTCTGTACAGCACTTTGTGACATCAGCTGATGTAAGAAGGGCTTTATAAATACATTTCATTGATTGATGTGTTCAGTTCTACTGTAATGTTTGCTGACGATGCCTTTTTTGGTAAGCTAGGTAGCTAATATGTTTCATAGCTATTTCGGTTAATATAAAACGTACACAAAAATGACAAAAGTTATAAACAGCGCTGAGGCGAGTAAATGCACTGCTAACTTACTAGCTAGTAGCATGCCCACCACTAGCTAACTATACAGACATCATGGCCATTAACTAGCTAGCTTATCAACGTGCAAATATATAACGTACTCTGGCAATATAGCTAGCTAAAGGCTTTTCGTACTTGAAGAATATTATTTAACAAATATTTAGTGATAATTTGATAATTTGGTCCTTACCTGCCGCTTGGCCATTCCAGAAGAGAAAGATCAAGACGACGTCCTTTGAACTGTTCTAAGCACAACTGACGTTCAGAGCTAGATCTAGCATGTCAGTCCAACACAATAATGATCATTTGAATATCATATTTTTAAGTTGTTAGTTGTTACTTAGAAATATTTGTTCAAATATAGCAGCATATTACCTTGGATTTTTATTTGCAAATGCCAGTCTTTTTCAACACAAATTAAGTACTATATTCAAAAATGTAAGTAAAACCAGAAACCTATTATTCTAAGTAAAAATCATTGATTTTCTTTTGCAATATTTACTAAGCCCGTGGGTCATTTTTTACAGTGTGACCAAAAAAGTGTTAAACACATATTTTATATTTGACATTCTTCAAAGTAGCCACCCTTTGCCTTGATGACACTCTTGGCATTCTATGAACAAGCTTCATGTGGTAGTCACCTGGAATGCATTTCGATTAACAGGTGTGCCTTGTTAAAAGTTCATTTGTGGAATTGATTTCATTCTTAATGAATTTGAGCCAATCAGTTGTGTTGTGACAACGTAGAGGTGGTATATTGGTAAAAGCCCAAGTCCATATTATGGCAGGAACAGCTCAAATAAGCAAAGACAAATGACAGTCCATCATTACTTTAAGACATGAAGGTCAGTCAATGCTGAACATTTCAAGAACTTTGAAAGTTTCTTCAAGAGCAGTCAGAAAAAACCATGAAGTGGTATGATGAAACTGTCTCTCATGAGGACCGCCACGGGAAAGGAAGACCCAGAGTTACCTCTGCTGCAGAGGATAAGTTCATTAGAGTTACCAGCCTCAGAAATTGCAGCCTAAATAAATGCTTCACAGAGTTCAAGTAACAGACACATCTCAACATCAACTGTTCAGAGGAGACTGCGTGAATCAGGCCGAATTGCTGCAAAAAAACACCACTAAAGGACACCAATAAGAAGAAGTGACTTGCTTGGGCCAAGGAACATGAGCAATGGACATTAGACCGGTGGAATCTGTCCTTTGGTCTGATGAGTCCAAATTTGAGATTTTTGGTTCCAACCTCCGTGTCTTTGTGAGACGCAGAATAGGTGAACGGATGATCTCCGCATGTGTGGTTCCCACCGTGAAGCATGGAGGAGGAGGAGGTGTGATATTGTGGGGGTGCTTTGCTGATGACACTGTCAGTGATTTATTTAGAATTCAAGGCACACAACCAGCATGACTACCACAGCATTCTGCAGTGATACGCCATCCCATCTGGTTTGCGCTTAGTGGGACTATCACTTGTTTTTCAACAGGACAATGACCTAAAACACCTCCAGGCTGTGTACGGGCTATTTGACCAAGAAGGAGAGTGATGGAGTGCTGCATCAGATGACCTGGCCTCCACAATCACCCAACCTCAACCCAATTGAGATGGTTTTGGATGAGTTGGACCGCAGAGTGAAGGAAAAGCAGTCAACAAGTGCTCAGCATATGTGGGAACACCTTCAAGACTGTTGGAAAAGCATTCCAGGTTAAGCTGGTTGAGAGAATGCCAAAATTGTGCAATGCTGTCATCAAGGCAAAGGGTGGCTACTTTGAAGAATCTCAAATATAAAATATATTTTGATTTATTTAACACTTTGTTTGGTTACTACATGATTCCATATGTGTTATTTCATAGTTTTGATGTCTTCACTGTTATTCTACAATGTAGAAAATAGTCAAAATAAAGAAAAACCCTTGAATGAGTAGGTGTGTCCAAACCTTCGACTGGTACTTTACTTCTCCCTGGCACTTAATTGATCTATTAATGTCACTGATTTGCACTGCACCAGTACTGCACACACCTGGTCTATTTAAAAAAAAAAAAAAAAAAATGTAATTCAAGTTTTACAAAATGTACATCAATGTATGTACAAATATTTTACCATATCCCAACCATCCTCCCTCCCTCCATACAACACATCCACCCAACCCACCTAGTCCCTCCCCTACCTCTCCGCCCTTCCTCAGTGCACCCACCTCGATTCCCTCCCTCTCAACCACCCACCCCCAACCCCCTTCCAACCACCCACCCTGATCACACCTGGTTTATCAGGTCTAAATAAGTCACTGATTTGAGGAAAATAATACCGAATAGCCATTGTAGTCCCTTTCTGACTGAAGGTGTCCATCCTGGTCCCATTTACAGATAAGCGATGTGATTTATGTTTATGTTAGTCAGTTCACTCATCACATCTTTAGACAGTCTCGCCCCTAAGGCTTAAACGTGGCTGTTCCTTCCCACACTAACATGTACAGTAACTACAGGGTGATGTATAATAGAGCAATGCTTGGGATGAATGGAATATTTCTGCTGGTGTTAAAATTACTTATTTGTTTCTTAATAGTACCTCTGTGGTTTGAGGGACACACTAACAAAAGCAGCAGGAGAAAGTGAGAGAAAGAGACACACAGACACATGCGAGCACACACCACTGTAGGGCTCCTTACGGTACAGTGGGAGTATAGAGGAAGAGCTAGAGAAGACTCAGCAACACTTGGTCTGGCAAAGAAATATTTAACAAACACAAACATCCACCCACAATCACCCAGACAGAGATGGATAATCTGGAGTCATCCTGCTTCATCAACCTGTATTGCACACAGTCTGACTCCCCCCCCCCTCTCTTTCTTTCTTTCGCTCTCTTTCTCTCCTCTCTCTCTCCCCTCTTTATCTCTCTCTCTCCTTTCCTTTCCTCTCCTTCTCTCTCTCTCTCTCTCTCTCTCTCTATTTCTCTCTCTCTCTTTCTCTCTCTCTCAGGTCCTGACATGTCAGATGTAGGTCTTGGCGAGTGGGAGCCTGCTTAGAGACTTACGGCAGGATCCTGTAGTGATAAATAACACTAATGAGCTGAGGGGTTACAGAGGACAGCCCAGAGAGAGATGGAGAGAGGGAGAGGAGAAAAGACAGCTAGAGCTGTTCTCTTCTTTTCTCCTCCTCTCTTTACCTCTCCTCTCCCCTCTTCTCTTACATGTTCCACCTTGCTCCTTTACCTCCTCTCGCCTCCTATCCTCTCTGTTTCATACACACGCACGCACGCACGCTCGCACGGTCGCACACACACAAACACACACACACACACATCTTCGCTGCAGCAGCTGAGAGTAGCATGTGAATAGGACATGGGTGGTGTGTGTACATGAAGGTGTGAATGAGTGTGTGTTTATCTTGGCTCAACACAATACAAGACATGATGGAGAGGTCTGGCCAGCAGTCCTGGGAACTACACACATGCACACACACACACACACACACACACACACACACACACACACACACACACACACACACACACACACACACACACACATGCACGCATACACACACATGCACGCACACAAATGCGTATGCATGCACACACACACACACACACACACACACACACACACACACACACACACACACACACACACACACACACACACACACACACACACACACACACACACACAGACACACACACAAACTTACACATGCACGCACACAAATGCGTATGCATGCACACACACACACAGACACACACACAAACCTACACGCATGCACACACTGATCCATTAGGGCCTTGCACCACTGGCTGTGACTGATCACACTGTTCACACAAACGTATACACACACACACCGATGGAACACCTTCCCATGTGGGTGAGCACATTGTTACACATTCCATTCAGTGTTCAGAGGAAAGAAGAAACATGGTATAGTTACTGTACAGTTCTGTCCCCAGTCCAGGCCACGCCCTCTAACTCTACCTACTCAGGTGACTGGGGAATGATTGACAGGTCTAATCTACACTAATGCTGTCTCGTGGCTCTGTTCTCTATGCTCTCCTCTGCTCAGAAACTTAATTCCAACCTAAACCCAACGGTGACCCCTGAATCTTAGGGGTCATTCCCTGAGTCTCTCACCCTTCTCCTCAACCTCCCTTACATCACCCCACCTTTACCCCAAACTCCTACCTCACCTCCTTCCTCACCCATTGCTCCCTCCAGAAAGAGAACAGAGAGCAGGCAGCAGCCCGGCAGGGAATGTAGTCATCACTAACGGTTACCAGTCCTCTAATAGCCATTATGCTGTTTGGGTGACTAATAAACATATTTGTCCCAAAGAGACAGCAACAGCTTTACTCTACACTCATTAAACACATCTGGCCTTAAGGAGGCTATGAGAACACACACAGACACACACACAAAATCACCACATACTGTAGGTCCACGTCACCCAGAGCCACATTAGGACAATGTTGCCTGGATACAGCGCTGGGAATCTCAGCAGAAAGTATGAGGGTGTGTGTGTATATGTGTGTTCGTGCATGTTCGTATGCACACTATGTATGTGAGGGGTGGCAGGTTTAGTGAGGTTAAGGCATTTCTCAATGGTGTTTAATGCCCAGCAAGTCAAGTCCACAGTGCATGTTATGACCTTGTTCTATGGGGGGTTGAACTCTACGCTGCATCTCTCTCTTTATATTCCCCTGAGATTTACAGCTGCTAACCCACAGCTGGCTCTGACAGATCAACTTTCTCATGGCCTGGACTGCTGTACCGTAGGTCTCATTAACAAATCCACTCCGTCCAACATCTTATTGTCTATCCTAACCTGGCCAGGCCAGACCCCCACGCTTGTCACTAGAGACATACAGTCTCTTACAGTTTGATTGTAAAATCTTGCTTGAGACTCAGGTCACTACTGGCAGTAATCTGCTCACTCCCCTGGTGAGCTACTATGACTGTGTGTCACTGTTGGTTCAAACATGAATCCATGGATGTTGTCAGGAAAAAAGGCTGTATTGTTCCCTCTGTTTCAGAGCGAGAACACTTTTCCCACAGAGCTCTAACACACAGACCAATGCGCAAACGCGCACACACACACACATATGCACACACACAAAGTTGGATACACACACACGTTTCTCCCACAGTGCTCTGGCACTCCCAGGGGAGCAAATTGCGGGAGATCCTGTAATCCAGGGCAGCGAATTCAGCCTCAGCAATTACACCAGAGAACAGCATGGGAACCCACACACACACACACACAAATATGTATGCCGAAGCACTCATACAAATACACACACTCTCTCTCTTTCTCTCTCTCACACACACATACTCTCCTCCGAATGGCCATCCGCCTGTCAGCACCACAGCAAATTAACTGACATCAAACACCAGTGAGCACAGGCTTAGACATGTAGGGGACACAATCTCACTGAGAGAGGGATGGGTGGAGAGGGAGGGATATGGGGGAGGGGACACAGATAAGGTGATGTGGGTAAAAAATGTAAACTACCACAATAAAACCCCTAACCAAAACCCCAGTCTTATCTCCAACCTGAGCCGGTTCTCTTTCTTTCTTTCTCTCTCATTCTCTCTCAGCTGTGCTAGTGCTGGAATGGGTACATCCCAAATCGAGTGGATCTTGTGTGATTTATTAATTAATTGTAGGTCCAATGCAGCCATTTGTTTTTCTCAATACCAAATAATTTATGGGTAACAATTAAGTACCTTACTGTGATTGTTTATAATGAAAATGGTTTAAAAAAAACACAGGAAAATCACATTGTTGACTGCACTTGGCCTTGAATTAGAGATCATCCAGATTCAAATCAATCAATCAATCAAATGTATTTATAGAGCTCTTTTTACATCAGCAGATGTCACAAAGTGCTGTACAGAAACCCAGCCTAAACCCCCAAACAACTAGCCTTTTTCTGGATGACATCAGGGAACCCCCAGACACAAACACACACAGACACCCCTTAGCGCGTGGCTGATGTGAGTTTGTATGTAGAGTCAGGAGATGAGTCATTGGGTAAACAGCTGGGTGTTAACTAATGTTATGGTTTCCCACCACAGTAGGTAAGTGGTTAGAATGCATCATTACCTGTGACTCCTGACTTCAGGTGGAGTGTGTTTTCTCATTCTGAATGTAGTCAGTGGTGTGAGTCCACCATGCAATGACTGATGTGTTGAGGTGTGAGGCTGGGTATAATCCTTAATCACTTACAATTTATATGAATATTTTGGCCCCCTAACCACAGCTTTCAGATCAGATTACCCAGTCCCATATACTAACCTCAACTATTAGCTGGGTTAGAACATATCTGAACCTGGATCAGTGCTTAGGGGCAACTTCTACCTATTGTGCTGATCTGAACCAAGTAATAAGTAGGTCTATGGTTCCAATAGCTTAATGGTTGGAGGATGCTCCTTACAAGACTAGGGTTATGGTGTTGATTCCCGCATGGGCCACTTAAACTGAATGTATGTGTAAGGTCTGCTGAATGAGCATGTTATTAGGAGCGTGTAGGAGGTAAGTGTTCACCCCATGCAGGCACTGATTGTTACCAGCTGTTTCACATTTGGCCTCTCAGACTCTCAGGCCTCTCAAACAATTATCCACTGCTGCACGCCTGCACTACTGATACTTTCTGCACACGTGCAGTACAGTCTCCACCCAACAACCACCTGTCATCCACTGGGAAACACTTGGCAACACAACAGCGATCCTGAATGCTCGCTGACTGACTGCATTTTATCACCTCAAACACACGTCATAAATCAAATAATACTATTCTGGTCTCTGGTACAATCTATGGTCTGAGACAAACAAACAGTAACCAAAGCAGTAGTCCCAAACACTCTAATATATTGATGCATTAGCCAAACACACAGCTAAATAATGAAGCTTCAGCCAAAAATACAGCCGTATCCTCAAAAATTTGACAAAAGCCCATGGAGCAGTGGCGTACCTGTCTGCTATCTGTGACAGGGCCCTGGTTCCGCTCCTATTCCCCTCTGTTTAGAGAGACACAGAGAGAAGCCAGACACCTGCATTAGAGCCAGCCTGGCTTCCATCACACATATAAACCAGTAAAACAAACTGGGTCACAGAGAATCACACTGCTGATACACTGATAAAACCAGTGGCCGAACTGACTCAAGGCCCTGCTCTGCACTGCTCTGTTCAGCTGTGTTCTGCACTGCTCGGGGAGCTAGTTAGCATAGCACGTTCCCGTGGACACTTACATAGCTGTTCATAATTAGGGTCTCTGACAGATGTGTGTGTGTGTGTGTGTGTGTGTGTGTGTGTGTGTGTGTGTGTGTGTGTGTGTGTGTGTGTGTGTGTGTGTGTGTGTGTGTGTGCGCGTTCATGTTTGAGTGGGAGTCTCCTATGGCCAGGCAGATATTTCATAGCATATTACAGACAGACCTGACAGTGCTTGTGTAAGTCTCTACATAAACACTGACTCATTACAGTGCACTGAAAACATCACTTTAAAAGCACTTGGAGGTTAAGGACTAGGAGAGAGATTTTAATGATTTATGAACCATATTTCATTGTGTGTGCTTTACAGTGGCTTTATGAAGCAGCACCTAATATGAACAGCGATGTACTCCAGGGGCGTTGTCGTATTCGGGTTAGTGGGAGAAATGATGACCTTCTTGGATTCTGTGATTCAGATGCGTCAGCGACTGGCTGGCGTGGGAGCACAGCATAATGATTCAATCACAATTTGAGCCATTGTCCGCATCAATGGCCATATGTTTGCATTTCAAAGAACGATGTACATTCTGAGTTCACACCTCCAGCCCTGGGACTTTGACTACAGGAGAGTACAGGAGATTTCATTTGTCTCCTGGCACTTTCAAGATGGAAAGTGATTAAAACTGAACCTGGCATTGTGAATAGAATTGTGTGAATGAAACTGTGGTGTTTGGATTGTTTCAAGAGCTTATAAAGAGCCACACATTTTGATATGTCTTATTGCACTGTACTGTATGTATTGTGGTTGATGTATTTTCAGAGAGACCGGGTTGAAATTGTATGTTGGGTTGACCGGTTATCAGTCACATTCCTGTTGTCCGGTCATAGCATTCAAATTGAATTGAGTTGATTCGATTCTAATCTGGGTGTGATTTCCATCAGCAGAGTGCAAAGTCATGTTAATTTAGGTGGGGGTTGAGTTTCTGCTTTTCAATGGCTAAAAGGTCTGAGGTTCCTTTGGTTTAAATGAGACCTTGTTTGCAAGGTTCGTGTTTGTGCTGACACACATTAGTCTTAGAGATGATTCTGAATTGAAGACACATGTAAACACGTACATCTAATGGTGATAGTTACTTACTCCGTTGTATTTTATCCTGTATCACGTATTTCATGTACACTGTAATTGTTTAGAGTCAATTCATTTGCAACCAGTTGATTTAGGTAAATGCATTCCTCTTGTATAGAGTAACTCCTTGATTGACTATTCATTCTGTTGTATTAGGAGGCTAAATGTTATTTACACTATACACATAGCATAATGCGCAGGTTCTAACTTTACATCTCTGGCTAAGATAGACTTGATAAATTAATCAAATCAAATTAATCAAACGTCAAATGCGCCGAATACATTGAAATGCTTACTTACAACCCATAACCAACAATGCAGTTCAAGAAAGAGTCAAGAAAATATTCAATAAATAAACTAAATAAAGTAAAAGATAATCAAAAAAGATAAAAGATATAAATAAAGTAAAAGATAATCAAACTAACACAGGTACAGGTTTGTCGAGGTAATTTGTACAGTTGAAGTCGGAAGTTTACATACACCTGTCAAGGTGTGTATGAAGGCGAAGTCAGGTGCAGGAGAGCAGAGAAATATTAAATAAAGCGCACTTTATTATAGTTCCTAACCGGGAGCACAACAAAACAAACGCTCTCAAAAAAACGGAACAATAAAGTAAAAGCGCTTAACGAACATCACTTGACATGAAGACAATTACACACAAAACAGGACGGGAAACAGTGGGTTAAATACAAGTAGATTGATTGGGGAAATGAAAACCAGGTGTGTATGAAAACAAGACATACACACATGGATATATGAAAAATGGAGCGGCGATGTCTAGAAAGCCGGTGACGTCGATCGCCGAACGCCTCCCGAACAAGGAGAGGAGCCGACTTCGGCGGAAGTCGTGACAACACCTTAGCAAAATACATTTAAACTCAGTTTTTCACAATTCCTGACATTTAATCCAAGTAAAGATTCCCTGTTTTAGGTCAGTTAGGATCACCACCTAATTTTAAGAATGTGAAATGTCAGAATAATATTAGAGAGAATGATTTATTTCAGCTTTTATTTCTTTCAACACATTCCCAGTGGGTCAAAAGTTTATATACACTCAATTAGTATTTGGTAGCATTGCCTTTCAATTGTTTAATTTGGGTCAAACGTTTCGGGTAGCCTTCCACAAGCTTCCCACAATAAGTTGGGTGAATTTTGGCCCATTCCTCCTGACAGAGTTGGTGTAACTGAGTCAGGTTTGTAGGCCTCCTTGCTCGCACACACTTTTTCAGTTCTGCCCAGACATTTTCTATGATGGCCACTCCAATACCTTGACTTTGTTGTCCTTAAGCCATTTTGCCACAATTTTGGAAGTATGCTTGGGGTCATTGTCCATTTGGAAGACCCATCTGCGACCAAACCTTAACTTCCTGACTGATGTCTTGAGATGTTGCTTCAATATATCCACATAATTTTCCTGCCTCATGATGCCATCTATTTTGTGAAGTGCACCAGTCCCTCCTGCAGCAAAGCACCCCCACAACATGATGCTGCCACCCCTGTCCTTCACGGTTGGGATGGTGTTCTTCGGCTTGCAAGCCTCCCCCTTTTCCCTCCAAACATAACGATGGTCATTATGGCCAAACAGTTCTATTTTTGTTTCATCAGACCTGAGGATATTTCTCCAAAAAGTACAATCTTTGTTCCCATGTGCAGTTGCAAACCGTAGTCTGGCTTTTTTATGGCGGTTTTGGAGCAGTGGCTTCTTTCTTGCTTAGCGGCCTTTCAGGTTATGTCGATATAGGACTCGTTTTACTGTGGATACAGATACTTTTGTACCCGTTTCCTCCAGAATCTTCACAAGGTCCTTTGCTGTTGTTCTGGAATTTATTTGCACTTTTCGCACCAAAGTACGTTCATCTCTTGGAGACAGAACGCGTCTCCTTCCTTAGTGGTATGACGGCTGCGTGGTCCCATGGTGTTTATACTTGCATTTCTATTGTTTGTAAACGTGGTACCTTCAGGCGTTTGGAAATTTCTCCAAATGATGAACCAGACTTGTGGAGGTCTACAATTTTTTTCTGAGGTCTTGTCTGATTTCTTTTGATTTTCCCATGATTTTCCCATGACTGAGTTTGAAGGTAGGCCTTGAAATACATCCACAGATACACCTCCAATTGACTCAAATTATGTCAATTAGCCTTTCAGAAGCTTCTCAAGCCATTCCATTTTCTGGAATTTTCCAAGCTATTTAAAAGCAGTCAACTTAGTGTATGTACATTTCTGACACACTGGAATTGTGATACAGTGAATTATAAGTGAAATAATCTGTCTGTAAACAATTGTTGGAAAAATTACTTTCATGCACAAAACTAGATGTCCTAACTGACTTGCCAAACCTATAGTTTGTTAACAAGAAATTTGTGGAGTGGTTAATGACTCCAACATAAGTGTATGTAAACTTTCAACTTCAACTGTACATGTAGGTATAGGTAAAGTGACTATGCATAGATAATAGACAGCGTGTAGCAGCAGTGAAAAAACAAATGGGGGGGTGTCAAAGTAAATAGTCCGGGTTGCATTTTGATTCATTGTTCATCAGTCTTATGGCTTTGGGGTAGAAGCTGCCTTTTGGTCCTAGACTTGGCGCTCCGGTACCGCTTGCCGTGCGGTAGCAGAGAGAAGAGTCTATGACTTGGGTGACTGGAGTCTTTGACAATTTTTGGGGCCTTCCTCTGACACCGCCTAGTATATAGGTCCTGGATGGCAGGAAGCTTGGCCCCAGTGATGTACTGGGCCGTACGCACTACCCTCTGTAGCGCCTTACGGTCAGATGCAAACTGTGGGACTGTGGTCGCTATAAACAGCTCATAAGTCCTATAAGCCTCGTAATAATCACATAAAGTTATTTTAGAACACTTGCACACTGAACAAAAATATTAACGCAACATTCAACAATTTCAAAGATTTTACTGAGTTACAGTTCATATAAGGAAATCAGTCAATTGAAAAAAATGAATTAGGCCTATTCTATGGATTTCACATGACTGGGAATACAGATATGAATCTGTTGGTCACAGATACCTTAAAAAAAAGGAAGGGGTGTGGATCAGAAAACCAATCAGTATATGGTGTTACCACCATTTGCCTCATGCAGCATGACACATCTCCTTCGCATTGAGTTGATCAGGCTGTTGATTGTGGACTGTGGAATGTTGTCTCACTCCTCTTCAATGGCTGTGCGAAGTTGCTGGATAATGTCGGGTGACATGCTCAATGGGTGACATGTCTAGTGAGTATGCAGGCCATGAAAGAACTGGGACAATTTCAACTTCCAGGAATTGTGTACAGATCCTTGCAACATGGGGCCGTGCATTATCATGCTGAAACATAAGGTGATGGCAGCGCATGAACGGCACAATGATGGGCCTCAAGATCTCATCCCGGTATCCCTGTGCATTCAAATAATTTCCAGCGATAAAATGCAATTGTCTTTGTTGTCCGTAGCTTATGCCTGCCCATACCATAACCCCACCGCCACCATGGGGCACTCTGCTCACAACATTCACATCAGCAAACTGCTCGCCCACATGAAGCCATACATGCTGACTGCCATTGAAACCGGGATAAATCCATGAAGACCACACTTCTCCAGCGTGCCAGTGGCCATTGAAGGTGAACATTTGCCCACTGAAGTCGGTTACGATGCCGAACTGCAGTCAGCTCAAGACCCTGGTGAGGACTACGAGCACGCACATGAGCTTCCCTGAGACTGTTTCTGACAGTTTGTGCAGAAATTCTTTGGTTGTCCAAACCCACAGGTTCATCAGCTGTCCGGGTGGCTGGTCTCAGACGATCCGGCAGGTGAAGAAGCTGGAAGACGGATGTCCTGCCCTGGCATGGGTACACGTGGTCTGTGATTGGACGTACTGCCAAATTCTCTAAAACGATGTTGGAAGTGGCTTTTGGTAGAGAAATTAACATTCTATTCTCTGGCAACAGCTCTGGTGGACATTGCTGTACTCAGCATGACAATTGCACGTTCCCTCAACTTGAGACATCTGTGGCATTGTGTTGTGTGACAAAAGTGCACATTTTAGAGTGGCCTCCTATTGTCCCCAGCACAAGGTGCACAAGTATAATGATCATGCTCACGAAAAGGGGTGTAAATAAATTTGTGCACAACATTTGAGAGAAATAAACTTTTTGACTGTATAGAAACATTTCTGGGATCTTTTATTTCTGCTCATGAAACATGGGATCAGCACTTTACATGTTGCGTTTATATTTTATTTCAATATAATTAAAGTATTCCATGGTGACGCGAAGACTTGCAAGCTGTCTATAACTATGGATATCCGTGTATGAACAATAGCATTCATTCACATAATAATGGGGTCAGATTGATGAACGTAGTTTGTTAATATACACAATTTTAACCTCAACTACACCTATGTCATCTACATGCATTAGGAAAGTATTCAGGCCTCTTCCCTTTGTCAATACCGCAATAGACAAACAAAAATAGGTTTTTAGAAATTTTATCAAATGTATTTAAAACAAAAAACAATACCTTATTTACAGTGGGGAGAAAAAGTATTTGATACACTGCCGATTTTGCAGGTTTTCCTACTTACAAAGCATGTAGAGGTCTGTAATTTTTATCATAGGTACACTTCAACTGTGAGAGGCAGAATCTAAAACAAAAATCCAGAAAATCACATTGTATGATTTTTAAGTAATTAATTTGCATTTTATTGCATGACATAAGTATTTGATCACCTACCAACCAGTAAGAATTCCGGCTCTCACAGACCTGTTAGTTTTTCTTTAAGAAGCCCTCCTGTTCTCCACTCATTACCTGAATTAACTGCACCTGTTTGAACTCGTTACCTGTATAAAAGACACCTGTCCACACACTCAATCAAACAGACTCCAACCTCTCCACAATGGCCAAGACCAGAGAGCTGTGTAAGGACATCAGGGATACAATTGTAGACCTGCACAAGGCTGGGATGGGCTACAGGACAATAGGCAAGCAGCTTGGTGAGAAGGCAACAACTGTTGGCGCAATTATTAGAAAATGGAAGAAGTTCAAAATGACGGTCAATCACCCTCGGTCTGGGGCTCCATGCAAGATCTCACCTCGTGGGGCATCAATGATCATGAGGAAGGTGAGGGATCAGCCCAGAACTACACAGCAGGACCTGGTCAATGACCTGAAGAGAGCTGGGACCACAGTCTCAAAGAAAACCATTAGTAACACACTACGCCGTCATGGATTAAAATCCTGCAGCGCACGCAAGGTCCCCCTGCTCAAGCCAGCGCATGTCCAGGCCCGTCTGAAGTTTGCCAATGACCATCTGGATGATCCAGAGGAGGAATGGGAGAAGGTCATGTGGTCTGATGAGACAAAAATAGAGCTTTTTGGTCTAAACTCCACTCGCCGTGTTGGGAGGAAGAAGAAGGATGAGTACAACCCCAAGAACACCATCCCAACCGTGAAGCATGGAGGTGGAAACATCTGCTCCAGACGGGCGGCTTTGAAGGCTCAGGACAGACGGGCGGCTTTGAAGGCTCAGTACAGACGGGCGGCTTTGAAGGCTCAGGACAGACGGGCGGCTTTGAAGGCTCAGGACAGACGGGCAGTTCAGGCGGCGTTTGGCAGACAGACAGCTCAGACGGCGTTGGGCAGACGGGCAGTTCAGGCGCCGCTGGGCAGACGGCAGACTCTGGCCGGCTGAGGCGCACTGTAGGCCTGGTGCGTGGTGCCGGACCTGGTGGTACCGGGCTGGGGACACGCACCTGAAGGCTAGTGCGGGGAGAAGGAACAGGGCATACTGGACCCTGGAAACGCACATTAGGCCTAGTGCGTGGTGCCGGAACTGGTGGTACCGGGCTGGGGACACGCATCTCAGGGCTAGTGCGGGGAGGAGGAACAGGGCATACTGGACCCTGGAGACGCACATTAGGCCTAGTGCGTGGTGCCGGAACTGGTGGTACCGGGCTGGGGACACGCATCTCAGGGCTAGTGCGGGGAGGAGGAACAGGGCATACTGGACCCTGGAGACGCACATTAGGCCTAGTGCGTGGTGCCGGAACTGGTGGTACCGGGCTGGGGTCACGCATCTCAGGGCTAGTGCGGGGAGAAGGAACAGGACGTACTGGACTCTGGAGACGCACAGGAAGCTTGGTGCGTGGTGTTGGTACTGGTGGTATTGGGCCGAGGACACGCACCTCAAGGCTAGTGCGGGGAGCAGGAACAGGACGCACAGGGCTCTGGAGACGCACAGGAGGCTTGGTGCGTGGTGCCGGAACTGGAGGACTGGTACGAGGGGCTGCCACATGAGAGCCAGTATGTGGAGCTGCTACAGGAGGTGCAGGACTAGGAAGGCGTACAGGAGGCCTGGTTCGTGGGACTGTCATTCCCAGACGGTTAGCACGCCCCTCAGGACGAGCATGGAGAGCTGACTCAGGTAACATCACTTCCCGCACACGCTCTGTCGGGTGGATTTTGTGCCTCACGCACCAACACAGCAGCTCCCTCATTTCACTCTCCTCCAAACTCCCCAATAAATCCTTAACAGTCTCTGTATCATTCCCATTGCTCACCTCCAATATCAGCCCGACTGGCTCAGGTTCTTTCTTAGGGTCCTCACGGGTAGCACGGGAAGTTGACGCAGATCTCCTATCTGAACTCGCCACACTCCCCATGAGCCCCTCCCCAATACATTTTTGGCGTTTCCTCGAGGGCTTCCTACCGCGCCTTCGTGCTCCTTTCTCCAACTCCATAATCCTGTAAGCCTCCTCGCACTGCTCCAGCGAATCCCAGGCAGGCTCCGGCACTTTCTCTGGATCGCACGCCCACCTGTCTATCTCTTCCCAGGTTGTTCTCCACTCATCCTTTTCCCGGGTCCATTCCTCCACTAAGCGCTGTTCCCTCTTTTCACGCTGCTTGGTCCTGGTTTGGTGGGTAATTCTGTCACGATCATCTTGACTTGGAAGAGAGGACCAAAACGCAGCGTGTGAAAAATACATTCTCTTTTATTAGAGAGACGAACAACGAACGAAACAAAACAACAAACTGACGACCGTGAAGCTATATAAACAAATGGTGCTGACACTGACCACTACACAATGACATAGACAATTACCCACAAACGCATAATGCCTATGGCTGCCTTAAATATGGCTCCCAATCAGAGACAAATGAAAGACAGCTGTCTCTGATTGAGAACCACTCAGGCAACCATAGACATACCTAGACACATTCACTAAACACAACCCCATACACTAAACCCAACACCCCCTTTACCATATAACCACCCAAGACTTAGACGAAAACACAAACATTCCCCATGTCACACCCTGACCTAACTAAAATAATAAAGAAAACAAAGAATACTAAGGCCAGGGCGTGACAAGGTGTGCCAAGTTTGTAGCATCATACCCAAGAAAACTCTAGACTGTAATCGCTGCCAAAGGTGCTTCAACAAAGTACTGAGTCAAGGGTCTGAATACTTATGTAAATGTGATTTAATTTTTTTTTTTTTTTTTTATACAAACATTTCTAAAAACCTGTTTTTGCTTTGTCATTATGGGGTATTGTGTGTAGATTGATTATTCTTTTTTGTAATCAAAATGTAGAAAAAGTCAAGGGGTCTGAATACTTTCCGAATGCACTGTATATCATGAAATGAAAGGAATTATTTGATTGAATGATGTTTTACTGTGTTTGGTTTGTTAAATAGCAGATTAACATTTTTTCCCTCTGAACCTTTTCCCCACTAAATGTATCTATGAAGTGATCATATTCATGAATCTTAGGTTAAGTGTCATTTAAGTTGTGCAAACACACGCATGCACGTACACATACACAAACACACTCACTAACCAATACATAGCCATAAGTGTTTTACCTAAAAATGTATGTGTCACGCTAATGTATTTTAGATGAGAAGCACAGATGCTCAGCACCCGCTCACTATTTTTATCCTCAACATGAAAACAAGGTTCATTTTTGGGATTGTTCCTGGCAGTGAATATCTTGAGTGCAGAGTTTTACATGGGCCTCCTGCCTGCCCTGTAGTGGCTCCTAAAATAGGCCAGGAGTGAAGGCTCTGGCTGAGAAACCCACACAGCACAAGACATCCTAACGCCAACCCTGATGTTTTAAATGATTAGTAGGCATTAGTCTGAAGCTGAAAAATAAAGGAAATGCATGAGCATCACAATGCCTAGTTTACCAAGGTTTTCCAGCACACAGCTTTGACATACTACAGTAGCTACGTTGGTCTATTGTACTTCAAACAATGTGAATGCAGGTTGCTAAGGATTCAAACCGTCTCAAACAGCCTAATTCATACTCTTAGAGGAGGTGCTCCCACAATAAAGTGATTTGTTGTGCATGAATACAAAATAAATGATTGCATGCTTTCCATTTCACACTAAGACATTATCCCATTCCACTTTTTCAAACTTGTTAAATTAGCTATATGAAAGTAAGCTTTGCTTTTATACTTGCAAGACCATCAGGCTTGATTGTGTGAGCTTTTTTGTGTTGTAGTAATTTATATGGTACCTGCCTGTTGTTCTTTGCCATTTAAATTGCAATTTATTTAAACCTTTATTTATGCAATATATTTCACAATAACATCCTTTTTTGGTCTGTGGGTGTGCAACCTATCAACAGGTGGCGATGTGTTGGACACATTCACTCATATAGATAGAGGTCTATAGAGCCTGTCTCCATTCCTGATTTCTGGAACCATTAGCTAATCGGTGTAATATTGACATCAGCTCAGAACCACTTGTTTTGCAAACATGGTCCTGTTTAATCAATTGCTGTGCTGATAAATTACAGTTCATTACCTCAGTCAAATGAATATGGAGCTTAAAGTTCTGTTTGTGTTTGTATTTCTATTTGCAGTAAAGATAGTGACACAATAGGCCTATTTCTAAAAATACACACAGCCAACACACAATACCCCATAATGTCAAAGTGGAATTATATTTTTCACATTTTTTACTAATTAATTGAAAATTAAAAGCTGAAATGTCTTGAGTCAATACGTATTAAACCCCTTTGTCATGGCAAGCCTAAATAAGGTCAAGAGTAAAAATGTGCTTAACAAGTAAAATAATAAGTTGCATGGACTCACTCTGTGTGCAATAGTGTTTAACATGCTTTTTGAATGACTACCTCATCTCTGTACTCCACACATACAATTATTATGTACTCTATGAGCTGTATACCGCCATATTTATTTATTTATTTATTTATTAATTTCACCTTTATTTAAAACCAGGTAGGCCAGTTGAGAACAAGTTCTCAGCAAAGCAGTGCAACAAAAACAACACAGAGTTACAAAAGACTTATAGATGACCTGGAGCCAGTGGGTTTGGCGACGAATATGAAGTGAGGGCCAGCCAATGAGAGCATACAGGTCGCAGTGGTGGGTAGTATATGGGGCTTTGGTGACAAAACGGATGGCACTGTGATAGACTACATCCAATTTGCTGAGTAGAGTGTTGGAGGCTATTTTGTAAATGACATCGCCGAAGTCAAGGATCGGTAGGATAGTCAGTTTTACGAGGGTATGTTTGGCAGCATGAGTGAAAGATGCTTTGTTGCGTAATAGGAAGCCGATTCTAGATTTAATTTTGGATTGGAGATGCTTAATGTGAGTCTGGAAGGAGAGTTTACAGTCTAACCAGACACCTAGGTCAGAACCGTCCAGAGTAGTGATGCCAGACGGGCGGGCGGGTGCGGCAGAGATCGGCCATAAACAAACAGGAAAATAATCATCCAGAGGCGGCGCTCCTAATGGCCGGGGACTTTAAATGCAGGGAAACTAAAATCAATTTTACCTCATTTCTATCAGCATGCTAAATGTGCAACCAGAGGGAAAAAATTTCTAGACCACCTTTACTCCACACACAGAGACGCATACAAATCTCTCCCTTGCCCTCCATTTGGCAAATCTGACCATATGTCTATCCTCCTGATTCCTGCTTACAAGCAAAAATTAAAGCAGGAAGCACCAGTGACTCGGTCTATAAAAAAGTGGTCAGATGAAGCAGGTGCTAAACTACAGGAGCACAGACTGGAACATGTTCCGGGATTCTTCCGAAAGCATTGAGGAGTACACCACATCAGTCACCGGATTTATTAAGTGCATCGAGGACGTCGTCCCGACAGTGACTATACATACATACCCCAACCAGAAAACATACATTACAGGCAACATTCACACTTAGCTAAATGGGAGAGCTGCTGCTATCAAGGAGCGGGACTCTAACCCGGAAGCTTATAAGAAATCCCACTATGCCCTCCGACGAACCATCAAACAGGCAAAGTGTCAATACAGGACTAAGATCGAATCGTACTACACCGGCTCCAACGTTCGTCGGATGTGGTAGGGCCTGCAAACTATTACAGACTACAAAGGGAAGCACAGCCGAGAGCTGCCCAGTGACACGAGCCTACCAGACAAGCTAAATAACTTCTATGCTCGCTTCGAGGCAAGTAACACTGAAACATGCATGAGAGCATCAGCTGTTCCGGACGACTGTGTGATCACGCTCTCCGCAGTCGATGTGAGTAAGACCTTTAAACAGGTCAACATTCACAAGGCCACAGAGCCAGACGGATTACCAGGACGTGTACTCAGAGCATGCGCTGACCAACTGGCAAGTGTCTTCACAGACATGTTCAACCTCTCCCTGTCTGAGTCTGTAATACCAACATAGTTCAAGCAAACCACCATAGTCCCTGTGCCCAAGAACACATTTACATTACATTACATTTAAGTCATTTAGCAGACGCTCTTATCCAGAGCGACTTACAAATTGGTGCATTCACCTTATGATATCCAGTGGAACAACCACTTTACAATAGTGCATCTAAATCTTTTAAGGGGGGGGGGGGGTTAGAAGGATTACTTTATCCTATCCTAGGTATTCCTTAAAGAGGTGGGGTTTCAGGTGTCTCCGGAAGGTGGTGATTGACTCCGCTGACCTGGCGTCGTGAGGGAGTTTGTTCCACCATTGGGGTGCCAGAGCAGCGAACAGTTTTGACTGGGCTGAGCGGGAACTGTACTTCCTCAGAGGTAGGGAGGCGAGCAGGCCAGAGGTGGATGAACGCAGTGCCCTTGTTTGGGTGTAGGGCCTGATCAGAGCCTGAAGGTACGGAGGTGCCGTTCCCCTCACAGCTCCGTAGGCAAGCACCATGGTCTTGTAGCGGATGCGAGCTTCAACTGGAAGCCAGTGGAGAGAGCGGAGGAGCGGGGTGACGTGAGAGAACTTGGGAAGGTTGAACACCAGACGGGCTGCGGCGTTCTGGATGAGTTGTAGGGGTTTAATGGCACAGGCAGGGAGCCCAGCCAACAGCGAGTTGCAGTAATCCAGACGGGAGATGACAAGTGCCTGGATTAGGACCTGCGCCGCTTACTGTGTGAGGCAGGGTCGTACTCTGCGAATGTTGTAGAGCATGAACCTACAGGAACGGGTCACCGCCTTGATGTTAGTTGAGAACGACAGGGTGTTGTCCAGGATCACGCCAAGGTTCTTAGCACTCTGGGAGGAGGACACAATGGAGTTGTCAACCGTGATGGCGAGATCATGGAACGGGCAGTCCTTCCCCGGGAGGAAGAGCAGCTCCGTCTTGCCGAGGTTCAGCTTGAGGTGGTGATCCGTCATCCACACTGATATGTCTGCCAGACATGCAGAGATGCGATTCGCCACCTGGTTATCAGAAGGGGGAAAGGAGAAGATTAATTGTGTGTCGTCTGCATAGCAATGATAGGAGAGACCATGTGAGGATATGACAGAGCCAAGTGACTTGGTGTATAGCGAGAATAGGAGAGGGCCTAGAACAGAGCCCTGGGGGACACCAGTGGTGAGAGCACGTGGTGCGGAGACAGATTCTCGCCACGCCACCTGGTAGGAGCGACCTGTCAGGTAGGACGCAATCCAAGCGTGGGCCGCGCCGGAGATGCCCAACTCGGAGAGGGTGGAGAGGAGGATCTGATGGTTCACAGTATCAAAGGCAGCCGATAGGTCTAGAAGGATGAGAGCAGAGGAGAGAGAGTTAGCTTTAGCAGTGCGGAGCGCCTCCGTGACACAGAGAAGAGCAGTCTCAGTTGAATGACTAGTCTTGAAACCTGACTGATTTGGATCAAGAAGGTCATTCTGAGAGAGATAGCAGGAGAGCTGGCCAAGGACGGCACGTTCAAGAGTTTTGGAGAGAAAAGAAAGAAGGGATACTGGTCTGTAGTTGTTGACATCGGCGGGATCGAGTGTAGGTTTTTTCAGAAGGGGTGCAACTCTCGCTCTCTTGAAGACGGAAGGGACGTAGCCAGTGGTCAAGGATAAGTTGATGAGCGAGGTGAGGTAAGGGAGAAGGTCTCCGGAAATGGTCTGGAGAAGAGAGGAGGGGATAGGGTCAAGCGGGCAGGTTGTTGGGCGGCCGGCCGTCACAAGACGCGAGATTTCATCTGAAGAGAGAGGGGAGAAAGAGGTCAAAGCACAGGGTAGGGCAGTGTGAGCAGAACCAGCGGTGTCGTTTGACTTAGCAAACGAGGATCGGATGTCGTCGACCTTCTTTTCAAAATGGTTGACGAAGTCATCCGCAGAGAGGGAGGAGGGGGGGGGGGAGGGGGAGGAGGATTCAGGAGGGAGGAGAAGGTGGCAAAGAGCTTCCTAGGGTTAGAGGCAGATGCTTGGAATTTAGAGTGGTAGAAAGTGGCTTTAGCAGCAGAGACAGAAGAGGAAAATGTAGAGAGGAGGGAGTGAAAGGATGCCAGGTCCGCAGGGAGGCGAGTTTTCCTCCATTTCCGCTCGGCTGCCCGGAGCCCTGTTCTGTGAGCTCGCAATGAGTCGTCGAGCCACGGAGCAGGAGGGGAGGACCGAGCCGGCCTGGAGGATAGGGGACATAGAGAGTCAAAGGATGCAGAAAGGGAGGAGAGGAGGGTTGAGGAGGCAGAATCAGAAGATAGGTTGGAGAAGGTTTGAGCAGAGGGAAGAGATGATAGGATGGAAGAGGAGAGAGTAGCGGGGGAGAGAGAGCGAAGGTTGGGACGGCGCGATACCATCCGAGTAGGGGCAGAGTGGGAAGTGTTGGATGAGAGCGAGAGGGAAAAGGATACAAGGTAGTGGTCGGAGACTTGGAGGGGAGTTGCAATGAGATTAGTGGAAGAACAGCATCTAGTAAAGATGAGGTCAAGCGTATTGCCTGCCTTGTGAGTAGGGGGGGAAGGTGAGAGGATGAGGTCAAAAGAGGAGAGGAGTGGAAAGAAGGAGGCAGAGAGGAATGAGTCAAAGGTAGACGTGGGGAGGTTAAAGTCACCCAGAACTGTGAGAGGTGAGCCATCCTCAGGAAAGGAACTTATCAAGGCGTCAAGCTCATTGATGAACTCTCCAAGGGAACCTGGAGGGCGATAAATGATAAGGATGTTAAGCTTGAAAGGGCTGGTAACTGTGACAGCATGGAATTCAAAGGAGGCGATAGACAGATGGGTCAGGGGAGAAAGAGAGAATGTCCACTTGGGAGAGATGAGGATCCCAGTGCCACCACCCCGCTGACCAGAAGCTCTCGGGGTGTGCGAGAACACGTGGGCCGACGAGGAGAGAGCAGTAGGAGTAGCAGTGTTATCTGTGGTAATCCATGTTTCCGTCAGTGCCAAGAAGTCGAGGGACTGGAGGGAAGCATAGGCTGAGATGAACTCTGCCTTGTTGGCTGCAGATCGGCAGTTCCAGAGGCTGCCGGAGACCTGGAACTCCACGTGGGTCGTGCGCGCTGGGACCACCAGGTTAGAGTGGCAGCGGCCACGCGGTGTGAAGCGTTTGTATGGTCTGTGCAGAGAGGAGAGAACAGGGATAGACAGACACATAGTTGACAGGCTACAGAAGAGGCAGGGAGGTGTTTAGTCACAAAGGTAACCTGCCTAAATGAAATGAAATGAAATGCTTTGAAAGGCTGGTCATGGCTCACATCAACACCATTATCCCAGAAACCCTAGACCCACTCCAATTTGCATACCGCACCAACAGATCCACAGATAATGCAATCTCTATTGTACTCCACACTGCCCCTTTACACCTGGACAAAAGGAACACCTATGTGAGACTGCTATTCATTGACTACAGCTCAGCATTCAACACCGTAGTGCCCTCAAAGCTCATCACTAGCTAAGGACCTTGGGACTAAACACCTCCCTCTGCAACTGGATCCTGTACTTCCTGACGGCCCGCCCCCAGGTGTTAAGGGTAGGTAACAACACATCCGCCACACTGATCCTCAACACGGGGGCCCCTCAGGGGTGCGTGCTCAGTCCCCTCCTGTACTCCTTGTTCACTCATTACTCCACGGCCAGGCACGACTCCAACACCATCATTAAGTTTGCTGATGACACAAGAGTTGTAGGCCTGCTCTTTAATAATTTGTTATTCTTATCTCTTACTTTTTTTTAGGTATTTAGTTATCCCTTTGAGCATGGTGAAGTTATTAATTGCACTTTGGATTGTGTATCAATACACCGTCACTACAAAGATACAGGCTAGTTGCCGGAGAGGAAGGAAACCGCTAGGGGATTTCACCATGAGGCCAACGGTGACTTTAAAACAGTTACAGAGTTTAATGGCTGTGATAAGATAAAATACTTAAATCTACTTGAACATCTATGGCAAGACCTGAAAATGGTTGTCTAGCAGTGATCAACTACCAATTTGACAGATCTTGAAGAATTTTGAAACGAATATGGGCAAATGTTGCGCAATCCAGGTGTGGGAAGCTCTTAGAGACTTACCCAGAAAGAGTCACAGCTGTAATCACTGCCAAAGGTGCTTCTACAAAGTATTGACTCAGGGGTGTGAATATTTATGTAAATTAGGTATTTCTGTATTTAATTTTCAATAAATTAGCCAACATTTCTAAAAACATGTTTTCACTTTGTCATTATGGGGTATTGTGTGCAGATAGGTGAGAAAACAAATCTATTTTATGCGTTTTGAATTAAAAACTGTTTTATAACTGATTGACTTTTGAAGGTTTTAGCTCAGCCTCTGAATTTCATAGCCTTTTACAGCTTGTTTCTAGCCTAAAGCGTTGCAGAGTTATGCATCATTATACATTGGTTATCAGGCTTTGGGGTCCACACCACTGTTTGGGTGTCAGTGGCTAGTTAGCTTGCTAGCTAACTGGCATTAGGCCGTGCACTAGCTAACTGTCGAGGTCAGCTGTTGTCTGTCTCCAGCTAACTAGCTAGCTAGCTAGCTAATGACCGAAGTCATCTGTGTAAAAATCATCCATAACCAAATATAGCTAGCTTTCTGATCCTGTTTGTTAGCTAGTTAGCTAGTTGTTATCTGAGTGGTGTTAGCTAGCTAACGTTAGTTGCTGGAGTTTAGAGTAGCTAACCAAAACAAAACCACATTCATTAGCTAATGTATCTAATCGGTAAAACAGCTCACAAATGGCAACCAACCCATTCTTCACATCTGAAACTTATCTGTGTACATTTATTGATTAACCTCAGCTGGAATAGCACAATAGCTAATTATCTACAGTACTGTCCGTCCTTCTCATCCGCATCTGATGGCTGTCTCACTGTCTGTCTGCAGCTGCTGCTGCGTTGTCGAGCAACGAAGGTACTTTGGACCCGATTTTAGAACTCTGGGATTCGTCTGAAAAAGATGTTAGCATTGTCAGAAATGCTACAAAAAGGTAGCACATTGTTGGTTCTTAATAGGCATGTGAGAGCAAACATAAACTGAATAAAAACTGTTGCACCTACAAATTTATTCAGTCCGACAAATGCTAAATCTAATGGTGACCTTATAGTTGCTATAGTCTCACTTTAATCCGACGTCTAGAATTTGAGCTAGGTGGGGGAAGAAAATTCTCTGACACTCAAATGCTAACGACCCTGTTAAAAATCTGGTATGTGGTTCTCGGGAAAAGCCAAACGGATCATGAAGAGAGGCGGGAGTGTGTTGTGTACCGCCAATCAAGTTGATTTGCAAAGTTTCATCAACATTGGAGTTATATTAGCTTAGATGTAATGGTGGGAATACTTAAAACATTGAGCATCAATCTACGCCTAATATAGTCATGCGACTATAATCAGTGATGTGATTGGCCACACATACTTATGCACGCGTGCACATGTGAACGTAAGCACGGATGTTGACATACAGATGTAGGATCTTTTTTAACCAGTTTCATCTCACGGGTAAAGGAATTGATTATTTTCAAAAAAGTTATAATTTCTAACTGGACATTTGTTTTGAAAGGCTACAGTAGACTATAGTTTAGGTCAGGGGTTCACAAACTTTTTTGGCCCATGACCCCATTTTGATATCTGAAAATTTCCTTGACCCCAACCACGTGGAAAAAAAACTTGTAATTGACAGCCAATGTTAACTTCTTTACCTGGGGCTATGGCAGTCAATTGAAAAACATTCTAACAGTATTTCTGATTGTCTTCTCAACTCACCATCACATACTTTTAATCGGGCTCTGACAGTCAATTGCAAATTAGTCTGACATAATGTATCTTATCTCACCACTGCAGTGCCTTGCAAAAGTATTAATCCCCCTTGGTGTTTTTTCCTATTTTGTTGCATTACAACCTGTAATTTAAATGGATTTTTATTTGGATTTCATGTAATGGACATACACAAAATGGAAAAGTGATGCGTGTGTATGTATTCACCCCCTTTGCTATGAAGCCCCTAAATAAGATCTGGTGCAACCAATTACCTTCAGAAGTCACATAATTAGTTAAATAAAGTCCACCTGTGTGCAATCTAAGTGTCACATGATCTGTCACATGATCTCAGTATATATACATACACCTGTTCTGAAAGGCCCCAGAGTCTGCAACACCACTAAGCAAGATGCGCCACCAAGCAAGCGACACCATGAAGACCAAGGAGCTCTCCAAACAGGTCAGGGACAAAGTTGTGGAGAACTACAGATCAGGGTTGGGTTATAAAAAATATCATAAACTTTGAACATCCCATGGAGCACTATTAAATCCATTATTAAAAAATGGAAAGAATATGGCACCACAACAAACCTGCCAAGAGAGGGCTGCCCACCAAAACGCATGGACCAGGCAAGGAGGGCATTAATCAGAAAGGCAACAAAGAGACCAAAGATAACCCTGAAGGAGCTGTAAAACTCCACAGCGGAGATTGGAGTATCTGTCCACTTTAAGCCGTACACTCCACAGAGCTGGGCTTTACGGAAGAGTGGCCAGAAAAAAGCCATAGCTTAAAGAAAATAAAAAAGAAAACACGTTTGGTGTTCGCCAAAGGCATGTGAGAGACTCCCGAAACATATGGAAGAAGCTACTCTGGTCAGATGAGACAGAAATGTTGCTTTTTGGCCATCAAGGAAAACACTATGTCTGGCGCAAACCCAACACCTCTCATAATCCCGAGAACACCATTCCCACAGTGAAGCATGGTGGTGGAAGCATCATGCTGTGGGGATGTTTTTCATCGAAAGGGACTGGGAAACTGGTCAGAACTGAAGGAATGATGGATGGTGCTAAATACAGGGAAATTGTCGAGGGAAACCTGTTTGTCTTCCAGAGTTTTGAGTCTGGGACGGAGGTTCACCTTCCAGCAGGACAATGACCCTAAGCATACTGCTAAAGCAACACTCGAGTGGTTTAACCTCTAACGAGTCACAAACCCGGATCCGGGATCCCCCCCATCAGAAAAGCTGACTAGCATAGCCTAGCCTAAAGCCACAGGGATATCATATAATAAAATGTTCATGAAATCACAAGTCCAAGACACCAAATGAAAGATACACATCTTGTGAATCCAGCCATCATTTCTGATTTTTTAAATGTTTTACAGGGAAGACACAATATGTATTTCTATTAGCTAACCACCATAGCAAAAGACACAACTTTTTTTTCTCCACCATTTTTTTCCTGCATAGGTAGCTATCACAAATTCGACCAAATAAAGATATAAATAGTCACTAACCAAGAAACAACTTCATCAGATGACAGTCTGATAACATATTTATTGTATAGCATATGTTTTGTTCGAAAAATGTGCATATTTCAGGTATAAATCCTAGTTTTACATTGCAGCCACCATCACAAATCTCACCAAAGCAACTAGAATAACTATAGAGAGCAACGTGAATTACCTAAATACTCATCATAAAACATTTATGAAAAATACACAGCGTACAGCAAATGAAAGACAAAGATCTTGTGAATCCAGCCAATATTTCAGATTCTTTAAGTGTTTTACAGCGAAAACACAATTTAGCATTATATTAGCTTACTACAATAGCTAACCACACAGCAGCATTGATTCATGCACGTTAGCGATAGCGAATAAACCAGCAAAGATATTACATTTTTCACTAACCTTCTCAAAACTTCATCAGATGACAGTCCTATAACATCATATTACACAATACATATATTGTTTGTTCGAAAATATGCATATTTAGCGGCACAAATCGTGGTTATACAATGAGAATAGTAGCCAAGCTGCCAACAAAATGTCGGGAGAAATCTTGGGAGAGGCACCTAATCTAATCAATAACTAATCATAAACTTGACTAAAAAATACAGGTTGGACAGCAAATGAAAGATACATTAGTTCTTAACTTCTTATGGCTGCAAGGGGCAGTATTGAGTAGCCAGTTAAATCGTGCCCATTTCAAACGGCCTCGTACTCAATTCTTGCTCGTACAATATGCATATTAGTATTACTATTGGATAGAAAACACTCTCTAGTTTCTAAAACCGTTTGAATTATTTCTCTGAGTGAAACAGAACTCATTCTGCAGCACTTTTCCTGACCAGGAAGTGGAACGTCTGAAATCGATGCTCTGTTCTTCTTCATGCCTATACATGGGCACAAGACCTATTAGTATACATACACGTCATACACCTTCCTCTGGTTGTCAAGAGGCTGTGAGAGAAGAAATGAGGTGATTATCTCGATCTGAGTTGGAACACATCATCTTGGAATCTCGTGTCCACCATTTTCGGTACTCTGAATAGCGCGAGCTGGACAGTGTGATTGCCTTTTGTTTAGCTTCCGTTATAGGCGACTACAATCTCCGGCTTTGATTTTATTTGATACATGTCACCATATCATCGTAAAGTATGTTTTTTCAATATGGTTTCATCAGATTATTGAAATTTTTTCGGGAGTTTTGCTGTGTTCCGTTCTCTTCCGTTTGTTGACATGGAGAGTGTCGTGGCACCCGGCTAGCGCGCTTGCTAAATGAAGAGGGAAAGTGTCCGTTCTGAATCCAAACAACGACTGTTCTGGACAAAGGACACCTTGTCCAACATTCTGATGAAAGATCAGCAAAAGTAAGACCCATTTTATGATGTTATTTCATATATCTGCCGTAGTCGCCGGCGCCCAAGTGTTTCTGGCTATTGTGCTAAGCTAATATAACGCTACATTTTGTTTTCGCTGTAAAACACTTGATAAATCGGAAATATTGTCTGGAATCACAAGATGCCTGTCTTTCAATTGCTGTACACTATGTATTTTTCAGAAATGTTTTATGATGAGTATTTAGTTATTTGGCGTTGGTGTCTGTAATTTTTCTGTCTGCTTTCGGTGAAATTTCTGACTGTAGCTGCAATGTAAACTATGATTTATACCTGAAATATGCACATTTTTCTAACAAAACATATGCTATACAATAAATATGTTATCAGACTGTCATCTGATGAATTTGTTTCTTGGTTAGTGGCTATTTATATCTTTATTTGGTCGAATTTGTGATAGCTACTGATGGAGTAAATAACTGGTGGAGTAATGAAAAATGGTGTCTTTTGCTAACGTGGTTAGCTAATAGATTTACATATTGTGTCTTCCCTGTAAAACATTTTAAAAATCGGACATGTTGGCTTGATTCACAAGATGTGTACCTTTCATCTGGTGTCTTGGACTTGTTAATGTGTGAAAGTTAAATATTTAAAAAAAATATCTTTTGAATTTCGCGCCCTGCACTTTGAGCTGGCTGTTGTCATAAGTGTACCGACGTCGGGCTTGCACGCCAAACAGGTTAATGCAACCGCTGTGTTAGATTTTTAAAATTAACGTTACTACGACATACAGCGTGCGTTAAAGCGAGACCGCACCGAAATTAATGGCGGAATAGTAGTTTTACATTTTTCAACAGAACAACGAATTAACATCATAAATAGTTCTTACTTTTTGATGAGCTTCCATCAGAATCTTGTGCAAGTTGTCCTTTGTCCAGAATCATCGTTGCTCGGTTGTAGATTGTCGTCTTCAACTTAGGAATTAGCAGCAAACATTAGCTATGTGGCCCAGACGTGTCCAACTCTTCATAACGCAGCACAAAGAAAGCACAAAGAAAATTCCGAAAATCGCAATATACTGATATAAACTGATATAACTCGGTTTAAAATAACTACATTATGATGTTTTTAACACCTATATCGAATAAAATCAGAGCCGGATATATCTAAGGCCTATAACGAGAGCTTTTCAGAATGCCATCCTGAGGTCTGTCTTGCGCCATAACGAACGTTGAAAAGAGTGCACCCCCGGTTCCAAGAGCCTTTATATGGCCTCAGATCTGCCTAGCAACACCATTCCAATTCTCACTGCTTACTGACATCTAGGGGAAATCGTATGCAGTGCATGTCGACTCATAGATTACATGCAAATTAATAAACTGACCCTGGAACAGAGTGCCCGATTTCAGATTTCTCACTTCCTGACAGGAAGTTAGCTGCAACTTGAGTTCTGTTTTACTCACAGATATAATTCAAACGGTTTTAGAAACTAGAGAGTGTGTTCTATCCAATAGTAATAATAATATGCATATTGTACGAGCAAGAATTGAGTACGAGGCAGTTTAATTTGGGAACGAATTTTTACAAAGTCGAAATGGCGCCCCCCTATTGACAAGAAGTTTTTCAGGGGAAACATTTAAATGTCTAAAATCCAATCGAGAATTTGTGGTATGACTTAAAGATTGCTGTACACTAGCAGAACCCATCCAACTTGAAGGAGCTGGAGCAGGTTTGCCTTGAAGAATGGGCAGAAATCCCAGTGGCTAGATGTGCCAGGTTTATAGAGACATACCCCAAGAGACTTGCAGCTGTAATTGCTGCAAAAGGTGGCTCTACAAAGTATTGACTTTGGGGGGGGTGAATAGTTATTCATGCTCAAGTTTTCTATTTTTTTGACTTATTTATTGTTTGTTTCACAGTAAAAAATATTTAGCATCTTCAAAGTGGTAGGCATTTTGTAAAAATCAAATGATACAAATCAATTTTAATTCCAGGTTGTAAGGCAACAAAATAGGAAAAATGTCAAGGGGTGAATACTTTCGCAAGCCACTGTACTAATGAGATCGCTGTGCTTGATGCATGTCTCGTCAGAGCTTCTCAAAGTCAGGGTGCGTGGTCGACAGTGCGCCCCCTCATCTCTGCTGTTACGTCCAACCTCGAGATTTGGTTTTAATGCAAACAAGAGCACTGAATCCAGCTTCACACAGATATGAGCTGATGAAGGGTACCATGAGTTTTATGGTACTTTTAAGAACTCTGGGAAAAATATGAGATCAAATCATGACATCGGTGATCTTCAGGTCAGAAAGGTGGAGCTCTAGAAAGAGACCGGAGTTCCCGAGTTAGATGACCGTTCAAGGCGATTTTTCAGTCTGAGCTAATTTTTTTAACGAGTTCCCAGTTGTCTAATACGCACGCACTGAAGTCAGAAGTCGGAGATTTTTGCGTTCCCGGTTGTTTTGAACGCGGCATTAATGCTCAGAGGGAGACGGCAGGGTATATTCCCTTTGAGTCAGGAACCACAACTCCTCCGTAGTGACCAGTGAATGCGTTGTCAGCAGCATTCGGTCAAATGACAGCTCGATCAGCTGTTCGTTTTCCCATACCGGCATGTCAACTGAGCCAGGATAACACTCAAACGGATTGGGAAGTAGGTCCCAAAGTGCTCTTCCAAGTGTTGGAATTGAACAATCATCACTTGTGTGGGACACTTACTGATGCTGTTTTCTGTTGTTTTATTTTCATTACACAGAAAGTCAATGAAGTCTGTTTTCTTTACATCCATTGTGAATGACAACAGTTCCTCTCTCAATGTGAAATATATTTCCAAAACTCCCCCAGTGTGAGCCTCAGTGTGAAATAGAACATTGTCATGATTTAATCCCATATCGCCACATAGTTTTTGAATAGGCGGTCGTGCAATGGATGTGGTTTGGTGTAGTTTACAATTTAAATTAACTACTGCAGTATACTGTATCTCCGAGTTGTGTGCTCAGCTCTTTTGCTGCCAGTTGCTCTTGGTGTATCATACAATGCATCCATATGGCAGAGGGAGACACATTCATAACTAGAGTGCAGAGGCCTGCCTGCCGTCACATGATAGATGGACCCCATCTGTGCAAAAGCCCACCATTCGATCCCATATGGAATCTGTTTTCTGTCAATATAGCCACGCAGCACACTGAACATCCTCTATGCCGTTCATCACTAGCGGTGCTTGGGTAAAATCACTGGGGAATCCAACCCCCCCCCCCCATATTACAACCTATGCGTTATTTGCTCTATAACCTGTTAGTTCATATGCCTTGCGACCGTGATATATAGGACTAAAGGCCAAGACAATAAGAAGACACAGTGGAAGAATAAATTCAACCACACCTTTATTTTATAACAAAACCGGATAGCAACCTCTGTTGTCCTTGGCTACCTGGCTAAAATGCTTGCTCGCTAGCTTAACTTCCATTCATGGGCAACGTTAGCAAGTTAACATTAGCCTATAGCGAAACAAAAGTCAATGAATGGGCATCTCAGCCCTCACAGCTAATGTCCATTTGGAGAGTGTGACGACCCTCCCACTCTGTCTGCCATATTCTTTCTGTTTGCTCTTGTTTTCATTATTAGGATGTCGGCGGGCGGAGCTGGGAGGGTCGTCAGAGTCATGGGACACACCTGGGCCCGGGTGTGTCCCGGGATAAATACACCTCTTCCCCATTTGTTGAGGAGACTCTCCATGCAGACACACTGTTAGATTTTAGTTGTGGCATTTTTGTGGCTATTTTGTTTGTTTGCTTTGGCACCTTTCAACACCCCTCATTATCACATTTATACACGCAACCACTCACTTACACTACTGATTACTGACTACACACACCATTGTTAATTGTATTTACGTTACTTCAGTTAATAAATATATTTTTGTTATTCCTTATCTCCACATTGTCTCCCTTTTTGTTACAGACTTCGAGCCGGTTTGTGACAAGAGCATAAACTAGGGAGTTGATAGCAATAGCATAAATTATTTGTTTAACAGTGTTATCTGACAAAGATATTGATGTGAGTTTCTTTGCCTCTGCCTCCCCACACATTGTTTTTACCATATAAATTAAGTCCGGTAATATCAAAGTCTCTGCAATAGTGTGTGGTTTCAAAACTCAGTCAAAACAGAAAATGTGTGTCAGTCTGTCTCTTGTGAAAACAGTGAACAACTTGTGAACATTTCTGAATTATAATATATACTGTGGAGTGGGAATGATTAAAGTGCAACGGTCAAGTGCTTCCTTTTCCCATGGTCTAAGGGCGCTCTCTGGTTGAATTTTATCTTTTAGATTTGAATAACTTTCATTTAGATTTTTAAGCTTAACCACATGGATTTTTAGATACAAAGACATTATTATAATATACAATGCCTGTCAAAAAAATGTGTACACAACTGCGCATTATTTGTACTATGTTCTACATTGTAGAATAATTGTGAAGACATCAAAACTATGAAATAACACATATGGAATCATGCAGTAACCAAAAGTGTTAAGCAAATCAACATATATTTGAGCGATTCCTCAAGGTAGCCTCCCTTTGCCTTGATGACAGCTTTGCACACTCTTGGCATTTCCTCAACCAGCTTCACCTGGAATGCTTTTCCAAAAGTCTTGAAGGAGTTCCCACATATGCTGAGCACTTGTTGGCTGCTTTTCCTTCACTCTGTGGTCCAACTTATCCTAAAACATCTCAAGTGTGTTGAGGTCAGGTGATTGTGGAGGTCAGGTCATCTGATGCAGTACTCCATTACTCTCCTTTTTGGTCAAATAGCCCTTACGCAGCCTGGAGATGTTGGGTCATTGTCCTGTTGAAAAATAAATGATAGTCCCACTAAGCGCAAACCAGATGGGATGGCGAATAGCTGCAGAATGCTGTGGTAGTCATGCTGGTTAAGTGTGCCTTGAATTCTAAATAAATCACAGAAATTTAGATTTTGGTTCCAACTGCTGTGTTTTTGTGAGACTCAGAGTAGGTGAACGGATGATCACCAGCAAAGCACCCCCACACCATCACCATCACACCTCCTCCTCCATGCATCATGCATCATGGTGGGAACTACATATGCAGAGATCATCCGTTCAACTACTCTGAGTCTCACAAAAACACAGCAGTTGGAACCAAAAATCTACATTTTTTTACTCATTAGACCAAAGCAAATCACCCCACACCATCACACCTCCTCCTCCAGATTTCCACCGGTCTAATGTCCATTGCTCGTGTTTCTTGGCCCAAGCAAGTCTCTTCTTATTATTGTTGTCCTTTAGTAGTGGTTTCTTTGCAGCAATTCCACCATGAAGGCCTGATTCACACAGTCTCCTCTGAACAGTTGATGTTCAGATGTGTCTGTTACTTGAACTTTGTGAAGCATTTATTTGGGCTGCAATTTCTGAGGCTGGTAACTCTAATGAACTTATCCTCTGCAGCAGAGGTAACTCTGGGTCTTCCTTTCCTGTGGCGGTCCTCATGAGAGCCAGTTTCATCATAGCTCTTTGTTTTTGCGACTGCACTTGAAGAAACTTTTAAAGTTTTAGAAATGTTCTGGATTGACTGACCTTCATGTCTTGACGTAATTATGAACTGTAATTTCTCTTTGCTTATTTGAGCTGTTCCAAATAGGGATATCTTCTGTATACCACCCCTACCTTGTCACAACACAACTGATTGACTCAAACGCATTAACTTCTCTGGGATATGTGGGACGCTAACGTCCCACTTGGCCAAAAGCCAGTAAAAATGCAGCGCGCCAAATTCAAATAAATGACTCTAAAAATCAATCTTTCATGAAATCACACATGAAAGACACCAAATTAAAGCTACACTTGTTGTGAATCCAGCCAACATGTCTGATTTCAAAAAGGATTTACGGTGAAAGCACACCAAACGATTATGTTAGGTCAGTACATAGCCACAGAAAAATACAGCCATTTTCCCAGCCAAAGATAGGAGTCACAAAAAGCAGAAATAGAGATAAAATGAATCACTAACCTTTGATGATCTTCATCAGATGACACTCATAGGACATCATGTTACACAATACATTTATGTTTTGTTCGATAATGTGCATATTTATATTCACAAATCTCAGTTTACATTGGCGCCATGTTCAGAAATGCCTCCAAAATATCCGGAGAATTTGTAGAGAGCCACATCAAATAACAGAAATACTCATCATAAACTTTGATGAAAGATACATGTTTTACATAGAATTAAAGATACACTTGTTCTTAATGCAACCGCTGTGTCAGATTTCAAAAAACCTTACGGAAAAAGCAAACCATGCAATAATCTGAGACGGCGCTCAGATTAAACAACATTTCTCCGCCATGTTGGAGTCAACAGAAATACGAAATTACATTATAAATATTCCCTTACCTTTGATGATCTTCATCAGAAGGCACTCCCAGGAATCCTAGTTCCACAATAAATTGTTGTTTTGTTCGATAATGTCCATTACTTATGTCCAAGTAGCTACTTTTGCTAGCACGTTTAGTACACATGTCCAAACGCTCGCGCAGATCCAGGCGAATGTCGGACAAAAACTTTAAAAAGTTATATTACAGGTCGAATAAACTTGTCAAACTAAGTAGAGAATCAATCTTTAGGATGTTGTTATCATAAATATTCAATAACGTTCCAACCGGAGAATTCCTTTGAGTCTACAGAAGAAATGGAACGCAAGTCGATATCATGTGGAATGCGCGTGACCAGGAACTGGCACTCTGCCAGACCACTGACTCAAACACCTCCCATCCGGCCCCACATCACAGTAGAGGCTTCATTCAACGTTCTACAGACTGTTGACATCTGGTGGAAGGCGTAGGAAGTGCAAACAGATCCATATCTTACTGGGATAAGAATAAGCGATGAGTTGAAAATCGGCCAGCCTCAGAATTCTCACTTCCTGTTTGGATTTTTCTCAGGTTTTTGCCTGCCATAGGAGTTCTGTTATACTCACAGACATCATTCAAACAGTTTTAGAAACTTCAGAGTGTTTTATATCCAATAGTAATAATAATATGCATATATGAGCATCTGGGACAGAGTAGGAGGCAGTTCACTCTGGGCACGCTATTCATCCAAAGTGAAAATGCTGCCCCCTATCCTAGAGAAGTTAAGAAGGAAAGAAATTCCACAAATTAACTTTTAACAAGGCACACCTTTTAATTGAAATGCATTCCAGGTGACTACCTCATGAAGCGTGGCTACTTTGAAGAATCTCAAATGTAAAATATATTTTGATTTGTTTAACACTTTTTTTGTTACTACATGATTCTATGTGTTATTTTATAGTTTTGATGTCTTCACTATTATTCTACAATGTAGAAAATAGTAAAACTAAAGAAAAGCCCTGTAATGAGTTGGTGTGTCCAAACTTTTGACTGGTACTGTATATATTTTTTTGTATTTATTTGTCCCCTCAGTATTTTGGGAATCGTCCCCCATTTTCATATCAGGCAACCCCACATGGCGTTGCGACCCCTAGTTCTGGGAATCGTCCCCCATTTTCATATCAGGCAACCCCACATGGCGTTGCGACCCCTAGTTCTGGGAATCGTCCCCCATTTTCATATCAGGCAACCCCACATGGCGTTGCGACCCCTAGTTCTGGGAATCGTCCCCCATTTTCATATCAGGCAACCCCACATGGCGTTGCGACCCCTAGTTCTGGGAATCGTCCCCCATTTTCATATCAGGCAACCCCACATGGCGTTGCGACCCCTAGTTCTGGGAATCGTCCCCCATTTTCATATCAGGCAACCCCACATGGCGTTGCGACCCCTAGTTCTGGGAATCGCTGGTTTAGATGTAGCCTTCAGCTAAACGTGTATGTTGTAGTGGAGACCAATATCTATCTTGTGTTATTAAGCTATATAAAAACGACAGTTGTTGAGGTGTATGGCAGTATTTCCGGTTGTTTTATGGTACATTTGAATGTCACAATAGTAGGACCTACAGTAGCAGTACATTCATTCTGTCTGGTGCTTTAGCAATTTAGTAAATGACAGAGAAAGAGAACTGCAGGTTTTCATTTAATTGATGTAAATGACGAGGCTTATTTCATTTTTCAGCAATGCAGGAATATTCTCATCAACATCTGTGGGGTCAAATTAAGATATTATATCTGTACACAGACGTGCACACACACATACCACTACTCCTTGGATTACTGTACACAAATGCTACTCTGCTGGGATTCCAGTCAACTGAGGCTCTGGCCCTGGCAACTGTCTCTTTACTGGCACACGCAAGTGTGCGCACTCGCATGCACACACACACGTTTCACCCAGAATAGGGCTGGCTTTTAATCATGTGTGGGAGCATCACAGGGTCTGTTTTTAGAGTAAATTATCTCCCGGGCTGGTTGGGCACACACACACACACACACACACACACACTGGTTGGGTGGGCATGGGGGCATGGCCACCCGTGAATGCGAATCCTAAAGAAGGAGCCTTGTTTTCTCTGTAATGGAAGCTGCACATTCAGAGATGATGAATTACAACCCAGAATCAGATCACACACACACACATATATGGCTGACTCAGCAGGGAAATACTACGAAATAAATCACACATCTTTTTCATTTAACCACGTCCTTACAGAATTCAATCTCTACTCTCACAAGACATACTCTGTGTGGGCAATACAGGGTCAGGAGTTTGCTGGTGGATGGGTTTGTAGGTCAGCCAACTACCTTCAGAACCCCTGGAATGCTACAAGTGTCTGTAGCATGCATGTAGACAGGAGTCAGTAGTGTTCCCTACAGACAGGCAGGTAAGCAGGTACACGCTTAGGAAAAAGGGTTCCAAAAGTGTTCTTTGGCTGTCCCCATAGGATAATCCTTTTTGGTTCAAGGAAGAACCCTTTTTGGGTTCCAGGTAGAACCCTCTGTAGAAAGGGCTCTACATGGAACCCAAAAGGGTTCTCACTGGAACCAAAAAGGGTTCTTCAAAAGGGTTCTCCTATGGGGACAGCCAAAGAACCCGTTAAGGTTCTAGATAGCACCGTTTTTCTGAGTTTAGACAGGTGTCAGTAGTGTTCCCTACAGACAGGCAGGTAGACAGGTGTCAGTAGTGTTCCCTACAGACAGGCAGGTAGACAGGTGTCAGTAGTGTTCCCTACACACAAGCAGGTAGACAGGTGTCAGTAGTGTTCCCTACAGACAGGCAGGTAGACAGGTGCCAGTGGTGTTCCCTACAGACAGCCAGGTAGACAGGTGTCAGTAGTGTTCCCTACAGACATGCAGGTAGACAGGTGTCAGTGGTGTTCCCTACAGACAGGCAGGTAGCCAGGTGTCAGTAGTGTTCCCTACAGACAGGCATGTAGACAGGTGTCAGTAGTGTTCCCTACAGAAAGACAAGTAGACAGGTGTCAGTAGTGTTCCCTACAGACAGACAGGTAGCCAGGTGTCAGTAGTGTTCCCTACAGACAGGCAGGTAGACAGGTGTCAGTGGTGTTCCCTACAGACAAGCAGGTAGACAGGTGTCAGTGGTGTTCCCTACAGACAGACAGGTAGACAGGTGTCAGTGGTGTTCCCTACAGACAGACAGGTAGACAGGTGTCAGTAGTGTTCCCTACAGACAGACAGGTAGACAGGTGTCAGTGGTGTTCCCTACAGACAGACAGGTAGACAGGTGTCAGTAGTGTTCCCTACAGACAGACATGCAGACATGTGTCAGTAGTGTTCCCTACAGACAGGCAGGTAGACAGGTGTCAGTAGTGTTCCCTACAGACAAGCAGGTAGACACGTGTCAGTAGTGTTCCCTACAGACAAGCAGGCAGACAGGTGTCAGTAGTGTTCCCTACAGACAGGCATGCAGACAGATGTCAGTAGTGTTCCCTACAGACAGGCAGGTAGACAGGTGTCAGTAGTGTTCCCTACAGACAGGCATGCAGACAGATGTCATTGGTGTTCCCTACAGACAGGCATGCAGACAGATGTCATTAGTGTTCCCTACAGACAGGCAGGTAGACAGATGGCATTAGTGTTCCCTACAGACAGGCAGGTAGACAGATGTCATTAGTGTTCCCTACAGACAGGCAGGTAGACAGATAAACTGGTGTCAGTAGTGTTCCCTACTGACAGGCAGGTAGACAGATAGACAGGTGTCAGTAGTGTTCCCTACAGACTGGCAGGTAGACAGATAGACAGGTGTCAGTAGTGTTCCCTACAGACTGGCAGGTAGACAGATAGACTGGTGTCAGTAGTTTTCCCTACAGACTGGCAGGTAGACAGATAGACTGGTGTCAGTAGTTTTCCCTACAGACAGATGTATGAGCAGGCCCAGAGCCCTTCTGCTCCTACAGTGGCTCTCTGGAAATGAAAACTACCATCGTTGAACAAGCTCCACTAATCCTCTACTACTAGACACCCAATCTGTGAGTGTGTGCATTTCTGTGTGTGTGTGTGTGCATCTGTGTGTATGTGAGAGAGAGAGGACCATTGGGATTTCCCTCTAATTTATTCAGTATTTGTATGGGGCAGAGGGTCAGACGTGAGGGAAGTGAGTATGTCTGGGTGTGTGGATGTTTGTGTGCTTTTGTGTGTGTGTGTGAGAAAGAGAGAGAGAGAGGGTCCGCTCACCAACCAAGAATTCACAAAATGGGGCAAACACCAAATTGAGACTCTGCATGCTGAATTCTGCAAAAATATCCTCCGTGTACAACGTAAAACACCAAATAATGCATGCAGAGCAGAATTCGGCCGATACCCGCTAACTATCAAAATCCAGAAAAGAGCTGTTAAGTTCTACAACCACCTAAAAGGAAGCGATTCCCAAACCTTCCATAACAAAGCCATCACTTACAGAGATGAACCTGGAGAAGAGCCCCCTAAGCAAGCTGGTCCTGGGGTTCTCCTCACAAACACCAACAGAACCCACAGAGCCTCAGGACAGCAACACAATTAGACCCAACCAAATCATGAGAAAACAAAAAGATTATTACTTGACACTATGGAATGGATTTACAAAAATACAAAGCAAACTAGAATGCTATTTGAGAGTACACAGTGGCAGAATACCTGACCATAGTGACTGACCCAAATTTAAGGAAAGCTTTGACTATGTACAGACTCAGTGAGCATAGCCTTGCTATTGAGAAAGGCCACTGTAGGCAGACGTGGCTCACAAGAGAAGACAGGCTATGTGCACACTGCCCACATAATGAGGAAACTGAGCTGCACTTCCTAACCTCCTGCCAAATGTATGACCATATTAGACACATATTTCCGTCAAATTACAGAGATCCACAAAGAATTTGAAAACAAACCCAATTTTGATAAACTAACCATAGTTACTGGGTGAAATACCACAGCGTGCCATCACAGCAGCAAGATGTGTGACCTGTTGCCACAAGAAAAGGGCAACCAATGAAGAACAAACACCATTGTAAATACAACCCATATTTATGTTTATTTATTTCCCCTTTTGTACTTTACTATTTGCATATCGTCACAACACTATATATAGACATAATATGGCATTTGAAATATCTTTATCCTTTAGGAACTTCTGTGAGTGTAATGTTTACTGTTAATTTGTATTGTTTATTTCACTTTTGTTTATTATCTATTTCACTTGCTTTGGAAATGTTAACATAGTTTCCCATGCAAATAAAGCCCTTGAATTGAATTGAGAGAGAGAGAGATAGCAAGAGAGAGAGAGTTTGGTTATGATTAAAAACTTGTTCTTTAGATGTTGAAAGAGAGAGTAGATCTAATTAGATGCTGTGAACTGTGAGGGTGTGAAGTTACCTCTCTCTTTGTCTATTCTCTTCTCCTTTTTTCTCATTCTCTTTGATGCTGAGCACTGGAGGAAAGAGACCTAGAGATAGCTATAGTGGGAGGAGAGGACAAATTGTCTCTGTTTCACCTACAGTAGACACACACTCAGCACCCTTCACCCTGTTTGATCAGACAAGCAGAAGATTGGTCATCTGGGGATGAGAGACAGAGGACAGAGGGGGATGTACTGGCATTGCTCAGCACCTGGGGTAAGGGCGGGGTGCTTTAGTTCATCACATTACAGGTTTCATCAGAACATCAACAGTGTTCTGTCCTTAGAACAATCTCTCACAGTCTCACTTCGTCCACGTTCTACAAACATCACATTTTGAATTTGCTCCAAATTTCAAAGTGTTTTTCACACCCTGGGTTAATTCCTGCTGCTCTGCATCGTTCCATTTCTCCATTTCAAAGTTAAGGGTTAAGTTTAGGCACTCTTTCCAAATGGTTAAGGTAAGGGTTAAGGTTTGGGATAGGGTAAAAAAACAATAACAAAAAAAACAGTCTCCAGGACTGGGATCAAATATACAACTTTGTAATCCAGAGTCATGGGATTATGCCCATCTGTCATCCCCGTCCACAACGCTGTTCCAAAACCAAAGCCTACTTGATGGTAATAGCGTTTACTGTTGCCCCTAATGGCTGGTTTTGAAGGCATTTCCCGACATCCTCAGGACATGGATAGACGTCCAATTTCTATGTCAATCTTGAACAATCTCCCTGGTTCTATCTTGTGTTATTAAAGGTCCATTGCAGCTGTTTTTAACTCAATATTATATCATGTCTGGATAACAATTAAGTACCTTACTGTGATTGTTTTCAATTCAAATGGTCAAAAAGACACTAAACATTTCTTTTAGCAAAGAGCAATTTCTCAAGCAAGAACTTTGCTAGGACTGTCTGAGAGTGGTCTGAGTGGGGAGGGGAAAACTTCAAACTAGCTGTTAATGGCAGAGAGGTTTGGAACTCTCTTTTTTATTGGTCTATTACTAATTTACCGCTGGATGATGTCACAAGCCAGGCCAGGTCCTAGAAGGCCAGAAAAGAAAAGAACAGAACAGGATTCTTCTATAAGGTTCTGGACTCACACGGAGGGCCTCTGGATTCATAGAAAGTGGTGTGAATCGCCATGTGTGTGTGTTTGTGTGCGTGTGCGTGCGCGTGCGCGCGCGTGTGCGTGTGTGTGTGTGTGTGTGTGTGTGTGTGTGTGTGTGTGTGTGCCGCAGTCCTCTAACTCATATTACCCCTGACAAGCTGTCTGCTACAGGGATCACCTACTATTAAAGGAAACTCTGGGGAACTGGAGAAAGTGCAATAAAACATAGCAATAATAATATACACAGCAAGGGGGCAGAGACAGCGTAGAAGACTATGAGAGTATATTATACAACCCCTCCAGGATTTTGGGATTCAAATCAAATCAAAGTGTACTTGTCACATGCGCCGAACACAACAGGTGTAGACCTTACAGTGAAATGCTTACTTACACGCCCTTAACCAACAATGCAGTTTTAAGAAAAATACCTAAAAAAAGAAAGAAATAAAAGTAACAAATAATTAAAGAGCAGCAGTAAAATAACAATAGCGAGGCTATATGCAGGGGGTTCTGGTACTGAGTCAATGTGCGGGGGCACCGGTTAGTCGAGGTAATTGAGGTAATACGTACATGTAGGTAGAGTTATTAAAGTGACTATACATAGATAATATCAGAGAGTAGCAGCAGTGTAAAAGAGGGGGGGGGTGGGGCAATGCAAATAGTCTGGGTAGCCTATTTGTAATTGTTTTTGAGCAAAATCAACAAATCTGCATATTATGTGAAGGCTTGCAAGTTCGACCAATCACCACACTATTAATCACACACAACAGTCAAATCATCGCATAAAACTGACCGATCAACGCACTACAAAAAGAGGGCTCAAAATTTCAACCAATCTGTCACGCACTGTCACGCCCGCAACGAGGGTCCCCAGTTTCTATGTTTTCTATTTCTTTGTGTTTGGCCAGGTGTGGTTCTCAATCAGAGGCAGCTGTCTATCATTGTCTCTGATTGGGAATCATAATTAGGCAGCCTTTTTTTCCCGCCTGTGTTTTGTGGGTAGTTGTTTTCTGTATAGTTTAGTTACCTTACAGAACTGTTCGTTTTTCTCTTTGTTATTTTTGTTCAAGTGTTCTGAGTAAATAAAATATCATGAACACGTACCACGCTGCACCTTGGTCCACTTTTTCCGACGGGCGTGACAGAACTACCCACCACAAATGGACCAAGCAGCGTGGTAAGGAGGAGTAGCGTTTTTTGGACTCATGGACTTGGGAGGAAATCCTGGACGGTAAAGGACCCTGGGCAAAGGCTGGGGAATATCGCCGTCCAAAGGAAGAAATAAAGGCAGCGAAGGAGGAGCGGCGTCGATATGAGGAGGCAAGTCATCGAAGCAGGGGGAGATTGGCGGAGTCAGGCTATAGACCTGAGCCAACTCCCCGTGCTTACCGCGGGGAGCGAGTGACCGGGCAGGCACCGCGTTATGCGGGTAAGCGTGCGGTGTCTCTGGTGCACATGCACAGCCCGGTGCGCTCGGAGCCAGCTCTCCGTAAGTACCACGCTAGAGTGGGCATCCAGACAGGGCGGATTGTGCCAGCTCAGCGCTCTTGGTCTCCGGTGCGCCGTTTCGGCCCAGGGTATCCTGCGCTGGCTCTGCGCACTGTGTCTCCGGTGCGCTGTGACTGCTCAGTGCGTCCTATGCCTGCGCTCCGCCCGTGCCTGGCTAAAGTGGGCATTCAGCCAAGAGGAGAGGTGCAAGTGTTAAGCACCAGATCTCCAGTGCTCCCGCACAGCCCGGTTCGACCTGTGCCTGCTCCAAGGACCAGGCCTCCAGTAGGTCTCCCCAGCCTGGTTCATCCTGTGCCTCCTCCAAGGACCAGGCCTCCAGTAGGTCTCCCCAGCCTGGCAAATCCTGTGCCTCCTCCAAGGACCAGGCCTCCAGGGACGGTCCCCAGTCCGAAGCCTCCAGCGACGGTCCCTAGTCCGGAGCCTCCAGCGATGGTCCCCAGTCCGGGACCCGCAACGAGGGTCCCCAGTCCGGGGCCGGCAGCGAGGGTCCCCAGTCCGGGGCCCGCAACGAGGGTCCCCAGTCCGGGACCCGCAACGAGGGTCCCCAGTCCGGGGTCGGCGGCGAGGGTCCCCGCAGCAGAGGCGACACCAAAGTGGGGGGAGCCAGAGGCGGAGGGGGGTCTACGTCCCGCACCAGAGCCGCCGCCGTAAAGGAAGCCCACCCGGACCCTCCCCTTTAGAGTCAGGTTTTGCGGCCGGAGTCTGCACCTTTGGGGAGGGGTACTGTCACGCCCTGGCCATAGAGAGGCTTTTATTCTCTATTTTGGTTAGGCCAGGGTGTGACTAGAGTGGGCATTCTAGTTTCTTTATTTCTATGTTTTCTATTCCTTTGTGTTTGGCCAGGTGTGGTTCTCAATCAGAGGCAGCTGTCTATCATTGTCTCTGATTGGGAATCATACTTAGGCAGCCTTTTCCCACCTGTGTTTTGTGGGTAGTTGTTTTCTGTATAGTTTAGTTACCTTACAGAACTGTTTGTTTTTCTCTTTGTTATTTTTGTTCAAGTGTTCTGAGTAAATAAAATATCATGAACACGTACCACGCTGCACCTTGGTCCACTTTTTCAGACGGGCGTGACACAATCACTGCACATTTACCGCATAATATCCCACTGGGCACAGACCAGTGGGTCCCCAGTGGGATGGTTCAACTAAGCCACACGTCAACAAACTTTTTTCCTCGTCAGCGCATTTTCGTGACAAAATCATTGCATATTGCCTTGCAAAATGGAAGAATTGCCACAGCAAAATCAAGCATTGTTGACTGCAATTATTTACAAATAATATTTGCCGCTTATAGTGAGTGTGTTGGAGGGGCAGACTGTGTCAGACTGTGTGTGTGGGGCAGAGGGTGGCTGCAGACTGTGTCAGACTATGTTTGTGGGGAAGGGATGGGTGCAAAATGTATCAGACTGTGTGTGTGAGGCAGGGGGTGGGTGTAGAGTCCCAATCCACAAGGTACCTTAAAATGCTGCCTTCTAAGGTGCCTTCATTCAGACGATTTTGAAGGCAGCATCCCATGTATCCTTCACTGGGGAGGTTATCCCAAAACACCTTGTGGCGCAACCAAAAATTCTAAACAATTCTGAATTAACGGCGGACAAAAGTCCCCGCTTGGGAGAATATTTTCCAGAAGAATAAGAAATAACTTCACAAAATGTAAGTATAATGTTTATTTATTCACCAAATCATGTTAAAGTGTTCAACAAATTACTGTCATATGCATTTTGAATTAAAATGTTGAGTAACTGTTGTTTAACAGCCCGTTGCCAAGCTAGCTAGCTAGCTAGCTAACACATCATACACGATAGCTAGCTAACATTGCCATTAGTAAGCGATCTTGTCCTGCTTATTGGCTGTTTGGAGATGAACCACTAAACTAACTAACTAGACCTAATCATAGATTCAGCAACATGTCAATTGTGAAGACCCGGACAGTTTTTAAATCATTATTTGGTGAACTTGCCGCCAGCTAATGACATGTAACGTAAACTCACCCCCATTCCGTACAAATGTGCGCAACCGTGACATTCAAACGAGGCTGCAAAGAAAACGAATGGGACTGTAACGACTGTGTTGACTTCAAAATCTGGGGTATGAACTACGTGTCTATTCAAGCGTTGATCGACATGGTAATGGCTCTATAGTATTGGAGAAAAGTAGAAAAAACGGACCCTCCGTTACATCGTGATGTGTCATGCCGTACCGTACAGCACGCATAAAGCAACTATTTCTGTCTTACAATCTCTCTCCACCAAGTGTAGCACTTCTCTCATCGTTTAAAAACAAGAAATGGACAGTGACGGGGGTAAGGGGGGATACCTAGTCATATTTTGCGTCGTCACTGCAAGCAATCACGACTCTCAAAAAAACTGTTTACTTCTATAGATCACTTTAGCACCGTCCTCCCCACCCTCCATTTTTAAAAAGACCCGACAGGGCTCATTGCCATCTTGAATCATGCAGAAACGGGCAGCGTTTAGGTCATGTCATTTATTTTGTTGGCAAGGGGAGAAAGTGTGCTTTACAATGGTACTGACATTACAGTTGATCTGAAAGTATTACGTTTTTGGGGCGATAAAATACGGTCAATTGTACGGACCAAGGCGATGTACAAAAGTGAGTGAGTTTACGTTAGCAAATATTTATTCCCATTTGTCACTTTCCCTTCCCCTATTGTGTTGCACGATTGGGTTTGGTGTTACTAATTAAAATTATAGGCTAAGTTATTCTACTCTTACTGTAAACAACAATATGCAAAACTGTTAACAAAACAATTGCACATGAATAAAGAAAGGTAGTTGTGGCTTCAGCAACTTGAACCAACACTGAAATTTGAGCAGTGAGGTTAATTTCTTCCCCCTTGTGTCTGCTTGTTCCAGCTTGAAGGACATCCCACCCTGCAGATGTAAAGAACTTGTGAACCTCCCAGCCACCAGGATAATCACCATATCCCAGGATATTATTTAGGAGTGTGCAACCTCACAATGTTAGCTAGAAATAGATCCACACATGTTATTGTTAATCATCCAGATTTGTCAGGACATTGTAATTTATGAAGCTCATTCTAAAATACAGATGTGATTTTTTTCTCTCCCGGGGGATTGCACAGTGTGCAAGTCTTCAACCTAGACCACAATTAATTGAAATGAGGTTTTCGTAAAGGGCTGGAACAAAATCTTGTAAAATACTGTCCTGTGTATAAAAAAAATCCTGTGGCGGCCACAAATAAATTTGTCCTCATGTACTGAACAAGCTTATGAATGTTGGAGGTTAATCTGCCTGTCCCTCATTTGGGAATAAATTATTTTGTACAATGGACTGTGTTTTAAGGACTCATGCACAGATACAGGAAAATCAATAAAAATGTTAACATTTATTCAAAATGACAAGTGTCTCCACGTTTCAGATTTTGAGGCTTGGGCACCTGGTGCCTGTTGTTCATTTGTCTAATCCCCTGCAAGGAAAGACAAACGCATCAATATTACAATGCTGTATTCATTTCATTGAATATATATTCTTGTTTGATATCCATTTATATAATTATATTGGACATGTCCTTTATCACATGCCAGTATTTGTATCCAATGCATTTAGCTTACATTGGGAGGAAGTAGCCTAGGCCTTCTAATCTAGTTAGATTGCTTCATATCTCCTTTCAATATTAGTTATCAAAGAATATAAAACCATATTATGTTGAACATCAGTGTCATTAAATAACATGCACAGGTGTGATAGTTGTATGAATGAATCAAAATCTAAACCTACTCACAGAAAGAATATTAGCAGCTCTAATGCAATATTAGTTTCACAGTGAGACGTCACTATCCTGGCTAATAATCATTCTTAAACAGGCAGCAAAAATACATAGCTTATTTAGCTATCTACATTTTTTGATCCTGTATCATGCATGCAAGCTTACCTGTCATGTCCACAATGATGGAACAGCAGACCAAGCAATATGCGTGAGGAGGACCCTATGCCGTAGGAATATTATGCTGGTCTATGTCAGCTACATTCATTAACAGGTACTGAGGAGATCAATTATGTTACTTCTTATTCGTGTCAGATATTTTCCTGTTGGGATAGTTCCATTTTGGGAATTGCTAGCACTAGTTGTTCACACTGCTACAGTGGCTACAATGTAAACAAACGTCTCGTGCTCGGTGGAATGCGAATGCCGTTGTCATGTGATGTTGCCTTCAAATCTACTGCAAAAGTGTTACCTACTAAGGTAGGCACTTTTGGAGGCAGGTAGACAGCAGGCAGCTGCCTTTGGATTGGGACACAGCCTTTGTCAGACTGTGTTTGTATGTGTGTACTGTGTGGGTGGGGAGGTGAATATTACAGTGTGTCCGAGTGTGAGTGTATGCGTGTGTATAAGTGGTGTTGAAGGGGTGGATGGGGTTGTTTACACTCCGGCGCCCTTGGTCCCAGTCGTCCCTCTCTCCCAGCATGCTCCAGGTGTCCCCCCACTTAGTAATTTCCCATGATGCCACGGTCAGCTCCCTGTATGATTAACACACACACAAGCACATCTGTGTGTTTGTGTGTGTGTGTGTGTGTGTGTGTGTGTGTGTGTGTGTGTGTGTGTGTGTGTGTGTGTGTGTGTGTGTGTGTGTGTGTGTGTGTGTGTGTGTGTGTGTGCGTGTGTGTGTGTGTGCGTGCCTGTGTCTGTGTGTATTGCACTGTGATAAACAAAATGGTAGGACTTTACATTACAGCACAGAATTAATCTGGTCATTTGACCAGATTATGCTGTTTTAGCTAAAACTATGTGTGACTTAATTCAATGTCTGAAAAGCAGTGACAACTAAGACATGGGATAGTTACCACCTCAGCAATATAAAGCATTTAGCATTATGCAGGTGTGACCCAATTGGCACAGATGCCAATAAAACGTCTATTCCACGTTGATTCAACATCATGTCATTGAAATGACATGGAAACAATGTGTGTGCCCAGTGAGGGGGTGCATGTGTGTGTTTGTGTGTTTATGTGTGCGCACGTGTTTGCATATGTGTGTGTGTGTTCAAACGTGCATGTGTTTGTGTGTGTGTGTGTGTGTGGTTAGAAGGAATGCACAGGGTGCAGTAATTGAGCGATAAGATCAGTGCGGATGGCTGAGGTGCTGACAGACACTCAGGAGGAGATGAGGCCTGAGAGCAAGAGAGAGAGGTGGGAGAGAGACAGAGAGAAAGAGAGAGGGGAGAGCGAGAGCGAGAGAGAGAGAAGACAATGAAGGAGAGAGAGAAAAGAGGAGAGAGACAGACGGACAGTTCTTGCACCCTGATAGTGGTGTGGTTATTGACACAGTTTTGTTGAGGACACAGGATATCCTGCTGGTACCAGAACACACAGAACACCTGAAACCTGTGGTCCTGTGGGGCTACTGGCCCTGTGGCTGAGGCAGCACTGAAAACCTCTGCAACCCCTGCTCCCCAAACTTCACCACTCATAAAGAGTCAACCTTAACAAGTCTATAAGTTTGTATTGCTTCAGTTACTTGTGTGTGTGAGTGAAAGGTGACACCAGAGAGTGGAGGTGCTGTAACTCTGCTCTAATGCTTCTCTCCCTCACACTCTCCTTCCCTGTTCGCCCCCACTTCGGAATGTTGGGGAACTCAATCTTTCCTAGGATCCATATTCCTCAGGAACCCCCAGATGGAGCCCAGCCATCACCATGGAAATGGGAATAGCGGATGCGGGAATGGGGATAGTGATTTTGGAGTGGGGGTAATGAATGTGGGATATATTCACAGGGGGATGCTAAAAGAAAGGGTTTTACTATGGAGCTGTATGCAAGCACAATTCCCTCTCTTAAAGGACCCATAGCAGCAGTCATGTGTGTCTGTGTGTATCTGTGTATGAGTGTGTGTGTGTGTGTGTGTGTGTGTGTGTGTGTGTGTGTGTGTGTGTGTGTGTGTGTGTGTGTGTGTGTGTGTGTGTGTGTGTGTGTGTGTGTGTGTGCGTGTGTGCGTGTATGCGTGTATGCGTGTATGCGCGTGTGTGTGTGTGTGTGTGTGTGTGTGTGTGTGTGTGTGTGTGTGTGTGTGTGTGTGTGTGTGTGTGTGTGTGTGCGTGCGTGCAAGTCCAGTGGGGGTGCTATGGTTAATAAGGCCTGGGTCGGTGCGATGGGGGGTTATGAAACCTAACGTGTGGTTGCCATGTTCTCAGATTGGAACATATTAATGTTCAAGACACGTTTCATTGGACATTGCAAGAACATTCATGTGTCCAGTTTTCTGTGGGTTAGGAGAATATTCCATTAACGTTCTACCAAATGTACACAGAACATGGTTGCATTTCTCAGAATATAAGATATTAATGTTCTTGACTTGTTTCATGGGAACGTTGCAAGAACAATTCTCTCCCTAGAATTGTTAGCTGGGGAGGGAGGTACTGTGAGGACTTTACCTGGGAAGAAAGGAGGGAGGATTGGAGGGGTAAGGGGGGAGAGAGGGAGGGAGGGGTCAGACAGGAGGGAGAAAGGGATGAAGGAGGGAGGTGGGTGTAAATTGGTAGGAAGCAGGCAGGGGGAATGTTGGTCTTAATCCGTCTCCTCAGAGCTCAAGATCAGGTGTCTGTGTGTCTGAATGGGCCTGTGTCACTCTGAGTATCACAGCACACACACACACACACACACACACACACACACACACACACACACACACACACACACACACACACACACACACACACACACACACACACACACACACACACACACACACACACACACACACTCGACTACCAGAGGGAGAGAGGAGAGAGTTGGAGAGAGACAGGGAGAAAGAAAGCAATTGGGAGATAGGGTTGAGAGGGAGTGTGTTGGTGGCTTTCAGAGCTTTCATAATGCTCCTTGTCTCTTTAGATCTTTGTGTCTTTCTATATTTCTTGTTTGTTTGTGTGTGTGTGTGTGTGTGTGTGTGTGTGTGTGCGTGCGTGCGTGCGTGCGTGCGTGCGTGCGTGCGTGCGTGCGTGCGTGCGTGCGTGCGTGTGTCTGTCGCTCTCTCACTCTTTCTTTCACTCACTCTTTCTCTCTCTCTTTTTTCTCTCTCCCTCTCTCTGGTCTGTCCTTCCTCACAGGCACCTCAAAACAGAGCAAGAGACAATTAGTATTGAATTTGTTTTCCCCCTTTCCTTCCCCCCTCCCTCCCTCCATCCCTCTCTCCTCTCCCCCTCTCCCTCCCTGTGGGTCTCTAAGTGTGATTCCAGGCTGACAGTAATGTGCCTTTGGCGTGTTGTCATAATACCAGAGACCCAAACAAGTCATAACACACACATCGCAAATGCAGGGGGAGAGGGGAGAGGGGAGAGGGGAGAAGGGAGAAGGGAGAAGGGAGAAGGGAGAAGGGAGAGGGGAGAGGGGGACGAGATGGAGGAGGACAAGGGTCTGGAAGGGGCTGTTCCTCTGAAGCCGTAATGAGTATTTGGTACATGGGCTTGGAGACTGTGCTGGGTCTTGTATACTAAAGGTTAGAGAAAGACCAACTTGAAAGATCACACTCACCTAATTCCCAGCGAGAAACCTAACCCCACCCTCCATCCCAACCCCTCTCTCTGTGTGGTGTGTTACTAATTACACTAGTGCTGTCTACAAAACAGCTCCCTCATTTTTCACCTGCAGACACTTACATTCTTACCTGACACACACACACACACACACACACACACACACACACACACACACACACACACACACACACACACACACACACACACACACACACACACACACACACACATACACACACACATTGCTGTCTCCCCTCTCTACTGCCTCTCCCTCCCTCTCTCTGTAACTCTAGTCTGATGGAGTGATATCTATCTGATCCTAAACCAGTCTCAGGTGTCCCTCAGCAACACTCACAACATATCAGTCATCCCTAAAGCTGCCCCCAGCCCCAAAAAAACACACACACACGTCAATACCTTAACCAACCAAGAAAACACTGGATTGGTTAATACTAGAAAAGAAAGCAAGATGAAGCAGTGATGGACACACATCTTAGGGGGATTCCCTGAACCTGGTTGGACCACACACACACACAAACACACACACACACTAAGGAGAATGGAGAGCGCAGACCTAACCAATGTGCGATCCAGTTCAAGTCTCTGGCAGAGACAGAGCTTTATTTTCCCATTCTTAAGAACATTGTTGTGCCCTTTTCTGAGAATATGAAGACACTATCATAATGTTGGTCGATACTCCTCAGCATTCCAGTCAACAGGTCTGCAGGTTGTAGAGGCTGTAGATGGAGGGGTTGTGGAGAAATGGTGTCTGAGTGAGACAGTGCCTGGGGGTCTAGCAGGGGGGTCTGAGAGGGGGCAGACAGGTAATTCCATCCTGGACCCTCATAGTGACCCCAAAACACAGACCCCTGCCTCAGGCTTCAGAGGACCCAAAACACACACACACATTCACTCTCCATCCTACCCTTTAGAGAAGAGACACCACGAAAACGAACACACACAAGTGGTATAACACCTTGAAAGATTATAAGGACGTACCATCAACCATCGACATCACTGCACAATTGGCTAGCATAGACTAGAACTGCAAAGAGAATGTTACTGTAGGTGAATGCTGAAGTGCTTTTCATTCAGATCAATGTGCTGACTCCAGAGCATGTCTGGGATTGTTAACGGTTCTCATCACCACTGTTTAGACTGAAAGGAGCAGAGAGCTGGCGGAGAAGAGGGGCCAAAACATTTTATACAATTTAGAAACTGATTCTTGGATTAGATGTCACCATCAAGATCTAATGTTGTTACCAATTTGACTTTAGATTCTGACATTTATTCCTCTTTCTCCAAACGTCAAATTTCTAAATTGCTTCAAACATAAAATGCCAATGTGTTTTGACAGCTTGGGTTAAGTCCTCCTGCTTAGCATAATTTCGTTTCAAAGTTAAGGTTTTGAATAGGGTTCAAACATTCAGTTTAGCTATTCATTCCAAATGGTTACGTTAAGGGTTAAGGTTTGGGATAGGGTTAAAACAACAACAAAAAAACATGTGTGTCTAACACTGGGATTGACCACACAAACTCCTGACCCGGAGACATGGGATTATTCCTATCCCCGTCCACAACACCCTAGCAAAACCCAAGTTTACTTGATGGTAATATCGCCCACTGTTGCCCCTAGTGGCTGGCTTTGACATTTTATCAAACATCATACATTTTGAAGTCAATCTTGAGAGATCTGCCTGGATGTCACACTCTGGCCCACCTCCACGTTTACTCTCACACTGCAGAGAAGGATGACGTTTCCCCTTGATATTGATCTATGGTCAGTTTGTTGATTTCACCCTGATTGTCAAAGCGAGTGTACGCTGATCCTAGATACAGTATCTGCCAAATGGCATGGCAACTTCTACGTGTGTGTGTGTGTGTGTGTGTGTGTGTGTGTGTGTGTGTGTGTGTGTGTGTGTGTGTGTGTGTGTGTGTGTGTGTGTGTGTGTGTGTGTGTCTGTGTGCGTGTGCGTGTGCCTGCATGCCTGTTTGCCTGCCTGTGTGTGTAGGGGGGGCTGGTGAGTGAGAGGGCTACTGAGGTTTTACCATTAAACTCTTCTGTCAGTCAGACTCTTGGCTGGTATGATTTTATTGGCTCCTTGTTGTTTTAAGTGATGGTTGTTTTAATCCCTGACTCTCACTCTTCAGATGATGTGTTAAGTAAGCCCCATACAGAGAGTGTGTGTGTGTGTGCGTGTGTGCGTGTTAATCCCCATACAGGGAGCGTTGGAGTTAGTTTAGCTTGGCGTGGAATGCTGAAATGAAAATAGTGGAAGGGAGACAGAACAAAATAAGCAGAACAATTAACACAGCTGGAGCTGCTGTCTGCCTGTCAGAACCAATCACAGCTAACAGAGAAGAAGATCAATTACACTAGAGACAAGGAGAAGATCAATTACACTAGAGACAAGGAGGGAGGGAGAATGAGAAGGGGCGAGAAAGAGAGAACGCAAGGGGAGAAATGGAGAGAGGGAGGAAGAGAGAGAAAGTACAGAAGCAAGGAAAGAGAGTCAGAACCCCAGATAGAGGGTGGGGTGGGGTGGGGGGGTGGGGGGGGGGGGTAGAGAGAGAATTGGAGGACCTGGTTGAGTGGTCAGATATCTTAGCTGTAGGTGGCCTCAGAGTGGTTTGGTCAAGGCCAACCTCAAAACAACAGAGAGGAATACATCCATTAATCTGACATCAGGGTATAGAGGGCAATAAGCACAGCCAGCCAGCATCAGATCCTGCTTATCCTCCCCAAGGAATGAATCCACAGCACATCTGCTCAGCATATGACCCTTCTGGGTTGCACTGGAGCAGCCAAACAACATTTGTGGAACGTTACCATAGCGTTGTCTGATGGTTCTGGTCAACTTTTTCCACTAAATGAGATGTACGGGAGTTAGAGTTTTAACACACCTTAATTTTGCAATTAGCGGAAAGGGGAATGTCCATTTTTCCCACTTTTCTTTCTCTTTTTTAAATCTTTGTCTCTCTCTCTTACCTCTCTCCTCTTTTTTTGCTCTTAACTTTTCCCGCTCTCCCCCCAGGGGTCCAAATGAGTGCCTGATGTACGGGTAAGAGACACACACACTGGGAGAGGGACAATGGGATCCAGATGGGTGATAGATGGATATAGAGGATAAGCAATAAGTGATTGTAGTTTAAAGTTACAGTCCCAGGTCCATCCACTGGCTGGGTGATTAATGATGCTTTACTGGCAATGAGTGTCAACTTTTTCCACTTACACAGACACACACATACACAGAAATATCCACACTTGTACACACACACATACCCCCCTCACACATACACATGTCCCACTATCACACCACCACAATGCTAAGCTGTTGGGGGGCATGGGGCAGAAGAAACAAAGGATGATGTTTGGAGACAGTGGTGTGATGTATGGATTTTTATTTATTTTATTTAACCTTCAGTTAACTAGGCAAGTCAGTTAAGAACAAATTCTTGTTTACAATGACGACCTACACCGGCCAAACCCTTCCCTAACCCGGACGACGCTGGACCAGTTGTGCGCCGCCCTATGGGACTCCCGATCACGGCCGGTTGTGATACAGCCCGGGATCAACCAGGGTCTGTAGTGACGCCTCTAGCACTGCGATGCACCGCTGCGCTAGAATGAGGAAGGATAGCAGATTGGTCCTGCTCTCTCCAGTAGATCACATGACCACAGTTTGTCAGATCCCTGTGGATCAGAGAGAAATCACACATACACATCTGGAACACATCTACAACAGGAAACAGAACACTGAGACAACGGTGTTACAACGGCATCCCAGTGCTTACAAAGCTATGATAGGGCTCTCAGAACACTGCCTGGATGCTATAATGCATCACCTCTCCATCACACATTGCTGTCCTCTATCCTCTGTCCTCCCTTCTCCCTTTCTCTCTCATCAGTTCAGCGCTTCTGCTCTTTTCTATAACCCGTAGGGAACACAATATGTGGTCTATACTTGGCATGTAAGTTTCTCACTTATGGGTGGTGATAGTGGGCAGGGTATATACAAATTAAATACTGTAGTATTTACTATTGTCAGAGTCGTGTGTATAGGTGGCAGGGAAGTCAGGCGCAGGAGAGTCGTGTAAAATGGAGTCTTTTAATGAATGTCCAAATACATGCTCCATAACACTAATAAGAAACGAACTTAAACAAATATGGGTACGAAGACCCGTCGCGCACCTATACACATAAAAAACAATACTAACAAGAAACAATCTCTGACAAAGACATGAGGGGAAACAGAGGGTTAAATACACAAGAGGTAATGGATGGGATTGAAAACAGGTGTGTGGGAAGACAAGACAAAACCAATGGAAAATGAAAAATGGATCGATGATGGCTAGAAGACCGGTGACGTCGACCGCCGAACACCGCCCGAACAAGGAGAGGCAACGACTTCGGCAGAAGTCGTGACAGTACCCCCCCCCCCCCCCCCCCTGACGCGCGGCTCCAGCAGCGCGTCGACACCGGCCTCGGGGACGACCCGGAGGGCGAGGTGCAGGGCGATCCGGATGGAGGCGGTGGAATTCTTTTAACATGGAAGGATCTAAAACGTCCTCCACCGGAACCCAGCGTCTCTCCTCCGGCCCGTACGCCTCCCAGTCCACGAGGTACTGAAGGCCCCTCGCCCGACGTCTCAAATCCAAAATGGATCGAACAGAGTACGCCTGGACCCCCTCGATGTCAAGAGGAGGCGGAGGAACTTCACGCACTTCAGCCTCCTGGAGCGGGCCAGCCACCACCGGCCTGAGGAGAGACACATGGAACGAGGGGTTAATACAGTAATTAGTGGGCAGTTGTAACCTATAACATACCTCGTTCACTCTCCTCAGGACTTTAAACGGCCCCACAAACCGCGGACCCAGCTTCCGGCAGAGCAGGCGGAGGGGCAGGTTTCGGGTCAAGAGCCAGACCCTGTCCCCTGGTGCGAACACCGGCGTCTCACTGCGGCGACGGTCTGCGCCAAGTCTCTGGCGCCTTATGGCGCGCTGAAGGTGGACGTGGGCTGCCTCCCAGGTTTCCTCAGCGCGCCGAAACCAATTGTCCACCGCAGGAGCCTCGGTCTGGCTCTGATGCCAAGGAGCCAGAACCGGCTGATACCCTAATACACATTGAAAAGGAGTGAGGTTAGTGGAGGAGTGACGTAGCGAGTTCTGGGCCATCTCTGCCCAGGGCACGAACTTCGCCCACTCCCCCGGCCGGTCCTGGCAATAGGACCGCAAAAACCTGCCCACATCCTGGTTAACTCTCTCCACCTGCCCATTACTCTCGGGGTGAAAACCTGAGGTAAGACTAACCGAGATCCCCAGATGTTCCATGAACGCCTTCCAGACCCTTGATGTGAACTGGGGACCCCGATCAGACACTATATCCTCAGGCACCCCATAGTGCCGGAAAACGTGTGTAAACAGGGCCTCTGCAGTTTGTAAGGCCGTAGGGAGACCGGGCAAAGGGAGGAGACGACAGGACTTCGAAAACCGATCCACAATGACCAGGATCGTGGTGTAACCCTGTGAAGGTGGAAGATCAGTCAAAAAATCCACCGACAGGTGCGACCACGGCCGTTGAGAAACGGGTAAAGGTTGAAGCTTACCTCTGGGCAGGTGTCTAGGAGCCTTGCACTGGGCGCACACCGAGCAGGAGGAAACATAAATCCTCACGTCCTTGGCTAAAGTGGGCCACCAGTACCTCCCATCAAGACAGCGCATCGTCCGACCTATCCCAGGATGACCAGAGGAGGGTGACGTGTGAGCCCAATAGATCAATCGGTCGCGGACAGCAGACGGAACGTACAGACGACCAGCTGGACACTCAGGAGGAGAGGGCTCTGCACGTGACGCCCGCTCAATGTTCGCGTCCAGCTCCCACACTACTGGCGCCACCAAACACGAAGCTGGGAGTATGGGAGTGGGATCCATGGACCGCTCCTCTGTGTCATACAGCCGAGACAATGCGTCTGCCTTGACGTTCTGGGAGCCTGGTCTGTAAGTAAGGGTAAACACAAAACGAGTGAAAAACATGGCCCACCTTGCCTGGCGAGGATTCAGTCTCTTCGCCTGCCGGATGTACTCCAGATTGCGGTGGTCAGTCCAGATGAGAAAAGGGTGTTTAGCCCCCTCAAGCCAATGCCTCCACGCCTTCAAGGCTTGTACGACAGCTAACAGCTCCCGGTCCCCCACATCATAGTTTCGCTCCGCCGAGCTGAGCTTCTTCGAAAAGAAAGCACAGGGGCGAAGCTTCAGTGGCACACCCGAACGCTGAGAGAGCACTGCTCCTATCCCAGCTTTGGATGCGTCCACCTCCACTATGAATGGCAAAGAGGGATCCGGATGAGCCAACACAGGCACCGAGGTAAACAGAGTCTTCAGGTGTCCAAAAGCCCTGTTCGCCTCAGCCGACCACTGCAAGCGCACCGGGCCCCCCTTTAGCAGTGAGGTAATGGGAGCAGCAACCTGACCAAAACCCTGGATAAACCTCCGGTAGTAATTGGCAAACCCTAAAAAACGCTGCACCTCCTTTACCGTGGTTGGAGTCGGCCAATTACGCACGGCTGTAATGCGGTCGCTCTCCATTTCCACTCCTGAAGTGGAAATCCGATGCCCTAGGAAGGAGATGGATTTTTGGAAGAACAAGCAGTTCTCAGCCTTGACATATAGATCATGCTCCAACAGGCGACCAAGCACCCTGCGCACCAGGGACACATGCTCGGCGCGTGTAGTGGAGTATATCAGAATATCATCGATATACACCACTACACCCTGCCCATGCAGGTCCCTGAAAATCTCATCTACAAATGATTGGAAGACTGATGGAGCATTCATCAACCCATATGGCATGACAAGGTACTCATAATGACCTGAGGTGGTGCTAAATGCCGTCTTCCACTCATCACCCTTCCGAATACGCACCAGATTGTACGCACTCCTGAGATCCAATTTTGTGAAGAAGCGTGCCCCGTGCATTGACTCAATAACTGTATTTATCAGAGGTAACGGGTAACTATATTTCACCGTGATTTTATTGAGACATCGATAATCAATGCACGGGCGTAAACCGCCATCCTTCTTCTTCACAAAAAAGAAACTCGAAGAGGCTGGTGAAATGGATGGCTGAATGAACCCCTGACGCAGGGATTCAGAGATATATGTATCCATAGCCACCGTCTCCGCTTGCGACAGGGGATACACGTGACTCCTGGGATATGCAGCGTCTACCAGGAGATCTATCGCACAACCCCCCGTCGATGAGGTGGTAATTGAGACGCCTTCTTTTTACAGAAGGCGAGAGCCAAATCAGCATATTCGGGGGGAATGCGCACGGTGGAGACCTGGTCTGGACTTTCCACCGTAGTAGCACCAACGGAAACCCCTAAACACCTACCTGAGCACTCTCGCGACCACCCTGTGAGAGCCCTGTGGCCAAGAAACAGTGGGGTTATGACAAGTTAACCAGGGTAGGCCTAGCACCACAGAATACGCAGGAGAATCAATAAGGAAAAGACTAATCTTCTCCTTGTGACGCTCCTGCGTTATCATACACAAAGGTGCGGTGACCTCCCTGATAAACCCTGAACCTAATGGTCGACTATCTAAGGCATGAATAGGGAAAGGCATATCCACAGAAACAATAGGGATCCCTAAACTATGAGCTAAATCTTTATTAATGAAATTCCCAGCTGCGCCTGAATCTACTAGCGCCTTATACTGGGAATGCAGGGAAAAATCCGGAAAAGTGACAGAGACAAACATTAGTGCGACAGAGGGCTCTGGATGAGAATGGTGCCTACTCACCTGGGGTGATGCCAGAGTGCCCTGCCTGCCTTCTCTATTCCCAGAGGAACCAACCCGGCACCGACCAGCAGTGTGATCTCTGCGACCATAGATGGTGCTCGAGCGGGAACCCCCTCCGGTTTCCCTGCGCACCATCCCTCCCAATTCCATAGGTTCGGGAGAGAGGGTGCGGGAGGATGGAACAACCAGACCCCGATCTAGACGTCCACGAGTAGCCAGCATGTTGTCCAGCCTGATGGACATGTCCACCAGCTGGTCGAAGTTGAGGGTGGTGTCTCTACAGGCCAGCTCCCGACGGATGTCCTCGCGTAGACTACAGCGGTAATGGTCGATCAGGGCCCTGTCGCTCCATCCAGCGCCGGCAGCCAAGGTTCTAAACTCCAAAGCAAACTCCTGTGCACTCCTCGTCTCCTGCCTCAGATGATAGAGGCGCTCACCCGTCGCTTTGCCTTCGGATGGGTGGTCGAATACCATCCGGAAATGGCGGATGAACTCCTCAAAATGGTCCAACGCCGCATCCTCCTCTCTACACACAGCGCTGGCCCACTCCCGGGCTTTCCCGGTGAGGCATGAGACGAGGGCGCAACTCTTCTCACGGTCCGATGGTACTGGGGAGACCGTGGCCAGATACAACTTCAGTTTAAGGAGGAAACCCTGGCAGCCGGCAGTATCTCCGTTGTATCCAGTGGGTAGGGGTAAATGGATTTTGTTCGGTTCAGGAGGGGAGAAAGTGTTCAAGGAATACCCTGGTTGTGGGAGTGGAGGCGCTGGAGAAACTCCCTGTCTCTCCCAGCGGTCCATATTCTGGACAATGCGATCCATGACGGCGCTCAAACATTCAATCTCCTCCGTTTGTTCCCGGACGCGTTCCTCCACCTCCATGAGCGTAGTGTCCTCTCCTGCTGACTTCATATTATCGGTCAGAGATTCTGTCAGAGTCGTGTGTATAGGTGGCAGGGAAGTCAGGCGCAGGAGAGTCGTGTAAAATGGAGTCTTTTAATGAATGTCCAAATACATGCTCCATAACACTAATAAGAAACGAACTTAAACAAATATGGGTACGAAGACCCGTCGCGCACCTATACACATAAAAAACAATACTAACAAGAAACAATCTCTGACAAAGACATGAGGGGAAACAGAGGGTTAAATACACAAGAGGTAATGGATGGGATTGAAAACAGGTGTGTGGGAAGACAAGACAAAACCAATGGAAAATGAAAAATGGATCGATGAAAAATGGACCGCCGAACACCGCCCGAACAAGGAGAGGCAACGACTTCGGCAGAAGTCGTGACAACTATAGTTAAAAAAGTGTAGTGTTTTTGAGGACTGTAGTTTTTTTTGCGGACATTACTGTAGTATTTACTACAGTGTTCTTTCTTGTGGATAATACTGTAGTATTTACTATAGTATTATACAGTATACTACAACATTCTATAGAAAGTACTACACATGATTGAGGGATACTCTAGTGTGTAGAGTAGTGTTCTACTATTTTACTATTTTACTACAGAATTCTATAGTAAGTACTGTAGTAGTATATAGTAAAATGTATTATTTTTTAATGTGGTATATCTATCTATTTGTCTATGTTCTCTCTCTGTAGCTCCATGTAGTGTGAGACAGACGTGAGGATAGTCTAGTGATGTCCCAGTGTTCAGCACCGCCAGGGTGACTGTCTCCACCCAGACCACACCACTCCTGAACCTGAATTCCAAATCAACCCCTTGACCTTATACCCTTTAGCACTTCCTATATCCTATATCTGAAGGGATTGGTTTACCCAATATGGCGAAGCTTTCACCTTGCGTATGCTGGTGTATCAGAGGGTTAGAGGGTTAGCGGCTATGGGTAGTTTTGGAATTCAGTTCAAAGAATTCAGTTCACACAATGCTCACCAGAGCCCAGATCCAGACCCAGCAGCTGGCTCTCTCCAGCTGGACAGTGAGGCCACACATAGAAAACAGCTCAGTGAGTTAACAGTAAGTTCCACTGCATAGCTGGGATTGGTGGGGATCTCAGCACATCATCATTCCTGAGTCAACATACTGTAGCCACATACTTCCTCTCAAAGGTACCTGTGGAGTTGGTTAGCCTGGTCCCAGGTCTTTTTGAGCTGTCTTGCCAACTCCTACTGTCAGCACAAACAGGGACCAGGCTAGAAGTTGGTCACTGCTTTTCTCAAAGACCACCAACAAGGTTCCAAGCGCAACAAATTCCCAAAATACACGTCTTTACGGTTGAGATTCAGACACAGAATGGGACAGGAGTGGCTTTGTGTCAGTATCCAATGCGGCCATAATACGGTTGGCGCCTCCTATACAGCTTTAGCAGAGAAAACATTTTTTTTAAAGAACACCATTTTCAATGCGCTCACCTCTGGAAGACTGATATGACTTGGACAGCTTCTGATGTGTTAATGATTAGTTAATTAATGACCTCTACATCAGACAACACATCAATACACAAAGACAGACAGACAAGCCTCCCATTTGGATTGTCCTGTACACACAGGTAGATAGACTATCCTCCCTTTACATACCTTGGCATCTATCAGTTCCTCTGCCATAAGCACTATGTCTTTAACATCAGTTTGTCTTAAAAGGGCAGTGCAGTTAAAAACAAGATTTACCCAATAACCACATTTCCATTCATAGTTTTTATGCGAGTAAAGTCATACCGTATAAAAAACAAATTACGACAGCTGTGATGGAAACAGGAAGTTTCGGTACAATTTTATAAATGCAGACAGATCATTTGTTCATTCGACTTGGTGGTATAAGGGCACAAGGCGAGACCCAAATGCAGACACAGGAGGCAGATGGTAGAGCTCCGATATTTATTATAACAAAGGGAGTAGGCAGGTCGGGGACAGCCGAGAATTCGCTCGCTCTGACTGGCCGTTAGATTGGGGATGGAATCCAGAGGATAGGCTGGCCGACGCCCGAATAAAGGTGCAGAACGCCTTCCAGAACTCAGACGAGAACCCCGGTCGGAAACCATATCCACCGGGAGTCCATGGATCCGGAAGAGGTGCTGCACCATGAGCTGGGCCGTTTCCTTGGCAGAGGGTAGTTTAGGGAGAGGGATGAAATGATTGAGAACCGATCCACCACTGTCAGAATGACGGTGTTGCCATCAGACTGGGGAAGCCCAGTGTCAAAGTCCAGAGAGATATGAGACCAGGGACGATGAGGGACCGGTAGTGGCTGAAGAAGGGCAGAAGGAGCTTGCCGTGGAGTCTTGCACACACCGTGCATGCGGCGACGAAGGCAGAGACGTCAGGAACCAATGTGGGCCACCAGAAACGTCATCGGAGGAATGCTAGGGTACGGCGGGAACGTGGATGACAGGTCAGCCTGGAGGAATGAGCCCATTCCAGGACCCGGGACCGGACTGAGTTGGGGACAAACAGCTGGTTAGCCGGGCACCCTTCAGGTCCAAGCTGGGAACATTGTGCCTTGCGAACCAGGGTCTCAATCCCCCAACCCGCTGAGGCTGCAAGGCATGAGATAGGGAGATTAGTTTCGGAGCCAGAGGTTGTGGCAGAGGAACTATAGAGGTGGGAGAGGGTGTCAGGCTTAACATTTTTGGACCCTGGGTGGTAAGAAATGAATCTTGTAAACAAGAGCCCACCGGGCCTGCCTGGAGTTTAGGTGCTTGGCTGTACGGAGATATTCCACATTTTTATGGTCGGTCCAGACCAAGAATGACTGTTCTGCTCCTTCCAGCCAGCGCCTCCACTCTTCCAATGCCATCTTGACCGCCAGGAATTCTTGGTTGCCTACGCCGTAGTTCCTCTCTGCAGGATTGAGACAATGGAGCAGAAAGGCACATGGATGAAGCTTTTGGTCCTGGGCAGATTGCTGGGACAGGATGGCTCCCACTCCAACGTTAGAAGCATCAACCTCTATCACAAATTGACGGGACAGGGTCCGGATGGACAAGGATGGGTGCTGTGGTGAACCGATGCTTCAGGTCCAGTAAAGCTCGGTCGACAGCTGGAGACCATGTGAACGGTACCTTGGGAGAGGTGAGTGCAGAGAGGGGGTCGCCAGGGTATTGTAGCCCTGAATGAAACGGCAGTAGAAGTTAGCAAAACCCAGGAAACGCTGTAACTGCACCCTGGACCTAGGTTGAGGCCAATCTACCACTGATTTCACTTTTCCAGGATCCATTTTGACATTTCCCTCAGCAATGTCATATCCCAGAAAGGAGATTGTCGAGCGGTGGAACTCACTTCTCACCTTTCACGAACAAATGGTTCTCCAGGAGGCGCTAAAGGACCTGTCTGACATAAAGAACATGTTCTTGGCAGACCAGGAAAAAAACAGGATGTCGTCAAGCTAGACAAACACAAAACGGTTTAGCATGTCCCGGAGCACATCGTTTACCAGAGCCTGGAAGACAGCTGGGGCGTTGGTGAGTCCGAACGGAATGACCAGGTACTCATAATGTCCGCTGGCTGTGTTGACAGCTGTCTTCCACTCATCTCCTTCATGTATCCAAACCAGGTGGTAGGCATTCCAAAGGTCCAGCTTGGATAAAATGGTGTTCCCCTGGAGAGGTTTGAAAGCCGAGGAGAGGAGTGGTAGGGGGTAACGATTCTTAATTGTAATGTCATTCAGTCCCCGGTAGTCAATGCATGGACGCGGGGTCTTGTCCTTCTTCTCCACAAAGAAAAACCCTTCGCCGGCAGGAGATGCAGACGGACGGATGCCTCCAATAGCCAGAGACTCCTCTATGAACTCCTCCATGGCATTGGTCTCCATGGCATTGGTCTCACTTCCAGGAGGTTGTGGTACTCTGTGGGGATGGCAGAGAAATCCAAAGCCTTGCTAAAGCCCCGAGGAGGACGTCTCGGGGACGGCTGTGCTGCTTTAAGATAGTGGGAATGGCAAAATGGGCTCCAACCAAGGATGGTGCAAAATGGGCTCCAACCAAGGATGTGCAAAAGCACAAAAAAAGGTGTGCAGGTGATGGGAATTAGGGAACTCCCAGTCTGGCTCACCAGAGTACTTGTACCCACCATAGACAAGGGTTTCCTAACAGGGCAGGTAGCTATATAATGTCCTGCCCCTCCACAGTACAGACAACAGTTTGAACTTGCCTACGTGAGCGTTCCCCAACTGATAACCTAGCTCTTCACAGTTGCATAGGCTCCGGAGTATCCAACTCACCCCTCATTGATGATTCTCGGGGAACCACGTGTGTTTTCGGCTCTCCTCGGAAATACACCTTTCGGGGATTTCTGGATTCCTTAGGACGAGTGCCATCATCAGAAGAACAAGTGTTCCCGAAGGCCCAACCTCCTCTCACACCGGCGTTCTCGTAGACGGCCATCAATCCTAATCAAAAGGGCGATTAGGGAATCAAGGTCCAGTGGTATTTCCCGAGCTGCGAGCTCGTCCTTTATCCTCTCTCACAGTCCGTGGAGGAAGGTGTCGAACAGAGACTCCGGATTCCAGGAACTCTCGGCGGCCAATGTGCGAAAATCTTTTGCGTAATCTGCCACACTACGGGAGTTCTGATGTACCTGCAGTAGTTTGAGCCTCCTCCCTCCCGGGCACCGGAGAATCGAAAACCTTCCTCACTTCTGCCATGAATTCCTCCAAGCTCTGGCACACATCAGATTGCTGCTCCCACACAGCTGTTGCCCAGGAGAGCGCTCTTCCAGACTTTAGCGTGATTAAATACGTTATCCTCGATCAGTCCGACGGGAATGAAGAGGGCTGGAGTTCGAAGATGAAAGATCACTGGGAAAGGAACGCCCGGCAGGTACCAGAATCGCCTGCATCACGTTCGGGAGGTGGTATGCGGGGCTCTCGGGGTGCCGGGGTAGGTTGAACCAATCCACCACTAGTAGGAAGGTTACTGGGTGGTTGGAGGTCTCACATGTGGCATGCTGCCTATGAGCTAATTCACTGATTTGCTCCATTATCGCCTTAAACCCTTGATCCTGGCGTTCCGTCAGGGAACGAAGCCCTTCCAAAAGGTCCCAAAGTAGCTCCTCATGCCTCCCAACTGTGGCTACCTGCAGGGAGACAACGTGACGGAGCTGCTCCAAGTCTGCTGGGTCTGTCATGGCCAGTTCGTACTATAAGGGCGCAAGGGGAGACTCAAATGCAGACACAGGAGGCAGATGGTAGAGCTCCGATATTTATTATAACAAAGGGAGTAGGCAAAGGCAGGTCAGGGACAGGCGAGAGTTCATAAACCAGGTCAGAGTCCAAACAGTACCAGATGATAGGCAATCTCGAGGTCAGGCCAGGCAGGGGTCAGAAACAATATCCGAGTCCAAAACAGTACAAAGGGATAGGCAGGATGGTAGTCAGAACAGGCAGAGTGGTCAGGCAGGCGGGTTCGGAGTCATGACAGGCAAGGGTCGAAACCAGGAGGACTAGAAACAAATAGAGACTGGAAAAAATATGAGCAAGGAAAAACGCTGGTTGACTTGGCAAACAAGACGAACTGGCACAGAGAGACAGGAAACACAGGGATATATACACCGGAGATAATAAGCGACACCTGGAGGGGGGTGGAGACAATCACAAGGACAGGTGAACCAGATCAGGGTGGGACAGGTGGGATCTTTTTGTGTCTGTAAAATTGCAGTGGAAACGCAACAATATTTATATAATAGCCATCATATCGAAGTAAAGTTGGAGTCACGCAATGATATGGTGTGTGGTCCTCCACTATGCTGGAAAGCTTGCAGTTTATTAGAACTTCACAGGGTAGTGAAAGTGAAGCTTGATGCTCTTATTCTGGTGACATGATGTCCATGCTTGACTGCCATTTGACAAATAAAAATATTATTGTTCTTATCCATAAAAACCTCACCATGTAGACTATACCCTCACAGCCTACCTGCACTGTATCTGTGAGCTCCATAATAACCTCACCATGTAGACTATACCCTCACAGTCTACCTGCACTGTATCTGTGAGCTCCATAATAACCTCACCATGTAGACTATACCCTCACAGTCTACCTGCACTGTATCTGTGAGCTCCATAATAACCTCACCATGTAGACTATACCCTCACAGCCTACCTGCACTGTATCTGTGAGCTCCATAATAACCTCACCATGTAGACTATACCCTCACAGTCTACCTGCACTGTATCTGTGAGCTCCATAATACCTCACCATGTAGACTATACCCTCACAGTCTACCTGCACTGTATCTGTGAGCTCCATAATAACTCACCATGTAGACTATACCCTCACAGTCTACCTGCACTGTATCTGTGAGCTCCATAATAACTCACCATGTAGACTACACCCTCACAGTCTACCTGCACTGTATCTGTGAGCTCCATAATAACCTCATGTAGACTATACCCTCACAGCCTACCTGCACTGTATCTGTGAGCTCCATAATAACCTCACCATGTAGACTATACCCTCACAGTCTACCTGCATTGTATCCGTGAGCTCCATAATAACCTCACCATGTAGACTATACCCTCACAGTCTACCTGCACTGTATCTGTGAGCTCCATAATAACCTCACCATGTATACTATACCCTCACGGTCTACCTGCACTGTATCTGTGAGCTCCATAATAACCTCACCATGTAGACTATACCCTCACAGTCTACCTGCACTGTATCTGTGAGCTCCATAATAACCTCACCATGTAGACTATACCCTCACAGCCTACCTGCACTGTATCTGTGAGCTACATAATAACCTCACCATGTAGACTATACCCTCACAGCCTACCTGCACTGTATCTGTGAGCTCCATAATGACCTCACCATGTAGACTATACCCTCACAGTCTACCTGCACTGTATCTGTGAGCTCCATAATGACCTCACCATGTAGACTATACCCTCACAGTCTACCTGCACTGTATCTGTGAGCTCCATAATAACCTCACCATGTAGACTATACCCTCACAGCCTACCTGCACTGTATCTGTGAGCTCCATAAAAACCTCACCATGTAGACTATACCCTCACAGTCTACCTGCACTGTATCTGTGAGCTCCATAATAACCTCACCATGTAGACTATACCCTCACAGTCTACCTGCACTGTATCTGTGAGCTCCATAAAAACCTCACCATGTAGACTATACCCTCACAGTCTACCTGCACTGTATCTGTGAGCTCCATAATAACCTCACCATGTAGACTATACCCTCACAGTCTACCTGCACTGTATCTGTGAGCTCCATAATAACCTCATCATGTAGACTATACCCTCACAGCCTACCTGCACTGTATCTGTGAGCTCCATAATAACTCACCATGTAGACTACACCCTCACAGTCTACCTGCACTGTATCTGTGAGCTCCATAATAACCTCATGTAGACTATACCCTCACAGTCTACCTGCATTGTATCTGTGAGCTGTTGGCTAGAGTGCACGTGCCAAGACCACAGTAGGTACTATTTCTATTTAACACAACAGTTTTTGTGACAAAACTATCGGTGCAGTTAAAAATGCGATGGAAACACATTGAACATTTGATTTTTATCGGGACATGAAAACTTAAGCAAAAAATGACATTTTGTGTGCACTACGTCATCGCGGTCTGAGTTTTATCCACATCAAGTCAGTTTGGTGGAAACATCACTTGAGGGAAATTCTGCATCTTTTTTTTACACGGATTTTTGAATATTTGCATGGAAATCTGTCGCCAATTGGATTGAAACCTAGTTTATGAGGTCTAAATAACACTCTTAAATTGTGAAAATTATTATAATGCCCTTTTTGTGTAAGAGCTGTTTGAAAAAAATGCCTGTTCAGGTAGGCTGGAACTCTTGGCCCACATCATGATGTCACAATGTGATCTAATTATAATAGACCAATGACGGTTGATCTGGGTAAGGGGGTGGGCTCTTGCCAATCAGGGCTGTGTATATAAATATCTTCAAATTTGTTTCCTAACGGCCACATGATCAGACTGAGCATCTCAAGGGCCAAAGGACGCTCACGGAAATAAATGTAAAAAAATATATTTTAGAGATATTTTCATTAAATAAACACACACAGTGATTTATTAGACATACAGTGATTATTTAAAAATATGATTACAAAGACTGCATGGAGGCATTAACGTTAATACCTTAAACAGGTTCTAACCTACCTGTTTAAGGTATTCATCTTCACTCTTGGAAAAAAGGTGCTGTCTAGAACCTAAATGGGTTCTTCCATAGAATAATCCTTTAAATAACCCTTTTTGGATTTAGGTAGAGCCCTTCTGGTTCCAGGTAGAACTGTTTTGGGTTCCATGTAGAACCCTTTTCACAGAGGGTACTACAGTACATGGAACCCAAAAGGGTTCTACCTGGAACCAAAAAGAGTTCTTCAAAGGGTTCTCTTTTTGGGACAGCCGAAGCACCCTTTTAGTAGTATGTAGTATTTGAGATTATGGAAGGATGAAACAGATCACTCACTGTGAGTATGTATCCAAGTATATGTGTGAGGGTTTGATCTTTGATCAGTGTGCGTCAGCAGCATATGTCTCTGTCTATAAGCATAGCGATGACTCATGTCTCTCTGCCCACCAACCTCTCAACACACACACTCTCTCTCCCCCCTCTGACATGTCAGATGTCCTGAATCCTGCCCTGGCACCTCTAGTCAAGCCCCAATTATGACCACTCTTGTCCAGAATGGAGACACAAACAGACACGCAAAAACATGCTTACACCCGCACCTACACACGTGCAAACACGCACGCACGCACGGACACACATACACACACACACACACACACACACACACACACACACACACACACACACACACACACACACACACACACACACACACACACACACACACACACACACACACACACACACACAGGGGTTTGGGGATCAGGTGCCCCAGACTGCATTCCCCTGTGTGATTAGGCTTAGTGAGCCATCTCCCCTCTAGAAACCTGTCGCCCGTAGCTCTGCAGCATGCTTAACACCCAAGCACTGTCTGTGGGTGACCACCGTGTGTGTGTGTGTGTGTGTGTCTACAATCTGTGTGTGTATTTCCATGGTGTGTGTTTATCTGTGTGTCTATCCACTGTCTGCGGCCCCTAAAGCCATGTGGATTAGAAGCAGGACCCCACCAGAGCATGACAAAGTTTTTATCCCTGGAGCCCAGTGGTTTTACAGGCTGTGTGAGCATACAGTACCAGCCAAAAGTTTGGACACATCTACTCATTTTAGGGTTTTTCTTTATTTTACTATTTTCTACATTGTAGAATAATAGTGAAGATATCAAAACTATGAAATAACACATGGAATCATGTATTCACCAAAAAAGTGTTAAACAAATATAAAATATATCTGCTGCAGATGATAAGTTCATTAGAGTTACCAGCCTCAGAAATTGCAGCCCAAGTAAATGCTTCACAGACTTCAAGTAGCAGACACATCTCAACATCAACTATTCAGAGGAGACTGTGTGAATCAGGCTTTCAAGGTCAAATTGCTGCAGATAAACCACTACTAAAGGACACCAATAAGAAGAGACTTGCTGAAGCCTAGAAACATAAGCAAAGGACATTAAAACATTTTTTTTTAAATGTATGTAACCTTTATTTATTAACTAGGCAAGTTAAGAACAAATTCATATTTTTTTTTATTTTTTTTTTATTTCACCTTTATTTAACCAGGTAGGCCAGTTGAGAACAAGTTCTCATTTACAACTGCGACCTGGCCAAGATAAAGCAAAGCAGTGCGACACAAACAACACAGAGTTGCACATGAATAAACAAACAAACAAACATAATACAGTAGAAAAAGTCTATATACAGTATATGCAAGTGAGGTAGGATAAGGGAGGTAAGGCAATGACGGCCTACCGGTGTCACGCCCTGACCAGAGTTTGCTTTGTAGGTTTTATGTTTTGGTTGGTCAGGGTGTGATCTGTGTGGGCATTCTATGTTGTATGTCTGGTTTGTCTATTTCTATGTGTTTGGCCTGATATGGTTCTCAATCAGAGACAGGTGTTTTGCGTTGTCTCTGATTGGGAACCATATTTAGGTAGCCTGTTTTGTATTATGGGTTGTATGTATTCAAACCACGCTGCGCTTTGGTCCGCTTCTTACGACGTTCGTGAGAACCGGGGAACAGTGGGTTAACTGCCTTGTTCAGAACGACTAGGCTACCTGCTGCCCCACTAGACCACCTGCCACCCCATTAGACCGGTGAAAATCTGTCATTTGGTCTGATGAGTCCAAATTTGAGATTTTTGGTTCCAACCGCCATGTCTTTGTGAGATGCAGAGTAGGTGAACGGATGATCTCCACGTGTGTGGTTCCCTACATGAAGCATGGAAGAGGAGGTGTTATGGTGTGGGGGTGCTTTGCTGTTGACACTGTCAGTGATTTATTTAGAATTCAAGGCACACTTAACCAGCACGGCTACCACAGCATTCTGCAGCGACACGCCATCCCATCTGGTTTGCGCTTGAGTTTAGTTTGAGTTTATTTATTTGATTTTTACAGGGACAGTGCACATTAATCAACGTTTCAGTAAAAGTGCCGGTTTTAGCCAGCTGGCTAATTTTCAACCGCAGTCCCTGGACAGGTAATTAAAAACAATTACAATATAAACAATCATTGAGCAGTGAGCACACGCAGAGCAACATAGGACAAGCAAGACATAGCATACAGACAGAGCAACATAGAACAAAAAGCAGCAAGACAAAATTCATAAAAGCAACAAAGTGTTTCCACACCTCACAAGCTACAGACAACAGACAACATGGAAAGCGGCAATACACAGCTAGGGATTATGTTCACAAATCTGATTGACCTTTAGCCATGTCTTCATGCATTTTGTGAAAGTGTGATATGTGGTGCAGTTATGTGTGCCAGACATGGGAAGCTATCACAGAGAAAGCGGAATTACTAAAGGTGCTTTTCCTTAAGGGAACTATACAGTCACCTCTCATGGCAGACCTTGTGGATCTGCTGCCATATGTTTGGGTTTTCTGTTTAACAAAAATACTGAGTGGAGGGGGAGACAGGCCATTTAGGATCTTGAATACAAGACATGTATTGTATTGCACAAGATTTTCCCAACTCAGGAGCTCATGCTTTTTGAGGATGTAACAGTAATGATGGCTATTGGGCTTCCTATCAAGCACTTTGAGAGCCTGTTTGTAGACAGACTGAATAGGTTTTAATGTTGTACAGCAAACTTGGGCCCAAATAGTCAAGTAGTATGTTAAGTGGGGGATTATCTTAGATTTGAAGTACAGTTTCGCTACCTTTGTCGTCAAACAATTTCGTATAAATCGGAAATTAGATAGGTGGAATTTGGTTATTTGAATTACCTTTTTCACATGTTTTTTAAAAGAGAGGTTGGAATCAAGTATGATGCCATGGTACTTAAAATCAGATACCACCTGGAGCTTCTCCCCTGACACATAGACATCTGGCTCAGTAGCATCTGTTGCCCTCTTTGCAAACAGTTTTTTTCACATTGAAATGCAAACATGAGTCACTGAGCCACTTTGTAACCTGGACCATTACAGTAGTGAGTTCTTGTGCAGCTTGTTGTTTGCTCTTTGCAGGCACATATATCACTGTATCATCTGCATACATTTGAACTTCAGACCCAGTACAGAGAGAAGGCAGATCATTAATGTACAGGCTGAACAGGAGGGGCCCCCGTATTGACCCTTGGGGCACGCCCACATCATAGCTAAGAGTGGGCGACAACTCATTGCTCACTCTGACACACTGAGTTCTGCCTTCAAGGTATGATTTCATCCATCTCAAGGCATCGGGGGAAAAGTTGAACTTGGACAATTTTGTGATGAGAATCTCATGGTTAACAGTATCAAAAGCCTTCCTTAGGTCCAGAAACACAGCCCCAACAACGCCCCTTTTGTCCATCTTGGACTTAACATTTTCCAGAAGAAAGCAGTTGGCCGTTTCTGTGGAGTGTTTCGCTCTGAAGCCAAACTGCATGGAGTGTAATGTGAAGGGGCTGTTGTTGAGGTGGGCAATCAGTTGTTCTGCTACACACTTTTCAACAACCTTTGACACCAGAGGTAGTATACTAATGGGCCTGTAGTTACTCGCGTCAGCAGGGTCGCCCGATTTAAAGATGGCCGTTATTATGGCCGACTTCCATACCCTTGGAAACACCCCCAGACCAATAGATGTGTTGGTGACCTTAGTAATGGGGCCAATGAGTGACTCTTTGTAGTTTTTAAGAAAGGTAGAGTCCAGCCTAGTGGGACTATTATTTGTTTTTCAACAGGACAATGACCCAACACATCTCCAGGCTGTCTAAGGGCTATTTTCCCAAGAAGGAGAGTGATGGAGTGCTGCATCAGATGACCTGGCCTCCGCAATCACCCGACCTGTGAGGAAAGACGCTGGGAGACGAGAAGTAAGTACAGGGAGTGAATATTTAATAACGGACATGAAACAAAACAAGGACAGCGTCTGGACAAGGGGAATAAAACAACATTAACCTTTCACGAGTATCAACCCCGTATCCGGGATCACCCCCCACCCCCCCCACACTGATTAGCATCGCTAGCATAGCTTCACAAGTAAATAGTAGCATCTAAATATCATTAAATCACAAGTCCAAGACACCAGATGAAAGATACAGATCTTGTGAATAAACCCATCATTTCTGTTTTTTAAAATGTTTTACAGGGAAGACACAATATGTAAATCTATTAGCTAACCACGTTAGCAAAATACACCATCTTTCTTTGTCCACCATTTTCTCTCTCCACCACTAGCTATCACCAATTCGGCTAAACTAAGATATTGATAGCAACAAACCAAGAAAAAAACTCATCAGATGACAGTCTGATAACATATTTATGGTATAGGATAGGTGTTGTTAGAAAAAAGTGCATATTTCAGGTAGAAATCACAGTTTACAATTGCACCGACCATCACAAATCGACTAGAATTACTAGATAGAGCAACGTGTATGACCAATTTACTCATCATAAAACATTTCATAAAAATAGACAAAGCATAGCAATGGAAAGACACAGTTCTTGTGATTTCAGACCATATTTCAGATTTTCTAAGCGTTTTTCAGCGAAAACACAATAAATCGATAAGTTAGCATACCACATGTGCAAACGTTAGTAGAGCATGAATTCAAGGCAAAGGGAGCTATAACGTTATCATCGCCAAAATATATTAATTTTTTCACTAACCTTCTCAGAATTCTTCCGATGACACTCCTGTAACATCATTTTACAACATACATATACAGTTTGTTCGAAAAGGTGCATATTTAGCCATACAAAACCGTGGTTATACAATGGAAATAGTCACAACTCAAGCATCAAAATGAGGGACGTCAGCTTTCAGAGTGATCTAGTTTAATCGAAAGCTAATCATATACTTGACTAAAAAATACAGAGTTGACAGGAATCGAAAGACAAATTAGTTCTTAATGCAACCGCTGACTTACATTTTTAAAATTATCCTTACTTTTCAATACAGGGTTCGCCAAGTGAAGCTATACCAAACAAAATGGCGAAATATGCGTTTAAAATATTTCGACAGAACAACGATTTATCATATTAAATATTGCTTACTTTGAGCTGTTCTTCCATCAGATTCTTGGGCAATGTATTCTTTCTTGGGTTTAATCTTCTTTTGGTCGAAAGATGTCCTTTGTCCGTCTAAATGCCCGCTAACGTTCGACCGGGACCCCGAAATGTGCCCGGTGCTTCACATAGAAATGCATCAAAATCGCACTAAACGGATATAAATTGCTATAAAACGGTTTAAATTAACTACCTTATGATGTTTCTAAGTCCTATATCGAATTAAATTACAGACGGATACATTTCAAGTTGATAACCGAGCCTGTGAAAATGGCATCCGGAGGTCCCTTCCTGCGTAAGGGCGAGCGTCGAAAGGGGGGCTACTCTCACTCCTTGGTCTTTTATAACCTCTGAGAGCTACGGAGAAGGCCCATTCCACTTCTCATTGGTTACTGACATCCAGGGGAAGGCGGGTGCAGTTCGTGTCGTTCCATAGGATAGACAGAGACCTTAAAAACTGATCTGAAACCAGAGCTTCGCTCTCAGACCTTTCACTGTCTGTCATGGATTTCGCTGTAGAAAGAGTTCTGGGTCACCCACAGACATCATTCCAACTTTGTATGAAACTAGAAAGTGTTTTCTATCCAATAGAATTAATAATATGCATATTGTACGAGCAAGAATTGAGTACTAGGCAGTTTAATTTGGAGACGACAAAATGCTAATTCGGAACAGCACCCCCTGTAGTCGCAAGAAGTTAATGCAGGCACGGGGAAGAAACTCAGGAAGTGACAGATATAGCGGAGGCAATCAATAAGGTAATAGAGTCCAGGTGAGTCCCATGAAGCGCTGATGCGCATAACGATGGTGACAGGTGTGCGTGATGATGGGCCGCATGGCGCCCTCAAACGCCAGAGATGGGGAGAGGGAGCAGGCGTGACACAACCTCAACTCAATTGAGATGGTTTGGGATGAGTTGGACCGCAGAGTGAAGGAAAAGGAGCCAACAAGTGCTCAGCATATGCGGGAACTCCTTCAAGACTTTTGGAAAAGCATTCCAGGTGAAGCTGGTTGAGAGAATGCCAAGAGTGTGCAAAGCTGTCATCTAGGCAAAGGGTGGCTACTTATAAAATATCAGGCGTGTCCAAACTTTTGACTGGTACTGTGTGTGTGTGTGTGTGTGTGTGTGTGTGTGTGTGTGTGTGTGTGTGTGTGTGTGTGTGTGTGTGTGTGTGTGTGTGTGTGTGTGTGTGTGTGTGTGTGTGTGTGTGTGTGTGTGTACGTTTGTGTACGTGCATGCATGTGTGCTGCGTTTTGCGTGTGATAGATAGATAGATAGATAGATAGATAGATAGATAGATAGATAGATAGATAGATAGATAGATAGATAGATAGATAGATAGATAGATAGATAGATAGATATGTACAGACTCAGTGAGCATAGCCTTGCTATTGAGAAAGGCCGCCGTAGGCAGACATGGCTCTCAAGAGAAGACAGGCTATGTGCTCACTGCCCACAAAATGAGGTGGAAACTGAGCTGCACTTCCTAACCTCCTGCCCAATGTATGACCATATTAGAGAGACATATTTCCCACAGATTACACAGATCCACAAAGAATTTGAAAACAAATCCAATTTTGATAAACTCCCATATCTACTGGGAGAAATTCCACAGTGTGCCATCACAGCAGCAAGATTTGTGACCTGTTGCCACAAGAAAAGGGCAACCAGTGAAGAACAAACACCATTGTAAATACAACCCATATTTATGCTTATTTATTTTAACTTGTGTGCTTTAACCATTTGTACATTGTTACAACACTGTATATATATAATATAACATTTGTAATGTCTTTATTGTTTTGAAACTTCTGTATGTGTAATGTTTACTGTTAATTTGTATTGTTTATTTCACTTTTGTATAATATCTACCTCACTTGCTTTGGCAATGTTAACACATGTTTCCCATGCCAATAAAGCCCCTTGAATTGAATTGAATTGAATTGAATAGATAGATAGATAGATAGATAGATAGATAGATAGATAGATAGATAGATAGATAGATAGATAGATAGATAGATAGATAGATAGATAGATAGATAGATAGATAGATAGATAGATAGATAGATAGATAGATAGATAGATAGATAGATAGATACGTTTATTAGTCACATGCACAGGGTCGCAGATGTAATCACAGGGTACAGTGAAATTCTCATGCTCCGAGAAGTGAATGAGACAATAATACAACATAATAATACACAGTGTATTTTACATGTTATAGGGCCACACGGACGGCCTTGAGATAATGACAGACAACTGTGATAATCTGATCTACCCAAAAGGGCCACTAGACGTCTTTAAAATCCTTGAAAGATAACACTTTTCTGGTAGTTTACAGGTAAATGTATACATTTTCCAGTAATATTCCCCCCCTTTGTAACCCTACCAGTCACCACTACCCTGGTCTCTGACCCTAGCCCTGGGTGGGTGGGCCTGTCTGTGTTCTCCTCATGGTTACCTGGAGACAGCAGTTTTATATTACATTAACATTTTTATGTTGACCCCATGACCAGTCTCCCTCCTACTCATCCATTTCTCTTCCACCTCCTCACCCTCTCTCATCCTCACTTCATCCTTTCTCTTCTCTCACACTTCTACTGTTCTCCTTCCAACTCTGCCCTACTCACCTTTACCCCTCCCCCTCCCTCGCCCACTCCTCTCCCTAGGTGATACTGACCAAGCGTCATACACCTCTTTCAGTCCTGCAGTGGAGTGGATATAGGATGGTGTGTATGTGTGAGGTCTCTCCCTGTTATCTGCTAGGCTGGAGGCAGGCAGGCCCTCAGTCCCAGGGTGCTGCTGGTAATTAGGGATGGCTGGCTGGATCGGAGCACTGTGGTTTTTCCTAAAAGTCCCAGTCCAATGGGAATACCAGAGCTGTGGCCTCACACTGCAGATATCCCTCTCTATCCCCTATGTCTGACATGTGACCAAAAATAAATGAGTGGGGAGACAGAGAGAAAGAGAGAGAGAAAATGTGTCACACCAGAGAAAGGGAGAACTTTCACTTAGTCACTCTTCTCATTCTAAATCTTACTTGTGCTGTGTCTATAATCTCTCTCTTTTTCTCTTTTTCTCTCTCAGGCGACTACAAACACACACACACACCACATTAATAAGGGCAGGGTGTAAATATAAAACATTCTAGAACAGGCAGATCGCTCAAGATTGACTTCGAAATTGAACATCTGTCCATGTCCTGAGGATGTCGGGAAATGCCTTTAAAACCAGCCACTAGGGGCAACAGTAAACGCTATTACCATCAAGTAGGCTTGGGTTTTGCTAGGGCGCTGTGGACGGGGGTGGCGATTAGGCTTAATTCCATGGCTCTGGATCCGAAGGTCATGTGTTCACTAACAGTGGTAGACACTCATTAACCCTTAACTTAACCATTCGGAATGAATGCCTAAACATAATGCTTTAACCCTATCCACAAACTTAACCCTTAACTTCGAAATTTGACGTTTGGATAAATGTGGATAAACTTCAGAATCTGAAGTCAAATTGGTAAAACTGTGCGACCTTGTTGTTCTAGTGTGGCTGGGAGGCTATGAGGCTGGGAGGCTGGAGAGGGAAAAGCCTCACCACAGGACTCTTAAAGACATCCTCTCTCATTCCTGCTCTCTACTCATTCCTACTCTCCACTCACACTGCCACTCATGCAAGTCCCTAATGTCCGGCCCTGGGTGTGTGTGTGTGTGTGTGTGTGTGAGAGAGAGAGTGTGTGTGTTTGTGTATGTGTATGTATGTACGTGCGTGCGCGTTTGTGTGTGTGTGCGGCCAGGGAGATGTCCGCCGTAAATCCGTCTGATTGAGCTGCAGTGACAGTGAGGGGTGACGCGGTTCAGTGCCCCCAGAAAACAGGGGAATAAACCAAATTGAATCCAGCTGTGTGTGTGTGTGTGTGTGTGTGTGTGTGTGTGTGTACATTTTTGCCTGTGTCTGCCTGTGTGTGTTCGTGTTTGTGCTTCTGCGTCTGCTTGTGTGTGTGTAGCAGATAGCTCTCCAAACAGGCCCAGTGATGCTGGCTTGGACCAGAGAAACACAGCGAGGGAGGCCAGGCTGGCTGGAGCTCGGCTTGTGTTGTTGTTTTTACGCTGACTGTGGTTCATGCCGAGAATACTTGTGCTAACCTTCACAGCTGGAGACAACTTTGTGATTTCCTCTCCATGAGATAAGCTTCTGATAGGTGGCTGTTCTGTATAGTCAGGAGGAGTCAACACTATATAGTATAAGGACTATTGTCTTTGGGATGATGCCAAATCATAGATACTACAGTATTTATCCTCCATGTTCGCATCAGATGTCACATGACTATAATGTTCTCATTTGCATCCCACTGGAACTTTTCCATTGAACATTATTGTCAGGATTTCAAAAGTGGTGAGTGAAGGAGTCAGGAGCAGAGAGCAGAGTAGTTCAAAAAGGACGTGGAATTTAATATTCCAAAATTCCAGAGAGACGGTCACGCCACACACACAAGGGCGCGTAAAGTCCCAGTCCAAACAAACAGGACTAAACTGAATAGGAACAGACACCACAAACAGAAAAACAAGCCCGCACAAAAGTCGGCGGGCCAACTAGGTTTAAATAGCCCACAATCAAACCTAAACACGAAACAGGTGCAACAAATCAGACACAACTAAATGAAACAGAAAAGGGGATCGGTGGCAGCTAGTAGGCCGGCGACGACGACCGCCGAGAGCAGCCCGAACAGGAAGAGGCACCATCTTCGGCGGGATTCGTGACAGTACCCCCCCCCTGACGCGCGGCTCCTGCAGCGCGCCGACCCCGGCCTCGAGGGCGACCCGGAGGGCGAGGAGCAGGGCGATCCGGGTGGAGGCGGTGAAAGTCCCTCAAGAGGGAAGGATCCAAAATGTCCCCCACCGGTACCCAGCACCTCTCCTCCGGACCGTACCCCTCCCAGTCCACGAGGTACTGCAGGCCCTTCACCCGGCGTCTCGAGTCCAGAATAGCTCGGACCGTGTACACCGGGGACCCCTCGATGTCAAGAGGGGGCGGAGGGACCTCTGGCACCTCACCCTCTTGAAGGGGACCAGCTACCACAGGCCTGAGGAGAGACACATGAAACGAGGGGTTAATACGATAGTAAGAGGGAAGTTGCAATCTATAACACACCTCGTTTATCCTCCTCAGGACTTTAAATGGCCCCACACACTGCGGCCCCAGCTTCCGGCAGGGCAGGCGGATGGGCAGGTTTCGGGCCGAGAGCCAGACCCTGTCCCCTGGTGCGAACACAGGGGCCTCACTGCGGTGGCGGTCAGCGCTATTCTATTCTTCTGCCGTCCACTGGCCTGCTGAAGAGAGTCCTGGACTGCCCGCCAGGTCTCCCTAGAGTGCTGTACCCACTCCTCCACCGCAGGAGCTTCGGTCTGACTCTGATGCCACGGAGCCAGGACCGGCTGGTAGCCCAGCACGCATTGGAATGGCGATATGTTCGTGGAGGAGTGACGGAGTGAGTTCTGCGCCAACTCCGCCCATGGGACGTACCTCGCCCATTCTCCTGGCCGGTCCTGGCAATACGACCTCAGAAACCTACCCACTTCCTGGTTCACTCTTTCCACCTGCCCATTACTCTCGGGGTGATAACCAGAGGTCAGGCTGCCCGAGACCCCCAGACGCTCCATAAACGCCCTCCAAACACGGGACGTGAACTGGGGACCTCGATCAGATACGATATCCTCCGGCACCCCGTAGTGCCGGAAGACGTGGGTAAATAGAGCCTCCGCAGTCTGTAGGGCCGTAGGGAGACCAGGCAATGGGAGGAGACGGCAGGACTTAGAGAACCGATCCACAACGACCAGAATGGTAGTGTTCCCCTGAGATGGGGGAAGATCAGTAAGAAAGTCCACCGATAGATGAGACCAGGGCTGTTGTGGAACCGGGAGGGGCTGTAACTTCCCTCTGGGCAGGTGCCTAGGAGCCTTACTCTGCGCGCACACCGAACAGGAGGAGACATAAAGCCTCACGCCCTTAGCTAAGGTGGGCCACCAGTATTTACCCCTAAGACCACGCACAGTCCTCGCAATCCCCGGATGACCTGAAGAAGGTAGTGTGTGAGCCCACCGAATCAATTGATCACGGACACCAAGAGGCACCTACCTGAGGCCGGTCGGACACTGTGAGGGCACAGGTTCCAACCGCAACGCCCGCTCGATGTCTGCGTCCACCTCCCATACCACCGGAGCCACCAGCCTAGAAGCTGGAAGGATGGGAGTTGGATCGATGGACCGGTCCTCAGTGTCATAGAGACGGGACAGCGCGTCGGCCTTAGTGTTAAGGGACCCTGGTCGATAAGAGATGGTAAATCTAAATTGGGTAAAGAACATGGCCCACCTAGCCTGACGCGGATTCAGTCTCCTCGCCGCCCGGATATACTCCAGATTGCGGTGGTCAGTCCAGATGAGGAAAGGGTGTTTAGCCCCCTCAAGCCAGTGTCTCCACACCTTCAGGGCTTTTACCATAGCTAGCAACTCCCGGTCCCCCACATCATAGTTCCGCTCCGCCGGATCCAGCTTCTTAGAAAAGAAAGCGCAGGGGTGGAGCTTCGGTGGCGTGCCCGAGCGCTGTGACAGCAAGGCTCCAACCCCAGCCTCGGACGCATCCACCTCCACTATGAATGCTAACGAAGGGTCCGGATGCGCCAACACGGGCGCGTCAGTAAACAGTTCCTTTAGCTGGCTGAAAGCTCCATCTGCCTCGGCCGACCACCGTAAACGCACCGGCCCCCCCTTCAGCAGTGAGGTAATAGGCGCCACCACTTGGCCAAAACCCCGGATAAACCTCCGGTAGTAATTGGCAAACCCTAAAAACCGCTGCACCTCCTTTACCGTGGTCGGAGTCGGCCAATTACGCACGGCGTTAACGCGGTCACACTCCATCACCATTCCCGAGGTGGAAATGCGATAACCCAGGAAGGAAACGGCTCGTTTGGAGAACACACATTTCTCAGCCTTGACGTATAGGTCATGCTCCAGCAGTCGCCCAAGTACCTTGCGCACCAGGGAGACATGCGCGGCGGGTGTGGCAGAATAGATCAAGATGTCATCAATGTATACCACCACACCCTGCCCGTGCAGGTCCCTGAGAATCTCATCGACAAAGGATTGAAAGACGGCTGGAGCATTCTTTAACCCATACGGCATGACGAGGTACTCATAGTGGCCTGATGTGGTACTAAACGCTGTTTTCCACTCGTCTCCTCCCCGAATACGCACCAGATCATACGCGCTCCTGAGATCCAGTTTTGTGAAAAAACACACTCCGTGGAATGATTCCACCGCCGTAGCGATGAGAGGTAGCGAATAACTAAATCCCACTGTGATCGAATTTAGACCTCGATAATCAATGCACGGACGCAGTCCTCCCTCCTTTTTATTCACAAAAAAAGAAACTTGAGGAGACAGGTGACATGGAGGGCCGAATGAACCCCTGTCTCAGAGTTTCCGTGACATATGTCTCCATAGCCAACGTCTCCTCCTGAGACAGTGGGTACACGTGACTCCTGGGAAGTGCAGCGTTCTCCTGGAGGTTTATCACGCAATCCCCCCGTCGATGGGGTGGTAATTTGGTCGCCTTTTTTTTACAAAAAGCGATCGCCAAATCGGCATATTCTGGGGCGATGCGCACAGTGGAAACCTGGTCTGGACTCTCCACCGACGTGGCACCGATGGAAACTCCTATACACCTACCTGAACACTCCTCTGACCACCCCTGAAGAGCCCCCTGTCTCCAGGAAATGAGGGGATTGTGACTAGCCAACCAGGGAATCCCCAACACCACTGGAAACGCAGGTGAATCAATAAGGTAGAAACTGATCCGCTCCCTATGATTCCCCTGCGTTACCATGTCCAGCGGTATCGTGCCCTCCCTGACCAGCCCTGACCCTAACGGTCGGCTATCTAAGGAGTGCATGGGGAAAGGTGGGTCTATCTGCACCAACGGAATACCCAACTTACGGGCGAGTCCGCGATCCATAAAACTCCCAGCTGCACCTGAATCGACTAGCGCCTTATGCTGGAGAGAGGGAAAAAACGCAGGGAAGAAAATAAGCAAAAACATGTGACCAACAGGGAGCTCTGGGTGAGTTTGGTGCCTACTCACCTGGGGTGGCCGAGAAGTGTTCCGCCTGCCATCTCGACTCCCTGACTGACTCCTCCAGCACCGGTCCGAAGTGTGTCCTCTCCGGCCGCAGTAGGTGCAGGAGGAGCCTCCTCCGCCGGTCCCCCTAGATGCAGCTCCTCCCAACTCCATCGGAGTTGGAGCGGGAGGGCTGGGAGGTGGAACTGACAAGACCCCCTCTGAACGCCCGCGGGCAGCTAGCAGGTTGTCCAGTCAGATCAACATGTCTATAAGCTCGTCAAGGGAGAGTGTAGTGTCCCGACAAGCTAGCTCCCGGCGGACGTCCTCCCGAAGGCTGCATCGGTAGTGGTCCATCAGGGCCCTGTCATTCCACCCCGCACCAGCAGCCAAGGTCCGGAACTCCAAGGCGAAGTCCTGCGCGCTCCTCGTCTCCTGTCTGAGGTGGAAGTCGCTCACCCACCGCTCGGCCCTCCTGAGGGTGGTCAAATACGGCCCGAAAACGGCGGGTGAACTTTGGGTAGTGGTCCCGAGCCGAGTCTGGGCCGTTCCATACAGCGTTGGCCCATTCCAGAGCTCTACCCGTCAAACAGGAGATGAGGAGGCTCACACTCTCCTCACCCGAGGGTGTCGGACGAACGGTAGCCAGGTAGAGCTCCAGCTGGAGCAAAAACCCCTGGCACCCAGCCGCGTACTCCCTCAGGGGCGCGAGATGCAACGCGCCGGAACCAGACGATGATGTGGGAGGAGTGGGTTGCGTCGTCTGTGGGGGAGCTGGGGTAGATGTCGGGAGACCACTCCTCTCCCATCGCTCCATCCTCTCCATCATCAGGTCCATCGCCGAACCGATCCGATGGAGGACGGCTGTGTGATGGAGGATACGCTCCTCCATCGATGGAAGAGGGGTGGTCGCTGCTTCTGCTGACTCCATGCCTTGGTGCGGGCTTCTGTCAGGATTTCAAAAGTGGTGAGTGAAGGAGTCAGGCGCAGAGAGCAGGGTAGTTCAAAAAGGACGTGGAATTTAATATTCCAAAATACCAGAGAGACGGTCACGCCACACACACAAGGGTGCGTAAAGTCCCAGTCCAAACAAACAGGACTAAACTGAATAGGAACAGACACCACAAACAGAAAAACAAGGCCGCACAAAAGTCGGCGGGCCAACTGGGTTTAAATAGCCCACAATCAAACCTAAACACGAAACAGGTGCAACAAATCAGACACAACTAAATGAAACAGAAAAGGGGATCGGTGGCAGCTAGTAGGCCGGCGACGACGACCGCCGTCCGAACGGGAAGAGGCACCATCTTCGGCGGGATTCGTGACAATTATACTGTGAATGTTTTTATTTTAAGGTTATGCTGGACTAAATTGAGTCATATTAATTAAAATGAAATGTTGAAATATTGTATGTCAAACACTGTTTGCTGAACTTGTTGAACTCCGTACAGTTCCAGTGAAACGTTTGGACACACCTACTCATGCAATGGAATTTCTTTCCTTATTAATGCGTTTGAGAGAATCAGTTGAGTTGTGACAAGGTAGGGTTCGTATACAGACGATAGCCCCATTTGGTAAAAGACCAAGTCCATATTATGGCAAGAACAGCTCAAATAAGCAAAGAGAAACGACAGTCAATCATTACTTTAAGACATGAAGGTCAGTCAATCCTGAAAATGTAAAGAACTTTGAAAGTTTCTTCAAGTGCAGTCGCAAAAACCATCAAGCGCTATGATGAAACTGGCTCGCATGAGGACTGCCACAGGAAAGGAAGACCCAGAGTTACCTCTGCTGCAGAGGATGAGTTCATTAGAGTTACAAGCCTCGGAAATCGGCAATTAACGGCACCTCAGATTGCACCTCACTGTCTGTCACGTTCGCTGGAATAATGGTTGGACCAAGCTGCAGCGCGATATGGTTTCCACATAATTTATTATCTAAGTGAAAACTTAGAACAAAACAAATAAAGAAACAAACAACGAACCATGACTACAGAGCTGCTACGTGTACTAACTCAAAAACAATATCCCATAAACACAGGTGGGAAAAACAGCTACTTAAATATGATCCCCAATTAGAGACAACGATTACCAGCTGCCTCTAATTGGGAATCATACACAATCACCAACATAGAAAAACAAACCTAGAAATCCACATAGAAATAATAACTAGACTAACCCCCGAGTCACGCCCTGACCTACTCTACCATAGAAAATAAGGACTCTCTGTGGTCAGGACGTGACACTCACAGAGTTCAAGTAACAGACACGTCTCAACATCAACTGTTCAGAGGAGACTGCGTGAATCCGGCCTTCATGTTCGAATTGCTGCAAAGAAACCACTACTAAAGGACACCAATAAGAACAAGAGACTTGCTTGGGCCAAGAAACATGAGCAATGGACATTAGACCGGTGGAAATCTGTCCTTTGGTCTGATGAGTCGAAATTTGAGATTTTTGGTTCCAACCGCTGTGTCTTTGTGAGACAAAGAGCAGGTGAACGGATGATCTCTGCATGTGTGGTTCCCATCGTGAAGCATGGAGGAGGAGGTGTGATGGTGTGGGGTGCTTTGCTGGTGACACTGTCTGATTTATTTAGAATTCAAGGCACACTTAACCAGCATGGCTACCACAGCATTCTGCAGCGATAAATCATCCCATCTTTGTTTGCGCTCAGTGAGTCAATCATTTGTTTTTCAACAGGACAATGACCCAACACACCTCCAGGCTGTGTAAGGGCTATTTGACCAAGAAGGAGAGTGATGGAGTGCTGCATCAAATGACCTGGCAGCCACAATCACCCCACCTCAACCCAATTGAGATGATTTGGGATGAGTTGGACTGCAGAGTGAAGGAAAAGCAGCTAACAAGTGCTCAGCATATGTGGAAACTCCTTCAAGATTGTTGGAAAAGCATTCCAGGTGAAGCTGGTTGAGAGAATGCAAAACTGTCATCAAGGCAAATGGTGGCTACTTTGAAGAATCTCAAATCTAAAATATATTTAATTTGTTTAACACTTTTTTGCTTGGTACATGATTCCATATGTGTTATTTAATAGTTTTGATGTTTTCACTATTGTAGAATGTAGAATGTAGAAAATAGTAAAAATAAAGAAAAACCCTTGAATGAGTAGGTGTGTCCAAACTTTTGAGTGGTACTGTATATCTACAGCTATAGTCTAAACACATACCTGTGGCCTATGTCATTACTGTAACAGAGTCATGGCCAGTAAAAGTGGAGAGAGAGGGGGAAAGAGAGAGAGGGAGAGCAAGAGAGAGAGAGCGAGAGAAGCGAGAGAGAGAGAGAGAGAGAGAAGAGAGAGAGAGAGAAGAATGAGAGAGAGAAAGAAAGAGAGAGATAGAGAACGCAGAGCCTGAGAGTTCTTGTTGAGAAAAGGGTTGTTTAATACCTTTTATCCAACCCTCATTTTCCACTATCCACTTTTTCCTTGCTCCACCTTCTCTTCATCTTGTTGTTAAATAACCAGATTTGACCTTTGGAGAGTGGGGTCACCAGGGAGAGTGACCCAGGAAGTGAAAGGCTTCTCTGGGGGTCACTGGAACCCCCCTCTGAGACCTAAAGCAGCGGCTGGGGGGGAGGTGTGTGTGTGTGTGTGTGTGTGTGTGTGTGTGTGTGTGTGTGTGTGTGTGTGTGTGTGTGTGTGTGTGTGTGTGTGTGTGTGTGTGTGTGTGTGTGTGTGTGTGTGTGTGTGCGTGTGTGTGTGCGTGTGCGTGAGTGGAATGGGGTGGTGACCTCCATTTAATAATAAATGAATGTTTGTGTGAAACTTTGAGAGAGAGATTGAAACCCCGCCTCCACAGTGACTGTGGGATCATCCCTATCATCCAAGTGATGTACTCATGTTTTATACCTATATGCTGCTATCCAGTTGCTGACCAGTCCCTTACACCAGTTTGAATAGATAGAGAACCATATCCAGCCGGACCCTGGTTCTTAAAGGTTGGGAAACCCTGGTGAAAGTACCTGTGTGTTGTGAGGGTCTGAGGATCAGGATCAAGCACACTGAGAGAGCAGAGAGAGACAGCAACACAAAGAGAAGGGTCAGAGCAACACCCAATCCTATTACACCCTAGTAGACCTGGACCTGGGCAAAAGAGGAGGGGAGGGAGTGAATGGGGGGGGGGGGGGGGGGGGGTTGAATGAGGGGGTTGAGCACAGATCATGCACAATAGCCTTCATGGAAAACTTTTCCTGAAACTCTGTGAAATGCATTTAGTGCATCTGTGGACAAATTTTTTGTAACTCTTTGTGAGTGTTTTTAGCTGCAAGATCACACCAGATAGACTTCAGTATTCAACGTTTATCCAGGTCCCCAAGACGTCAGAAGATGCATTCAACACTGTCCAATAGGGGAAACGTGAGGACATATTACCATGAACCGCTCGCTTCGGCTCGGAGGATCGTGGGTTCAATCTCGTGGGTTCACTCATTTTTATGTTTTATGTTTTAACCTTATCCCAATTCTTAACCCTTACCTTAACCAGTCGGAATTAATGCCTAAACTTAAGCATTGAGTGTTTTATGATTAACCATCAAGTTATTCCTGTTTTAACAGCCTTAACCCTTACCTACTTTCACTTCACCCATAGATGTTTACGAGACTGTGAGATCTTGTTGGTTTTTAAAGGGTGTGTGTCTGTGATTGTATTAGTGATGTTGGCACATAAATAGCGGATGGTTGGATGGATGGATAAGAGTGTTGGCTGGCTGAAATAAGCCAAAGCTGCTCCAATCCCCTTCACAATGCCCCAGCAGGGAGAGGAGGCTGGGTCAGGGGGCTCAGTGTAGTCCCATCATCACGCCCCCCCGGCCCTGAAGAAAAGAGTGATTAATCTGAGACCAATAGGATGTAGAGGCCACACTCAGCCCTTATGAAAGGCTTCAGAGGGCTTTAGGAGGAGGACTGACGGACAGACGGGGGAAGAGGACTCAAAAGATTCTGGAAAGGTTACAGAGGGACAGCCCTCAGAGCCCAGTCAGGTACTGACTCCCCTTTGTCTGCCATCAGGGCACTGTGCGCGTGTGTGCATGTATGTGTGTGTGTCTCTATGGGCCTCTGGGGGTCCACTGACTGACTCCCCTTTGTCTGCGGGCCCCTCCTCTCTGTCAGGGCCCTTTGTTATGACAGTTGGGCCGCTTTTATACCGACTAAATCACAGCACTCAGCTGTTCATTTACGGGCCTAACCCTTGACACTCCTCTCATGACACCCCTCTACGCTCCTTCACCCTCTCCACTTGCTCCATCCAGCTCACCACACTAAACTCCTGGACACCATCATCACTTCATCCCAATACCTGATTCCTCTTCTGTAAATATACGCCTCCTGATACAGAGCCATAGCAACTTTTCACACAGCTCCAGTGATGATGTTCTCCACCACAGATCAGGACGTTGTTGTTAGTCTGATCTCTGGACAGAACATAAGAAGTGGCCGAGCTGCCCCCACACAGAGAAGAGAAGGAGGGATGAGTACAGGGATACGGTCAGAGAGAGGGAGAGGGGGAGGGGGTTGACCTCAGGGCTGGGGCACAGAGGGGTCAGGGGGAGACAGAAACCACTGTTACTGAGTAACCAACCACCTTCAACAGGCAGTGAACAGAGAGAGAGAGAGAGAGAGAGAGAGAGAGAGAGAGAGAGAGAGAGAGAGAGAGAGAGAGAGAGAGAGAGAGAGAGAGAGAGAATGGAGTGGGAACTCTGCTCACATAGTATGTGAAGAGATCCTCTGCAGATGCGGTGGAGGCACAGTTGAGCTAGGTCATGGTCATGTGGTTGTGACAGTCATGCCAAGATATAGCATCCAGTCCTGAACCATGCAAGTTGCAACCTGACACCCAAACAACTACTACACCACACACACTGCCCTGAGAGAGAGAAACATCCACAAATCTAGCCAGTTGTAAAGTACTTCAGTAAAAATCCTTCAAAGTACTATTTAAGTTGTTTTTTGGGGTATCTGTACTCTACTTTACTATTTATATTTTTGACAGCTTTTACTTTTACTTCACTACATTCCTAAAGAAACAATGTACTTTTTACTCCATGCATTTCCCCTGACAACCAAAAGTACTTGTTACATTTTGAATGCTTAGCAGGACAGGAAAATGGTCCAATTCAAGCACTTATCAAGAGAACATCCCTGGTAATCCTTACTGCCTCTGATCCGACAGACTCACCAAACACTCATGCTTCGTTTGTAAATTATTCGAGTGTTGGAGTGTGCTCCTGGCTATCCGTAAATAAACAAAACTAGAAAATGGTGCCGTCTGGTTTGCTTACTATAAGGAATTTGAAATGATTTATGCTTAAGTATATTTTAGCAATTACATTTACTTTTGATACTTAAGTATATTTCAACCAAATACTTTTAGACTTTTACTAAAGAAGTATTTTACTGGGTGACTTTCACCTTACTTGAGTCATTTTCTATTAAGATGTCTTTACTTTTACACAAGTATGACAATTGGGTCCTTTTTCCACCACTGAATCTAGCACGGTCAATATTTGCAAGTGTGTGCGAGTGCGAGTGTGAGTGTGAGTGTGAGTGTGAGTGTGTGTGTGTGTGTGTGTGTGTGTGTGTGTGTGTGTGTGTGTGTGTGTGTGTGTGTGTGTGTGTGTGTGTGTGTGTGTGTGTGGAGGGGAGAATGTCCACTTAACCTGATGCGATCTTAGATAAGAGAAAGACACTTTCCCTCGTGGTCCTGTGTGTGTTTAGGGATGTGTGTCTGTGGGGGCCTGTGTTTGTGTCTAGCTCAAAGTGAATCAACCGGAAAACAGCACACCCCTTACAAAGGCTGGAAAAGAAACAGAGACTGATTCCAGAGAAATAATCAATAAATACCTGTTCTCTCCTCCTCACCTGTCTCTTGCCCTACCCTTCTCATCCTCCTTTCTCTCTTTCTTTAGGCAGTAGGTGTTGTATGAGGCTATGAGAGAAAAAAAGAGAGAGAGAAAGAAGAGAGAGCTAAAATAAGAAAGACGCTGGATGTCCAGAGTATTGTTGTGTGTGTGTGTGTGTGTGTGTGTGTGTGTGTGTGTGTGTGTGTGTGTGTGTGTGTGTGTGTGTGTGTGTGTGTGTGTGTGTGTGTGTGTGTGTGTGTGTGTGTGTGTGTGTGTGTGTGTGTGTGTGTGTGTGTGTTTGTGAAGGTTCCAGTGGCCAGGGTCACTGAGGACAACTTTCTTGGCTTCCTCCAGGAGGAAGGCTTTGGTCTCTGGTCAGACTGGCCGGACCTCAACGACCTGTGCAACTGGACTGGAGCAGAGCCCAGGTAGACACTGACTAACATGCAAACTTAGCCAGTGACTGCCTTGAGGCTTGTGTCACCCATGATGGAACATCTCATCCTACATCCAGGACAACACTCCTTGGTATCAGATAGATGCAGCCACTGCAACACTGGAATGGCCTGAGGCTGCAGGGGAAACTCGCTGCTCTGGGCTGTGCTGACCACTCTGTCTTCCATTCCATGTACCAGAATGCTGCCATTGGCGAGGACATTCTCACCTTTACTGTTAAGTCGAGGCTGCAAGTTCTACCAACAAAATATAATCTAGCACTCTGCTACCTTGCAAACCATGACCCATTTTGTATTCTACATTAATCATATGTAATGGAGTCCATTGCACATGTTGTGAGTGGCTGCTGTTCATTAATAGACATGGCCGCCTTGTTGACCTGATAGCCAGCGAGGTGAGACAAGTGGTCTCACCAACAGCACACATACATAAACATTGTTGTGTAAGGGGAAGCTGGTTTGATGTTGATGATGATGTGTTTTCCTGTGTGTCAAATACACCAGATATTGTTGTTGTGGAGGGAGGCCAGAGGGAGGAGCTGATTTTGTAAGTGGGCTGCTCATTGGACGGCTACATGGAGCAGGCCTTTGCCTAGAAGCTGCTTAAGTACCAGCCCCTTATGGCACGCTGGGACATCCTCGGGTGGAGGTGCAAGATGGTGGCGCTGATATTCGGCAGTCTCAGCCACGTACACAGGCTTGCAGTGCGTGGCCTCCAGATTCCGGGCCTGAAAAAAACTAGGGCAAAGCAATTGGCTTTGGTACTGCTCTGATTCAGCTGTCGTGGGCAGCCTAGCTGTTTGGAGAAGGTGTTGATTCTGTACCCTTGAGTGCCATGCATACAGGGACATTTGAAATGTTTGAATCCTTTTTTGTAAATGTGATTAGTGGATTCAAATAAAGTATTTAAAATGTGTGTGTTTGCAGTGTGTGTGTGGTGTGTTATGTATGTGTGTGTGTTTGCAGTGTGTGTGTGGTGTGTTATGTATGTGTGTGTGTGTTTGCAGTGCAAGGCGCCACAGTGTAGCGCAACGCCAAGGTCCCTGCTTTCTCTGGTTACTCATCAGCTGTGTGTGTGACGCCCAGGGGTAAATGTTAAGGGGGTCCTGTGGCATTGTTGTTTCCAGGGTAACGGGCCAGGTGTGTGGGTCGAGACCATATAAAACCTGTCCTCCCAGAATACCTTTGTGACGGACGGATGAGCCAGCTCATGTTGCTATGGAGAAATGCTGCAGAACTTTCTCCCAGGACCCCCTCACTTAGCTTCATCACACACATTTTCTTTGTCTCCGAATCTCTCGCTTCCTGTATCTTTCTCTCTTCTCTTTCTCTCCATTGTTATCTCTCTCTCTGCTCGCTCTGTCCCTTTCTCTCATACACACACGCACACAGAGAGACATGTGAGTGTGTGGGCTGGCAGCATGCTGGGTATAGTGAGGGTCCTTAGAGGATAATGGTTCATTTTCACTTAAACAAACAGCAGGAGACTGGCAACCACTTACAACATACTTACCCATGTACTGTACATAGACACAATCACACACACAGTACTGGAGGGGAGGTGATTTAAGGGTAATGGGCTGTCTGGAAACACCCCAGGGGGCATCGGAGGGACACAAGGACACACACACACACACACACACTTGAATTATCTTGGGTAGAGTATCCCTAGGCCTAATGGTACTGTACTGTTTGGGTTTTACAGTTTTCATGGAAGCCATGTTGGCACCAATGTTCCAAGACAGTTATGTCCTCGTAAGAATAGCAATAAGAATGTACCATAGAGGATAGTTGTACGTTTTGACTCTGGTTGATAGCCTACTAGAAGAGGGGATAAATAACACACACACACAGACAGACACTTTCACAAACACACCTCGTCCCTGGCGTCTGCAGGAAAACCAATCACATGTGTATTGTTCCTGTGGGATTGTGGTATTGTCCTACGGCCAAAGACCAGTAAATCAGTTCAGCGCAATAGAACTCTGGGTAGCTGAGTGAGTGAGTGTTTGTGTGTGTGTGTGTGTGTATGTGTGTGTGTGCTCCAGTCCATGTTCCGATCCTGATTTTCACGCAACCTCCCAACATTACTCACTGTCCCCCTCTGTTGGCCAGTCTGTTCAGAAGCTCAATGATGATCTTTCAGTCTGACTCATTTACTGCACCTTCTCACATCCCAGGTGCTGCACATGGGTTTGAGTTTTTCTAACAATGTAACCTGATCAGGAAAAACTCCTGAACCCTATGGGATGTACACTGAGTGTACAAAAACATTAAGCACACTTTCCTAATATTGACTTGCACACTCTTTTGCCCTCAGAACAACCTCAATTTGTGGGGGCATGGACTCTACAAGGTGTCAAAAGCGTTCCACAGGGATGCTGGCCCATGTTGACTCCAATTCTTCCCACAGTTGTGTCAAGTAGTGCGCCTGGCACCTACTACCATACCCCGTTCAAAGGCACTTAAATATTTTGTCTTGTCCATTCAACCTCTGAATGGCACACAATCCATGTCTCAATTGTGTCAATGCTTAAAACTCCTTCTTGAACCCGTCTCCTCCCCTTCATCTACACTGATTGAAGTGGATTTAACAGGTGCCATCAATAAGGGATCATAGCTTTCACATGGTCAGTCTATGTCATGGAAAGAGCAAGTGTTCGTAATGTTTTGTACACTCAGTGTATAGCCGGTGGTAATTCTGGTGGTAAGTACCCATAGCAGGCTGTCGACATGATGCTTGTTGTAGCCTAAATCCTCCCCTAACCCGGACGACACTGGGCCAAATGTGCGCCGCCTCATGGGTCTCCCAAACACGGCTGGCTGTGACACAGCCTCAAATCAAATCAAATGTTATTAGTCACATGCGCCGAATACAACAGTGAAATGCTTACTTACGAGCCCCTAACCAACAATGCAGTTTCAAAAAATACAGACAAGAATAACAAATAAAAGTAACAAGTAATTAAAGAGCAGCAGTAAAATAACAATAGCGAGACTATATACAGGGGGTACCGATACAGAGTCAATGTTAGTTGAGGTAATATGTACATGTAGGTAGAGTTATTAAAGTGACTACGCATAGATGATAACAACAGAGAGTAGCAGCGGTGTAAAAGAGAGGGGGGGCACTGCAAATAGTCTGGGTAGCAATTTGATTAGATGTTCAGGAGTCTTATGGCTTGGGGGTAGTAGCTGTTTAGAAGCCTCTTGGACCTAGACATGGCGCCGGGATCAAACCCGAGTTTGTAGTGACACCTGAGCATTGCTTTAGACCACTGCACCACTCAGGAGGCCTCATTCGTCCACTCTTGATACAGTCCCAAAATGCTTTACAAGTTAGTAATCAAGCATCATACTGTGACATTTTCTATATTTTGAAAGTTATGTACAGTGCATGGGAAAAGTATTCATCCCCTTTGGTGCTTTTCCTATTTTATTGCATTACAACCAGTAATTTTAAATTATTTTTATTTGGATTTCATGAAATGGACATACAAAAAATAGTCCAAACTGGTGAAATGAAAAAAATGACTAGTTTAAAAAAATAAAAAATAAATTGAAATGGAAAAGTGGTGCGTGCATATGTATTCACCCCCTTTGCTATGAAGCCCCTAAATATGATCTGGAAGCAACCAATTACGTTCAGAAGTCACATAATTAGTTAAATAAAGTCCTCCTGTGTGCAATCTAAGTGTCACATGATCTGTCACATGATCTCAGTACACACCTGTACTGAAAGGCCCGAGAGTCTGCAACACCACTAAGCAAGGGGCACCACCAAGCAAGCGACACCATGAAGACCAAGGAGCTCTCCAAACAGGTCAGGGACAAAGTTGTGGAGAAATACAGACCAGGGTTGGGTTATAAAAAAATATCTGAAACTTTGAACATCCCACAGAGCACCATTAAATCCATTATTAAAAAATGGAAAGAATATGGCACCACAACAAACCTGCCAAGAAAGGGACCAGGCAAGAAGGGCATTAATCAGAGAGGCAACAAAGAGACCAAAGATAACCCTGAAGGAGCTGCAAAGCTCCACAGTATCTTTCCATAGGACCTCTTTAAGCTGTACACTCCACAGAACTGAGCTTTACGGAAGAGTGGCCAAAAAAAATCCATTGCTTAAAGAAAAAAATAAGCAAACATGTTTGGTGTTCGCCAAAAGACATGTGGGAGACTCCCGAAACATATGGAAGAAGCTACTCTGGTCAGATGAGACTAAAATTGAGCTGTTTGGCCATCAAGGAAAACGCTAAGTCTGGTGCAACCCCAACACCTCTCATCACCCCGAGAATACCATCCCCAAAGTGAAGCATGGTGGTGGCAACATCATGCTGTGGGGATGTTTTTCATCGGCAGGGACTGGGAAACTGGTCAGAATTGAAGGATTGATGGATGGCGCTAAATACAGGGAAATTCTTGAGGGAAACCTGTTTCAGTCTTCCAGCAATTTGAGACTGGGACGGAGGTCCAGCAGGACAATGACCCTAAGCATACTGCTAAAGCAACACTCGAGTGGTTTAAGGGGAAACATTTAAATGTCTTGGAATGGCCTAGTCAAAGCCCAGACCTCAATCCAATTGAGAATCTGTGGTATGACTTAAAGATTGCTGTACACCAGCGGAACCCATTCAACTTGAAGGAGCTGGAGCAGTTTTGCCTTGAAGAATGGGCAAAATCCCAGTGGCTAGATGTGCCAAGCTTATAGAGATATACCCCAAGAGACTGTAATTGCTGCAAAGGTGGCTCTACAAAGTATTTACTTTGGGGGGGTGAATACTTATGCACGCTCAAGTTTTCAGTTTTTTTGTCTTATTTCTTGTTTGCTTCACAATAAAAAATATTTTGCATCTTCAAAGTGGTGGCATTTTGTGTAAATCAAATGATACAAACCCCCCAAAAAATCTATTTTAATTACAGGTTGTAAGGCAACAAAATAGGAAAAATGCCAAGGGGGGTGAATACTTTCGCCTTTGCAAGCCACTGTATCTTGAAAACTTGATTGCTGATATGTTAACATTTGGGGAATGTATCAGCAGTGGACTAATGAAACAAATACAAAACCTTTTTTTGTGGAATTCTCCTTTAAGACTAATGTCTGCAAATTAATATGCTGCTTTTTACATGGAAATTTCTGCTGTGATAATTCGTCGGGACTTGACTGACATTTCCCACAAAAACACTCCAGACAGGGTTCTGGACATCATTAGGCCCATTAAACAATGCCTTATTACTATTTGTATTATTCATATTTGTGTTAAAATTATTAGTAATAGTAGTAGCAGTAGGCCTAGTAGTAGTAGTAGTCGTAGTCATAGTAATATTATACCTTTCAGGCTTACTATTTGTACCATTATCACCATTATTACGGCAGTCTAAAATACAGTGATTTTCAGTGAGGCTTTAAATAGCCTTCTGACCACAGAATATTTGGCATGGGACAGGGTTGAGCAAGACTTTGCCAAGAAGTGTGTGTGTGTGTGTGTGTGTGTGTGTGCATGTGTGTGTGCGTGCGTGTGTGTGTGTGCGTGCGTGCGTGCGTGCGTGTGTGGAGCGCGGTGAATGGCTGCGCTATTGCATCCTCCCAGGAGAGCTCTAAAACGGCGCAGAATACACACACACACAGAGAAAGAGAGAGAGAGAGAGAGAGAGAGAGAGAGAGAGAGAGAGAGAGAGAGAGAGAGAGAGAGAGAGAGAGAGAGAGAGAGAGAGAGAGACATACACTATACCTTCATAACGCACTGAACCCGCCTTCATCTCCAAACTCACTCCCATACCTCCCCTCAGCCTCGCGCCGCCCCTCCACTAAAGTCAGCATTCACCCTCTCTCCCCTCTCAGTGCCATCCACAGAGCTAACGCACAGTGGCAGGCTGTGAAAGATTGTGTGAAGAGTGTGTTTCGTGAATGTGTGTGTGACAACTAGGAGAGAACCAAAGCCCATCAGTTGGAATGGACCACAGCAGCAATAACACCGCAATCGAGGAGCGTCTCGAGAGCACCTGAGGGATTACAACTCCAACTCGAGAAGAAGTCGTTAAGGTTTTTACTGCCCCTCATTGCGCGCCCGGTGGTGTTAACGCGAAAACAGGAACGAGAGTAAACACGTGAAATAAGAAGGTTCCAATTCAGTCCCAGCCTTCCCGAGTTTGGCGCCGTGACACAGAAAAAAATAATTTCTGTGTATTTTTAGCATCCTCTCTTTTCCCTATCCTCCCATCTTTTCCTCTCTCTCTCTGTGGAGAGAGAGCAGGAGACGAACGGACCGGGTGACACAGCTGCGAGTCTCACGCCTCTCCGGTTGATCTCTGTGGATGTGTGATGATGGATTAACTGTATTTAACGGGGTCCCACGTATCTCCAGTACTTCACTAGACCACCGCCGCCAGCTCTCGTCCCTCCCCCTGGGAGCGCGTGGCAGAGATCCCTGCCATACTTTCTGTGGATTACTTCAACTCTCTTTGGGATTTTTCTCTCCTGGTAGCACTCGCGATGACCGCGGAATATGTTTTACGGTCCCTGCTGATGCTCTTCCTCGCGCTGCTCTCGGCCAACGCCAGTAACTGGCTGTAAGTGAAATTTACGGACTCCAACTCCTCTCTCACCTCTCTGCATCTTCCCCTCTCTGCCTCCCTCCACTCTCTGCCCACCTCCTCTCCCTCGCCTCCACACCCCATCCCTAAACCTGACCAGTCTGCACTTTCACTACTCTCTCCACTCTTCCCAAAATATCTTCCTCCATCTCTCTTCAAACCATCCCAAACCTCACATTTCCCCTGTTCCTGTCATTATCACGATGCTGTCCCTGTGTCTGTCCCTTTCTCTGTCTCTGCCTGTCCCTGTCTCTGTGATCTCTGTGTCCGTAGTGTCACAGCTCAATGCCCTGTCGTTGTTAACCCAACCACTCCACTCATCCACTCGACTGTTAGGCTATAGGCTAACAATTGTATAACAATATTATAATTGGTCTTCTGCACCTGTCAGTCAAATAAGAATAATATCTCACCTTGCCTGTTACCTCGATGAAGCTGCCAGTGTCAGTGCATCTGAGTGTGCAAGGCCCAATTCCGTTATAGGCTATTTGTCAAGGTAAAAACCCCATTAGTTGTCAGTCTCAGTTGTCCCCTGGGACCTGCAATGTGCAGGGTAGCCTACACTGAGTAAGTGACTAGGGCCAGACTAACTACACTATGAGCACATTGCACATTATTGCCCATTTCTCCCCGCTGCACGAGCCTCGCTGTTCGGTCACAAGTGCGTGCTTGCTCTCAGAGGTGGTTAGGTGGGTCTGCATACCTCAAGGGAGACGGAGAGAGAGAGAGAGAGCTAAGCAATAGCTCTGGGTTTTACTGTCCTTCTTTTTATAATTTAAATACCGTGTGACTAGCATTTTTATTTCAATGATTAGTGTTTGTATCGTATAACTGGTGAATATAATATCGTATATGTTGACAGAAATGGGCTCTGTGGACATGAGGATAGCCTTATCAAATTATTATGATTATTAGAGTTTATATAGCATAACCACCATTCAATCTTGCATTATGCATTGATAAATTGCTAATACATTGATGAGTGCATTTAGTAGCCAAATGCATTACAATGTCATCAAATTATACATACATTGAACCTGTATTATTATGTTAAACATAGCTAGTTGATTATTAATTGTGCTATAGGGTTTGAGGGCAGCTCGTGTTTTTGGACTCAAGGTGTGGCGAGAGAGCAGAACGCGGACGTGTGTAGACATGTTCCACGCGCAGTGAAAACCCTCTCTGCTAGTCTGCTAAATATGATTATTCTGTCTGCGGGATCGACCAGGAGCATGTGCACTTCTCCCCCTCAGCCCTGAACCAAGCAGCCTCAACCCCCCTCTCCATTCTCCCGGTACAGGAGACCTGTCAGCTGGGAGCAGCACAAGGAAAGGAGAGGGGAAACAGGGCTCAGAACAAATACTGCAGAGGAAAATTCTCTGGAGGTCAGATCATGTGAAAATTCACTGAAGATAAATGTTTTTAAAAAGCAAGTTTATAGGCCAAGACTATATTGCAAATATTTGATAGGTCAAGTAGATTTTGAAAGTATATGTTCATTAATCTATAGATTTTATTCGAGTTTTTCAATTCGAAGGTAATAGTCTAATTTTGGCATCAATATGATGGGCATATAATTTTATGGATCTGTATTCACACAAAACTATCCATATCTAATGAATGAATCGAATATGATCGTATAGATTATATCGAGCAACAGAGCATAATGCTGGAATCATTATTTTCCAAGGAGTTATATTCGTATCAATGTCTGGTATGCAGGTTCGTTGAATAAGAACATCGTATTTAGCCATTATTTAACGAAAAACAGATGTTTTCGATAAAATGGTCGATTTAGATTATGTTACCAAATTTTGTAGTAGACTTCCAGTTTAATTTAGTTTTTTTTCTGAAACATGTTCAACTTGTTATGGCTCACCGCATAGGCCTATTTATCTCCAAATTGTGTCTGCTAACGCAGAGCATTTTTCTCATGGTGATTTGAATTATCTTTTACATACTCGTCTTGTTCTTTGCTGAAATCGAAAAGGCCTGTAGTCAATTACAGGCGATAGATCATAGAATGGTCTAATGCAGCGTTTACCAAACTCGGTCCTCGGGACCCCAAGGTGTGCACGTTTTGGTTTTTGCCCTAGCACTACACAGCTGATTCAAATGATCAAAACTCGATGATTAGTTTATTTTTGGTATCAGCTGTGTAGTACTACGACAAAATGCATAATGGTCTGATGCATAATGGTCTGACGTCATCATGATTTCCAAGTATATCAAAGTGTTTCTGTGTTTAGCTATGCTGATTCATGTCATCACAGGTGTCAGACAATTATTTACAATATAGGCTATTCTAACATTGTCATTCTATTGAACACTATTTTTGGATAGGTAGCCTATACCCTTATTGCATGACTTTTCCTTTTTGGTTCTTTAAAACAACATAGCACCATGAAAAAAAATGGGGGGGAAGAATCAGCTAATTACAATTTAGCATACAATTTGTTTAGGCTATAATACGCCTGCCAAATCTCATGAATGTTTAAAATGAGCGATATAATTTTGGATAAGCGATGATGCAATTCCCAGTTCGACTGGAACACTGTTGAGTGAACTATTTGTTTTTACCCTAACTCATTTTCTTATTGCCTAATATCCCGTGTGAATTTCAATTTCCCTCTCTAAACCACTCATCGGCTACTGAGCGCTGAGTCATACTCCTAATGCCTCTCTAGAAACGGGGCTGACGGGCCTGCAGTATACTACTACTGTTCATTAGTTTTGTCGGTCAACACCTTCTTTTCGCCCTCCTCTCGTTCTCTTTCTCCTATCCTATGGCGCGAGCGATTTCCCTGTTGCACCTGCGCGCGGCTCGAAGGGTTCCAGCTCCGAGCCGGTAAACAGCTGGATCCTCTTTGTGTGTGTGTGTGTGTGTGGGAGAGAGAGAGAGAGAGACAGAAAGGTTGTGTGTGTGTGTGTGGATTATGCGCGTCATCATATAGCCTAATTGACAGAATTCTGGCGTTTGTCAAAGGGAATGCAGGGGTTCGGCCTACATGTGTTGGTTTGTTGCTTCAGTTTAATTTATTTACTCAACATCGTGAATTGGCCCTGGGGAGAATATCATAATCCTCGCCTATTTGTTTTAGATTGCTCATTGAATTTGAAATGTCAAGCCCGTTGAATAATTAAGCAATAAGTCACGGGGATGTGTGGTATATGGCCTATATTCAACTGCTAAGGGCTGTTCTTAGGCACAACGCAATGCGAGGATACAGCCCTTAGCCGTGGTATATTGGCCATATACCACAAACCCCGAGGTGCCTTATTGCTATTATAAACTGGTTACCAATCTAATCAGAGCACTAAAAATAAATGTTTTGTCATATGTGTGGTATAGGGTCTGATATACCATGGCTGTCAGCCAATCAGCATTCAGGACTTGAACCACCAGTTTATGATTGTTTTTTTAACACCCATACAGTGTTTTCATAGACAATTGCTTGGCAGGATCCCATACTTTTAAGGAATAGGCCTAGCTACACATTAACTGAGTAAAGCGCATTAGCCTTTGAGGACCAATGTCAGTGATTATTGAACCATGTGGACCATGAACCTGCTAATTTTTACAAATGTATTTGAAATTATGTGCTGTCATAAAACCAAATGAGAATATACAGTTGTATGTTAAAGCGGATATATTGATACGCATGTATACATTCAAAGACAAATAAATATTGAACTTAGTCTGTTATGATAAAAAATAGGTTTTTACTTTGCACCACCAATATTCACTCTGTCAAATGATAAAACTGTTCAGGATGCTCTAGCATGTCTGCCGAGGGTTTCGAAGCTTGGAGCAGCAGTGGTGTGTGTGTATAAAATAGACTATAGGCATGGTCAGTGTGTCAGGCAGGCGATAAAGAGATGACAGCTGATGAGTAACCAGAGAAAGCAGGGACCTTGGCGTTGCGCTACACTGTGGCGCCTTGCACTGCAAACACACACACACATACATAACACACCACACACACACTGCAAACACACTGCAAACACAAATACCAGCAGTGACGAAGTGGTGATGAAGCTGTAGTCAGGTTGTCACATTCATGTCCTCCTGTCAGCGTCCTGTCCCCAGACCCCCTCCTGCTCACACTAATACACTACGGCTAACACAGGCTAACATAGATACCAGAGGAAGAGAGAGAGAGAGAGAGAGGATAGAGAGAGAGAGAGAGAGAGAGAGAGAGAGAGAGAGAGAGAGAGAGAGAGAGAGAGAGAGAGAGAGAGAGGAGACAATTAAAGAGCGCGATGGGGAGAGAAAAGAATAGAAAGGGAAATGGCAGAAGTTGGATGTCTGATGAAACACATACACACACACAAAGTGGTCTTGACCTGTTGGGGCCAGAGGATTAACGCACCAGGTGGGAGGTGGCTTGTATTGCCTCCTCTCTCTCTCTCTCTCTCTCTCTCTCTCTCTCTCTCTCTCTCTCTCTCTCTCTCTCTCTCTCTCTCTCTCTCTCTCTCTCTCTCTCTCTCTCTCTCTCTCTCTCTCTCTCTCTCTCTCTCTCTCTCTCTCTCTCTCTCTCTCTCTCTCTCTCTCTCTCTCTCTCTCTCTCTCTCTCTCTCTCTCTCTCTCTCTCTCTCTCTCTCTGTGTGTGTGTTTGTGTCAATATGCGTGTGTTTGTGAGTGTATTGAGTTTGTGAGTGTATTTGTATGCGTTATCTGGTGCCTGCTCTGCTGCTGTCTCCATTAGAGCACATTTCACCCTAAAAATAACAGACTGCCAACACCATGACCCCATCGCTAACACACACACACACACACACACACACACACACACACACACACACACACACACACACACACACACACACACACACACACACACACACACACACACACACACACACACACACACACACACACACACACAAGCACAGGCATAATGTACATACATTAGAAACTAGCTCTCACAGTCTCATGTCAGAATTAGACATTGATCCATGTTTCTCAAACATCAAATTCTGAAGTTCTTCCAAATTTCAAATTTAAAAGTGTTTAAGTTTAGGCATTAACGCCACATTTTTATGGTTATGGTTAAGTTTAGGCATTAACTCCAAAATGTTATGGTTAGGCATTGACCCCCGACAGGTTAAGGTAAGCGTTAAGGTTTGGGATAAGCTTAAAACTATCACTGGATTTGGACTTGCAACCTTTGGAATCAGAGGCAGATGCTTACGCCCCTCGGTCATTCCCATCCACAATGCCCCAGCAGAACCAAAACCTACTTGAAGGTAACAGCACTCTGTTGCCCCTAGTGGCCAGTTTCCACATCATCTCACGACATCCTCAGACATGGATTATTGTCGAATACTGACTTGTATCATGGGTGACCTGGCTGCACATTAGACCACCAAACCCCAGCCCTCATTAGCAATTAGGGTCATTCTTACCCTCTTCAGCATGCTTTCTTTCTTTGTCTCTCTTTCTGTGCGTGTACGTACGTGTCTGTCTGTCTGTCTGTCTGTCTGTCTGTCTGTCTGTCTGTCTGTCTGTCTGTCTGTCTGTCTGTCTGTCTGTCTGTCTGTCTGTCTGTCTGTCTGTCTGTCTGTCTGTCTGTCTGTCTGTCTGTCTGTCTGTCTGTCTGTCTGTGTGTGTGTGTGTGTGCTTGTCTGCATCATGCATCATAGAGTTTTGCAATAAGGGGCTAGCTTGGAACGTGGTGTGTATGGTATGAGAGGCATGAGAGCTATTTTGAGCGTTATTCGTCACAAATTTAGATAGGGACTTAAACAATAGACTGTCGCCTCCCTCCTGCTCGCTCTGTATGGTTTTAGTAAGAGGATCATGGATCTCACCATGCATCCAATGCTGCACTAGAATAGAGTTATGTTCCTGCCAGGGAGAAGAATAGAATAGAACAAATGACTCCTAAGTCATAAATCGACGATTCTGTCAAAGATAAAATCCAATTTGGACAAACGTCAAATAATGCAGTAATTAGGGACGGATAAAAATGTACAGAATCGTTACCTGGGGGAGGGTCATGCTTTTTCAATTTTAGTCAAGGGGAGGGTTTAGTATTTTTAAATGTAGTGCAAGGGAGGGTCATGTAATTTGTAATTAATTCAATTTCAATATTTCTCATTGTTTTAGAATTCGTTACTTATTAGGCTATATATCGATGTGTGCCCGATGCCACCCCTCATCTCTGATTCTCCACTGGGCGCTCAATATTAATTGCGCCTATAGGCTACATAGTGTGGTCTCAAACTGTTTTATCCGTAGCCTAAAGGTGATATCATGCATCACAGATATATATGTGATAGGCTACGAAATGCATGCTCAGAGAAGCACAGAGAAAAGTTATATTTCTAAGATAGCTGCTAGGATGGTGTAAATAAAACTAGATTGCATTACACACTGCAATTGATATTCCAACCCTGAGCCCCGGCCTGCTCTGCTCTTACGGATCAAAACCGTTTGTGTGCTGCTTAACCAATGGCTGTGCTGTGTAGAGCTACAGTGGCATTTCAGGAGGAGAATCAAAGGTTTCTTCCTATTTAAGAAGTCAGAGGTAGGCTTACTTGTTTGACAGAGGAAATTAGGCTATAGGATGCTATGTCCATAGATTGATCAATTCGTCCACCCACCATGCATTATTTAAATAGCCTACCTCCGTGTCAGTGAAAGACTGTTAAGTTAAAGGAAAACTCAACCCCAAAACTATATTTTTATATTTTTTTCATTAGTCCATTGTTGATATGCTGTAGTCCCAAAATGTTTTGCATGTCAGCATTTAAGATTTCAGGAAATCTGGCCCGTATGATGCATTTAACATTTTATGATGCAAAACACAACATCATATGATGTAAAATGCATCATATGGGCCAAATTTCTGTATTTGGAAAGTTACATATCTTGAAAACTTGATTGATAACATGCAAAACATTTTGGGACTATGTCAACAATGGACTAATGAAACAAACACCAAAAGATAGTTTATGGGTGGAGTTTTCCTTTAAAACCAAGACTCAAATTGAGGGGGTATGAGAGGGTATACCATAGGCCTACCTTTTATTTTTTTAAATGGCAAAAAGCACAGACCTACCCCATATTAGCTTAAGATTTTGATGAAAATAAAATGGATCCGATTATATAAAGTGGTCTAGGCCATAACAGCGCTTTGGTCCGTGATGCTTTATGCTAGAAACAAGCTGGGCAATACCTGGGAAAGACATGACCGGTGCATATGGGGTGATCATTGTTTAGTTTCTTTGACATTCAGAGGCTGACTTTGCTTGGGAAGTAATCTAATTCTGTCACTATCAATTGATTAAGCTATTTACTTTCTGTACAATAGAAGATGTTTAAACCCAGACGGCTTTTAGCGAAACACTTGTGACCTTCTCTTGTTGGGTTAAACCACGGAAGAAGAGTAGCCAGCAGTTAGAGCTGACATTTTTCTGCATCGGTAGGCCTACTCTGTCTGGAGTGGAAAGGTAGGCCTACTCTGTCTGGAGTGGAAAGGTAGGCCTACTCTGTCTGGAGAGGAAAGGTAGACCTACTCTGTCTGGAGTGGAAAGGTAGGCCTACTCTGTCTGGAGAGGAAAGGTAGACCTACTCTGTCTGGAGAGGAAAGGTTGGCCTACTCTGTCTGGAGAGGAAAGGTAGACCTACTCTGTCTGGAGTGGAAAGTTAGGCCTACTCTGGATTGGAAAGGTAGGCCTACTCTGTTTTGAGTGGAAAGGTAGGCCTACTCTGTCTGGAGTGGAAAGGTAGGCCTACTCTGTCTGGAGTGGAAAGGTAGCCCTCTCTGTCTGGAGTGGAAAGGTATACCTACTCTGTCTGGAGTAGAAAGGTAGGCCTACTCTGTCTGGAGTGGAAAGGTAGGCCTACTCTGTCTGGAGTGGAAAGGTAGTTCTACTCTGTCTGGAGTGGAAAGGTAGGCCTACTCTGGAGTGGAAAGGTAGGTCTACTCTGTCTGGAGTGGAAAGTTAGGCCTACTCTGTCTGGAGTGGAAAGGTAGGTCTACTCTGTCTGGAGTGGAAAGGTAGGTCTACTCTGTCTGGAGTGGAAAGGTAGGCCAACTCTGTCTGGAGAGGAAAGGTAGGTCTACTCTGTCTGGAGTGGAAAGGTAGGTCTACTCTGTCTGGAGTGGAAAGGTAGACCTACTCTGGAGTGGAAAGGTAGGCCTACTCTGTCTGGAGAGGAAAGGTAGGTCTACTCTGTCTGGAGTGGAAAGGTAGGTCTACTCTGTCTGGAGTGGAAAGGTAGGCCTACTCTGTCTGGAGAGGAAAGGTAGGTCTACTCTGTCTGGAGTGGAAAGGTAGGCCTACTCTGTCTGGAGTGGAAAGGTAGGCCTACTCTGTCTGGAGTGGAAAGGTAGACCTACTCTGTCTGGAGTAGAAAGGTAGGCCTACTCTGTCTGGAGTGGAAAGGTAGGCCTACTCTGTCTGGAGTGGAAAGGTAGGCCTACTCTGTCTGGAGTGGAAAGGTAGGCCTACTCTGTCTGGAGAGGAAAGGTAGACCTACTCTGTCTGGAGAGGAAAGGTTGGCCTACTCTGTCTGGAGAGGAAAGGTAGGCCTAACTTTTGAAAGTACCATGCTCAGATTCCTAATGGCATCTCAGATTAAATTATTTGAGACAGTTTCATTGCAAACAACTTGGCATTGGAGAAATATGATAATATGAACACAGGCCTATCTCTCTGTCCATTCTTAGCCTGTAATTTCGGTAATTTGTGTGGTATTAAAAAAATATTCCGCTAATATGTAAAATGACATAGAATTGCATGAAATGTGTTATAAAAGGCAATTTTTTCTCGGACCTGCAAATATGATACTAGATTCATGCAATGATTTTACTACAAAAGCGATCTTGCCAAGCCTACTCTTGTCCATGGTGGTCTGCGAACCCACAGCCTTCTGGCCCGCAGCCCTGTGCACTATCAAAATTCCCGTGTTGACATGTAATGCTTACAGGACAAATAACTTTCTAAAACTGCATATCTAAGGCTCTGGCTATTATTTTAGGTATAGGGAAGGGTCACTTTTTTTAAGCATTCAGGGAGGATTTAGGTCAAATATATTTTGCTGAAGGGAGGGCCATCCATTTTCATTTCAGAAAGGTCCGATTTTATCCATGTAACCCTTATTATAAATAACTTCACTACCTCATCTCTGTGCCCCACACATATAGTTATCTGTAAGGTCCCTCAGCCGAGCAGTGAATTTCAAACACAGATTCAACCACAAAGACCAGGGATGTTTTCCAATCCTTCGCAAAAAAAGGCACCTATTGATAGATAGGTAAAACAAAATGAAAAGCAGACATTGAATATCTCTTTGAGTATGGTGAAGTTATTAATTACACTTTGGATGGTGCATCAATACACCCAGTCACTACACAAATACAGGCTTACTTCTTAACTCAGAGTTTAATAGCTGTGATAGGTGAAAACTGAGGATGGATCAACAACAACATTGCAGTAACTCCACAATACTAACCTTATTGACACAGTGAAAATAAGGAAGCCTGTACATAATACAAAATCTTCCAAAACATGCATCCTGTTGCAACAAGGCACTAAAGTAATACTGCAAAAAATGTGGCAAAGCAATAAACTTTTTGTCATGAATACAAAGTGTTATGTTTGGGGCAAATCCATTACAACAAATTGCTGACTACCACTCTCCATATTTTCAAGCATTGTGGTGGCTACATCATGTTATGGGTGTGCTTGTCATCATTAAGGACTGGGGAATTTTTCAGGTTAAAAAAGAAACGGAATGGAGCTATGTACTGTATAGTCAAAAATTATAGAGGAAAACCTGGTTCAGTCTGCTTTCCAACAGACACTGGGAGATTAATTTCCCTTTTAACAGGACAATAACCTAAAACACAAGGCCAAATATACACTGGAGTTGGTAACCAAGAAGACAATGAATGTTCCTGAGTGGCCTAGTTACAGTTTTGACTTAAATCTACTTGAAAATCTTTGTCAAGACCCAAAAATGGTTGTCTAGCAATGTTCAACAACCAATTTGACAGAGCTTGAAGAGTTTTGAAAATAATAATGGGCAAATGTTGTACACTCCAGGTGTAAAGCTCTTAGAGACTTGCCCAGAAAGACTCACAGCTGTAATCGCTGCCAAAGGTGCATCTACAAAATATTGACTCGGGGGTGTGAATACTTATGGAAATTAGATATTTCTGTATTTCATTTTCAATAAATTTGCAAACATTTCTAAAAACATGTTTTCACTTCATCATTATGGGGTATTGTTTGTGGATGGGTAAAAAAAATACATATTCAATCCATTTTGCGTTCAGGCTGTAACACAACAAAATGTGGAATAAGTCAAGGGGTATGAATACTTTCTGAAGGCACTGTATGTTGACCATATTTCAGATGTTTTTTGAAACAGGATGGGTTTGTTTTTGCAAACGGACCAGTAAGTTATATCTGGACAGACTAAACTCATGTTCTGGCATCACATTATGCATGTATTTAAATGGTGTACTTACACCCTCTGTCATATGGCAAAAGCATTTCCTTTAGATCCAATCCAGTGTCTCTGTACATGTACAGATGGGTCCAAAATGATTGACACCCTTGATAAAGATGAGCAAAAATGACTGTATAAAATAAATAATTCAAAATACTGAGCTATATTGAATGCTCCATTTTGCGAGGATAACGGCACTGAGCCTTTTTCTAAAATATTTGATGAATTGGAGAACCCATTGGGACGATTCCCAAAGATCCACCACCATATTTTACGGTAGGTATGAGGTTATTTTCTGCTCATACATTCTCATGTGTATGCCAAACCCACCACTGGTGTGCATGGCCAAAGAGCTCTATTTTCATGTCATCTGACCAAAGCACCGGTTCCAATCCAAGTGCCAATGCTGTTTAGCAAACTCCAGACGTTTACATTTGTTGGATGACATCGAAATAGAGCTCTTTGGCCATCACACCAGTGGTGGGTTTGGCATTGAAATGCATGAGCAGAAAATAACCCCATACCTACTGTAAAATATTGTGGTGGATATTTGATGTTGTGGGGCTATTTTGCTTCCTCTGGTCCTGGGGCCCTTGTTAAGGTCAACGTTATCATGAACTTTACCCAGTACCAGGACATTTAGCCACAGTCAAATCAAATAAATCTAAATCTAAATGTTTTGATCAAATGTGCCGAATGCAACAGGTGTAGACTTTACCGGGAAATGCTTACTTACGAACCCATTCCCAACAATACCGTGTTAAAGTTGTGCTATGCAGAAGTCACTCCACCATTTCCTGGTTGTTAAAACTCTAGTAATTTGCCTAAATTCAGTTTATTTGACAAAATAAGCTAGTATAGTGTAGACAATCACTGTACCATCGAACAAAACTTAAAAACGGGAAGCATAGAAATAGTGCAGATAGAACAGATCTAATGCTTCTTAGACTTTCAAATGGAATAATAGACCTATAACTCACATTTCTATATGTATTTTGTCGGGTCGCTCAAAAAGTTACATACAGTGCCTTTGGAAAGTGTTCAGACTCCTTGACTATTTCCACATTTTCTTATTGTCACGTTCCTGACCTGTTTTCTCTTGTTTTTGTATGTGTTTAGTTGGTCAGGGCGTGAGTTGGGGTGGGCATTCTATGTTTTGTGTATCTATGTTAAGTGTCAGTGTTAATTGACCTTGTATGGCTCTCAATCAGAGGCAGGTGGTTTACGTTTTCCTCTGATTGAGAACCATATATAGGTAGGTTGTTTCACATTGTTTGTGGTGGGTGGTTGTCTCCTGTGTCCGTATATGTTACCACACGGGACTGTATCGTTTGTTTGTAGTCTGTACCTTTTCGTGCGTTCTTCGTTATATGTAAGTTCACATGTTTTAGGTCAGTCTACGTTCGTTTGTTATTTTGTAGTTTGTTGAAGTGTTTTTCGGTTTTCGTCTTTACTTTAATAAACTTCTTTATGTCAAATTATCACGCTGCGCTTTGGTCCAATCCCTACTCCTCCTCTTCTTCCGAAGAGGAGGAGGACAGCCGTTACACTTATGTTATAGCATTATTCTAAAATTGATCAAAAATCCCCCCAAAATCATCATCAATCTACACACAATACCCCATAATGACAAAGTAAAAAGAGGTTTTTAGACATTTTTGCAAATTTATTACAAATAAAAAACGGAAATATCAGATTTACATAAGTATTCACACCCTTTACTCAGTACTTTGTTGAAGCACCTTTGGCAGCGATTAAAGCATTGAGTCTTCTTGGGTATGACGCCACAAGCTTGGCACACCTGTATTTGGAGAGTTTCTCCCATTCTGCTCTGCAGATCCACTCATGCTCTGTGAGGTTTGATGGGGAGCGTTGCTGCACAGCTATTTTCAGGTCTCTCTAGAGATGTTCGATCGGGTTCAAGTCCGGGATCTGGCTGGGCCACTCAAGGACATTGAGACTTGTCCCGAAGCCACTTCTGCGTTGTCTTGGATGTGTGCTTAGGGTCATTGATGTGTTGGAAGGTTAACCTTCGCCCAGTCTGAGGTCCTAAGCGATCTGGTGCAGGTTTTCATCAAGGATCTCTCTGTACTTTGCTCCGTTCATCTTGCCTCAATCCTGACTAGTCTCCCCGTCCCTGTCGCTGAAAAACATCCCCACAGTATGATGTTGCCACCACCATGCTTCACCGTAGGGATGGTGTCAGGTTTCCTCCAGACGTGACGCTTCACATTCAGGCCAAAGAGTTCAATCTTGGTTTCATTAGACCAGAGAATCTTGTTTCTCATGGTCTGAGAGTCTTTAGGTGCCTTTTGGCAAACTCCAAGCAGGCTGTCATGTGCCTTTTACTGAGGAATGGCTTCCGTCTGGCCACCCTACCATAAGGGCCTGATTGTTGGAGTGCTGCAGAGATGGTTGTCCTTCTGGAAATTTCTCCCATCTCCACAGAGGAACTCTTAAGCTCTGTCAGAGTGACTATTGGGTTCTTGGTCACCTCCCTGACCAAGGCCCTTCTCCCCCGATTGCCCAGATTGGTCGGGCAGCCAGCTCTAGGAAGAGCCTTGGTGGTTGCAAACTTCTTCCATTTAAGAATGATGGAGGCCACTGTGTTCTTGGGGACTTTCAATGCTGCAGACATGTTTTTGTACCCTTCACCCAGATCTGTGCCTCGACACAATCCTGTCTCGGAGCTCTACGGACAATTCCTTCGACCTCATAGCTTGGTTTTTGCTCTGACATGCACTGTCAACTGTGGAACTTTGTACAGACACGTGTGTTCATTTCCAAATCATGGCCAATCAATTGAATTTAGCACAGGAGGACTCCAATAAAGTTGTAGAAACACCTCAAGGAAGATCGATGGAAACAGGATGCACCTGAGCTCAATATTGAGTTTCAACGCAAAGGGTCTGAATACTTATGTAAATAAAAAACAGTTTACCCTTTCAATTTAATACATTTTTGAATAAGGCTGTAACGTAGTAAAATGTGGAACATTTCAAGTGGTCTGAATGCTCTCCAAAGGCACTGTATTGCCACTTTAAAATGTAAGAAAAATATTTGCTGAATAAAAAAGGAAATAGTAAAACAATAAAATAACAATAACGAGGCTATATACAGGGTTACAAGGAAGTTGGGGTAGTTGCGATAGCAGAAAGAACAGTCTACGACTTGAGTGGCTGGAGTCCTTGACAATTTTTAGAGCTTCCTCTGACACCTCCTGGTATAGAGGTCCTGGATAGCAGGGAGTTCTGCCCCAGTGATGTACTGGGCTGTACGCACTACCCTCTGTAGCACCTTGCGGTCAGGTGACGAGCAGTTGCCATGCAGTACCAAGCAGTGATGCATTCAGTAAAGATGCTCTCAATGGTGCAGCTGTAGAACCTTTTGAGGATCTGAGGGCCCATGCCAAATCTTTTCAGCCCCCTGAGGGGGTAGAGGCGTGGTCGTGCCCTCTTCACCACTGTCTTGGTGTGTTTGGACCATGAATGTTCGGCCCTCCGTTTCCTGTAGTCCACGATCAGCTCCTTCGTTTTGTTGACGTTGACGGCGACGTTGTCATCCTGGCACCACACTGCCAGGTCTCTGACCTTCTCCCTATAGACTGTTTCATCATCGTTGGTGTTCAGGCCTACCACCATCGTGTCGTCGGCAAACTTAATGATGGTGTTGGAGTCGTGTGCGGCCACGCACGACTGAGCATGCACCCCTGAGGGGCCCTTCAAGTCCAGGATCCAGTTGCTGAGGGAGGTGTTCAGTCCCAGGGTTCTTAGCTTAGTGGTGAGCTTGGAGGGCGCTATGGTGTTGAATGCTGAGCAGTAGTCAATGAACAGCATTCTCACGTAGGTGTTCCTTTTGTCCAGGAGGGAAAGGGCAGTGTGGAGTGCAATAGAGATTGCATCATCTGTGGATCTGTTGGGGCGGTATGCAAATTTGAGTTGATCAAAGGTTTCTGTGATGATGGTGTTGATGTCAGTCATTTCCAGTCTTTCAAAAGCACTTCATTGCTACAGATATAAGTGCTACTGGGCGGTAACCATTTAGACAGGTTGCCTTGGTGTTCATGGACACAGGGAGTATGGTGGTTTGCTTGAAACGTGCAGGTAATTCAGACTGGGTCAGGGAGAGGTTGAAAATGTTAGTAAAGACACTTGTCCTCTGGATGGTGCATGCCTGTGCCAGGACACTGAAACTTGGCCCAAAGACAATAACCCAAACACACATCAAAATCCACAAAGAAATGGTTCATTGGCCACAAAATCAACATTTTGCAATGACCGTCTCAGTCTCCAGACTCAAAACCCAATAAAGATATCAAGGATTCTGTATGGAGGAATGGTCTAAGATCTCTCCCAATGTGTTCCCCAATTCGTAAAACATTTTAGAAATGGCTCAGTGCCGTTATCATCACAGGATTAGGTATTAAAAGGTACTGGAAAGAAACGTCAATAATTAGAAGGGAAAAAACTATTAGTGTTTAAACAAAATATATTTCTCTGAGCAATTATAGTAGTAGAAAATACTATAATTCCCCCATTTTGTTGGTATATAATATACCTCAGCATTTGAATTTTATAATTTATACAGTCATTCAGTCATTTTTGCTCATCTTTATCAAGGGTGTCAATAATTCCGGACCCCACTGTACACAATTTCCCTGCTTCACAGGAGCCATAATGGGTTCTGGGTTTAGCTTAAGTCAGACTGTGTATACAAACATCAGCAGCCGAGAGTGAAGGCCAGGGTTCAGGTGTTGTTAAGGTCAGAGTTCACTTGTAGAGTCAGTCTGAGCGAGTGTTGCTGTTGTTTGTTGGTTTGACCCGACTACTGGACCCGACTGGATGAACTTCCTCTTTCCTCTCTCTCCTCCTCTGTCTCACTCCTCATTCCCCCACCTCCTCTCACATCTCTTTTTTTCCTCTTCCTCTCCTCAGCTCAGCCCATCTCCTCTGCATCTATCCAACTATCTCCTCTCCTCAGCTCAGCCCATCTCCTCTGCATCTATCCAACTATCTCCTTTCCTCAGCTCAGCCCATCTCCTCTGCATCTATCCAACTATCTCCTCTCCTCAGCTCAGCCCATCTCCTCTGCATCTATCCAACTATCTCCTCTCCTCAGCTCAGCCCATCTCCTCTGCATCTATCCAACTATCTCCTCTCCTCTCCCTCCTTTCCTTCGTCTTTTCCATCCCTCCTCCTTCTACTTTCCTCCCTCTACTAATCTCATCCACCTTGTCTCCCTCTTCCTCTTCCTTTTCCATATTCTTTATACCCTCCTCCTGCAATAACCAGCTCTTCTTTATACCCTCCTCCTGCAACAACAAGCAGCTCTTCTTTATACCCCCCCCTGCAACAACCAGCTCTTCTTTATACCTTCCTCCTGCAACAACCAGCTCTTCTTTATACCCTCCCCCTGCAACAACCAGCTCTTCTTTATACCCTCCTCCTGCAACAACAAGCAGCTCTTCTTTATACCCTCCTCCTGCAACAACCAGCTCTTCTTTATACCCTCCCCCTGCAACAACCAGCTCTTCTTTATACCCTCCTCCTGCAACAACAACCAGCTCTTCTCTATGCATCATCCTGCAACAACAAGCAGCTCTTCTTTATAACCTCCCCCTGCAACAACCAGCTCTTCTTTATACCTTCCTCCTGCAACAACCAGCTCTTCTTTATACCCTCCCCCTGCAACAACCAGCTCTTCTTTATACCGTCCTCCTGCAACAACAAGCAGCTCTTCTTTATACCCTCCTCCTGCAACAACAAGCAGCTCTTCTTTATACCCTCCCCCTGCAATAACCAGCTCTTCTTTATGCCCTCCTCCTGCAGCAACCAGCTCTTCTCTATGCCCTCCTCCTGCAGCAACCAGCTCTTCTTTATGCCCTCCTCCTGCAGCAACCAGCTCTTCTCTATGCCCTCCTCCTGCAGCAACCAGCTCTTCTTTATGCCCTCCTCCTGCAGCAACCAGCTCTTCTCTATGCCCTCCTCCTGCAGCAACCAGCTCTTCTCTATGCCCTCCTCCTGCAGCAACCAGCTCTTCTCTATGCCCTCCTCCTGCAGCAACCAGCTCTTCTCTATGCATCATCCTGCAGCAACCAGCTCTTCTCTATGCCCTCCTCCTGCAGCAACCAACTCTTCTCTATGCCCTCCTCCTGCAGCAACCAGCTCTTCTCTATGCCCTCCTCCTGCAGCAACCAGCTCTTCTCTATGCCCTCCTCCTGCAGCAACCAGCTCTTCTCTATGCCCTCCTCCTGCAGCAACCAGCTCTTCTCTATGCCCTCCTCCTGCAGCAACCAGCTCTTCTCTATGCCATCCTCCTGCAGCAACCAGCTCTTCTCTATGCCCTCCTCCTGCAGCAACCAGCTCTTCTCTATGCATCATCCTGCAACAACCAGCTCTTCTCTATGCCCTCCTCCTGCAGCAACCAGCTCTTCTCTATGCATCATCCTGCAACAACCAGCTCTTCTCTATGCCCTCCTCCTGCAGCAACCAGCTCTTCTTTATACCCTCCTCCTGCAGCAACCAGCTCTTCTCTATGCCCTCCTCCTGCAGCAACCAGCTCTTCTTTATGCCCTCCTCCTGCAGCAACCAGCTCTTCTTTATGCCCTCCCCCTGCAACAACCAGCTCTTCTCTATGCCCTCCTCCTGCAGCAACCAGCTCTTCTCTATGCATCATCCTGCAACAACCAGCTCTTCTCTATGCCCTCCTCCTGCAACAACCAGCTCTTCTCTATGCCCTCCTCCTGCAGCAACCAGCTCTTCTCTATGCATCATCCTGCAACAACCAGCTCTTCTCTATGCCCTCCTCCTGCAGCAACCAGCTCTTCTCTATGCCCTCCTCCTGCAGCAACCAGCTCTTCTCTATGCATCATCCTGCAGCAACCAGCTCTTCTTTATACCCTCCCCCTGCAACAACCAGCTCTTTTTTATACCCTCCCCCTGCAACAACCAGCTCTTCTTTATACCCTCCCCCTGCAACAACCAGCTCTTCTCTATGCATCATCCTGCAGCAACCAGTTCTTCTTTATACCCTCCCCCTGCAACAACCAGCTCTTCTTTATACCCTCCCCCTGCAGCAACCAGCTCTTCTTTATACCCTCCCCCTGCAACAACCAGCTCTTCTCTATGCATCATCCTGCAACAATCAGCTTGGATCACAAACTAAGATACCATTTGAAAGTTCAAATAAATACTGTGTCAATATGAGAGCAACCAAAGCATAGCAGACACATTGATATGACGTGAGCAAAGATGAGTAAATTGTAACCAATTAGATTTAAATCAAAATAAACAATTCACCTTCTTTCAATGATAGTCCCAAAATAAAGTTCATATATAATCCTAACCAAAGTCTCAATGTCCAATGTTAATAAGGAAGTCAAAATCCAATCCAAGAACAGTTCAAGACAAATAGTCAATCTCAAAGCAAGAATCCCCCTTCAAAATAAATATGTAACTGCAAAAAAGAAAACAGTAAACAGTGTCACACTCCTATCTCCTCCTCCTCCTCTTTCCTTTCCTTTCCATGACATTTTCATCCTCATCTGCATCATATTGCTGAGATTGTTATGATGGTCATTTCAATTACTATTGAAATATGTCCTTGTTGTATATTTAATTTGTACTGTATTGTAATATACTGTAGCCACAACAGCTGCACAGATTCCCATAGACTCCTATGGAGTACATCTTAATAGTCAAAATAGTCTGATAACATAAGAAAAGTTAAGCCATCATGAAAGAAGCCAACCAGAACCAGTTCTTTAATTTCACTGCAAACTGAAGAAAGAAGATGAGAGAAAACCACTACATTATTGAGATGCACCCATTTTCTCTACTGACAATCAGGCTCAAAATTATTGCTTATCAAATGTATCCTTGCCCCTTTCCGTAAAATGTTGACATAGTTTTCTGATGAAACACATTTGCTGTCGGGTGCAGACCGTGAGTTTGTTTTTGTCAGAGTCAGTCCTTTAAGAACATTGCCTGGAAGGCACTAACATGGCTGCCAAGAAATTATGTTATGTTGTCTACGTCTCAGAGCAGCCTAAGCTTCTTGGTTGAAACCTGAAAGGATAAACTTTTTCTGTCTGGCTGTTGATGGTCTGGGCCTTGGGCTGTGCTGCCTCTGTGCCTCAGGGGAGACTCCTGAGAGGAGACTGAGATCAGGCTGCCCTCTGCAGGCCAGACTGGGTTCTGCAAGTGTGTCTGCTGACTCCAGTCCAGCAGAGGTTATCCCAGGTCATCATATCATACTAGCTCAGAGAGTGGTGGTACAGAGTCATCCATGCTGCTGGTATATACATGGGCCTGGAGTTTCTCTAAGAATAATCATGTATTGTTAGTTTTCTTGGAAATGCATATTTTGAAATGCGTATTTTGCTTTTAACCCAACCCCATGAGAAACACACACACACGCACGCACATACGCACACACACGCACACGCACACACA